>NC_133773.1:138737222-138800433 GCF_003597395.2 Chelonoidis abingdonii | reverse complement strand
TGGAACGGGTCCCATCTGAGGAGAGATTAAAGAGGCTAGGACTTTTCAGCTTGGAAAAGAGGAGACTAAGGGGGGATATCATATAAGTATATAAAATCATGAGTGGTGTGGAGAAAGTGAATAAGGAAAAGTTATTTACTTGTTCCCATAAGAGAAGAACTAGGGACCACCAAATTAAATTAATGGGCAGCAGGTTTAAAACAAAGGAAGTTGTTCTTCACACAGCCCACAGTCAACTTGTGGAACTCCTTGCCTGAGGAGGTTGTGAAGGCTAGGACTACAACAGGGTTTGAAAGAGAACTGGATAAATTCATGGAGGTTAAGTCTATTAATGGCTATTAGCAAGGATGGGTAAAGAATGGTGTCCCTAGCCTCTGTTTGTCAGAGGGTGGAGATGGATGGCAGGAGAGATATCGCTTGATCATTACCTGTTAGGTTCACTCCCTCTGGGACACCTGGCATTGGTCACTGTCAGTAGACAGGATATTGGGCTGGATGGACTTTTGGTCTGACCCAGTATGGCCATTCTTATGTTAACTCTAAGTCTTTCACTGTAAGGCACGTTCTCCAGCTTTCAAATCACTTTTGTGGCAGTTTTCTGCACCCTCTCCAATTGTCTAGATATTTTTTTTTGTTGTTGAAAGTACAATCACCAAAACCAGATACGGTATTCCAGTACTAGTCTAACCAGCGCCGTATATAAAAGTATAGTCATCTCTCTACTCCTACTCACTGCTCCACTGGTTATACATCCAGGGACTGCATTAGCGCTTCTTGGCACAGCACTGCACTGGGAGCTCATGTTGAGTTACCTGTCTACCATGACCCACCCTAGATCCTTTTCAGAGTCACTGCTTTCCAGGATACAGTCCTCCATTCTGTAGGTGTGGCCTGCATTCCTTGTTCCTAGATGTATAACTTTGCATTTGGGTGTATCAAAATTTGTTGACCTGGTAAGCTGGTCCCATTCAATCAGGATTTCTCCGTATGACTGCCCTGTCGTCATTATTATTTATCACTCTGACCATCTTGGAGTCATCCAAAAATGTTATCAGGCTTTGCTTTGCTTCGGACAATAGTTATGGAGCTGCAAATATGTGAACATTATTGAGTGCTTGTACTCTGGTTTTATAATCTAAGGGATATCTACTACTGAAACGGTACTCTGGTTTTATAATCTAAGGGATAACAGCTACTGAAACGGCTGTTTTTGTCTTTTAGGTATTAAACACAGCAGCCCCACTGCCCCACCCCAGCAGCTATCCAGACAGTGTAAACAGGGTCAATGGGTCCAGTGTTCACAGTAGCAGAAAGTGCTCACACCTGTTGGAACAAGGTATCCAGCAATGGGTGTAGAACCCTGCTGATCTCATCTACATTAGTCATTTTCAATTCAGCTTGGGAGAAAGCGTAAAAGTTAGCCTGCTGCGTAACACTGGGCAACAGACACAGGCTCTGTCCACAAAAGTCAAAGGAGTGCGTGCATAAATGTAAGCTACGTTAACAAGACAAAAACAGAGAAAGATAATATGCAGAATAGCTGTGTATATGCAGGTTTTCAGCAGGATTTTTGCAAGGTATCTAAGACGTGCGTGGGGTGAGGTACAACTGCTGCCAATAAACTGAAATCTTCACAAAGAGATCCTTTGTTCCTGACCACGAGGAGAGGCAGACACAGCCTTGAATCATGAAGACTGCAGCATGCTGACTTTTCAGAATAGACTTTTTTCTCTCACCTCTATTGTAGGTTATTTATTTATTTATTTGGCTATGTTTCTATTTTGATCTGGGAGAAACAGTTTTGTCTCAATTAAATATTCAAACTTCCCAAAACCAGAATGACCTTTACGGACTGCATTCATCACTGTTCAGATTAACAAGTCAACTCTGCATCATTAATCTCTAAACTGTGCTGTTGAATGAGCAATAATCACACAGTACATGAGTTATTCATTAAAGAGAGAGATGCATCGAAATAGTATAAGCAGCAAGCAGAAAACACTGACACCAAGAAATCATGCTTTTCCTGCATGCTTAAATTACAAAAAAATCCACTTTAAAAGCAACATAATGTAATTGCTTTCCTTTAGAGTCAACTCTAGAAATGTGCCTGGATCACATATGTGCTCTGGATGGATTTAATATATATGAATGTATGGGTCGAATACTAAGCCAATGAGCAAATTATTCTACTTAAAAATGGAGAACTACAATAATTTCATAGGTGATATCCAGTGATAAAGACCAGACAACACTGCTTGCAGTGGCAGATGGGAAGGCAGCACTATGCAAATCTATTCAAGTAATACCTGTAAAGTAAATCACCAATGGATTCATTAAATCTAACATGTCTTGCTGTGCCTATGGAAAATTTTACCATTTAGGTGAAAAAAAACAGTGTTTCTTTCTCTTTGAACACTGTTTAAAAGGGTTCAATCCTAGAAAAGAAAAAGCGCCTCCAGCAAGGGGCTTAATAGAACTCTCCATGCCTGAATGAACCATAGGAAAAGTTTGGCACATCACATGACTGGGACCAAATAGATTTCAGCTGGCAAAATAGTAATGGTAGTTTATTTACCTGATCAAGTAGCAACAGAAGAGTAAACTAAGGATGAAGACGAATATGGCAGTGCCGAAAACCACAATGTATATATTGAGAGGCAGGTTCTGAAACCCAATGTTCGGCATCCTGAAACTGTAATGCTGGAAGTCTGAGCTCATGGATGGGCTGTGAGGAAACAGAAACACAACACAAGGCTTTTAGTTGGAGTCACCAGAGACCAAGAATCGAAACCATGTTAATTTTTAAAACGATGAATGACAGCTTGAACATTTCAGAAGGCGAGAAATAAAGACGACCATCCTCTTTCCTGGCAAGTATGTCTCCCCTGCCCTTAGCTGGGTGTCCAGCAGTACCAACATTTGATTGCTCCCTGTGACATAAGAGAGAGGAGAGGAAGAGAAATGCTATGTTGGCTAGTTCACCCTTCCACGAGTTTCTTCTCCATGAGCTAAGGTCCTGGTTTAGCAATCCCGAGACCAGTCCAGCATCATTGCAGAGCAGACGGACAATGAACCGTAGACAGAACTTTTTCTCCTCCTTACGTGATCATCTTATCCAGTTATTTCCCTTCCGATAAACACATGCAAGTGCTTTAAAAAAAACGCCACAGACAGTTACCATAGATGTACATTTACACAGTACGTGTTATTGTGGTCAGTGACCATCCGTACCTGAAACCTGAACAACCAAGAAAGGAATGTTTAAAGAGCTAAACGGCCTTGAATTAAGAGAAATTTTTTTTTTTTAAACAATTGTTGAGACCAGTTCCTCATCTAGTGGAAATTCCCCTCTGAAAACTTCAAGCATGCAAATAATTGACTGCTATCCAAACCTGTTCAAATCAACTCTGAACTGATCCTTGTCTTGGCTCAAGCAAAACTAGTGTTCCTACTTGAATATGGCATTTCCCTTTTATTTAGGTGTGGTTTCCTATGCTGCAGTTAGTGTTAGCATGGGAGCGGAGAAGAACTCAAGGAGATTTCCACTAACATATGACAGAGTCACAGGAAAATTACAAGTGCCATAAAACTGGATTTTAAGACTTTCAAACGGGCCAGCTAGCCTCTAGCCATGTCAGGCAGATTGGCTCAAAGACAGGTTGTAGGTTGTACCCCTTGTCTAAACCTTCACTGATTCTCCCCGATCATTGGGGCGGGGGGGGGGAGGGCCTTACTAAAGTGCCGAATCATCTTTGAATAGGCAAGGCTGATTTGGAGTGGTAACGCAGGAGGAGTATGGAAGGACAAGGCGGCAGTCAGCTCAGCTGTCAATTTACCAAGATTCAAGCATGTGACCAAAATCAAGTCCCCACAGATGGGCCAAATTACATTGTATAAGCAGCTGCTTGCAATAATGAGTTTAACATATGATCTCTCCCATGATTTCAGCTTCCTGTTTCATTACATGGGATGCCAATATTTTACAGTAAGCATAAATCTAGATACAAAATGAATAAAACCCCTTATAATCAGGTAAAATAGATTAATGTCTGTACAGTCACTCATGTCATAGTGCTACTAATTAGTGTTTATACAGCAATATTTGGAAAAGGCTTTGAAATCCTTAGAGACAAGTGCATATTTATGATTGTAAACTTACTATATAGCCTGTAAACAGCCCTGTTGCAAAAAGACCATGCAAATATAAATTCATCCAGCCTTGCAAAACCCAAATGAACATATATCAGCTCAGGCAAAAAAAATGTACCTGCCCTACTCTACTTAAGAATTAAAAAGAAGATGTTCGCCTGTTAAAATGATTTGCCCAAGGTGAGTGAGTGTGAACAGTTTGCAAGGCTGAATTACCTGCTGTTAGTGTGAAGTTTAATGAAAAATCATCTCTATTTTACAGATGAAGAAACTGAAGTACAAAGGGAAATGAGTTTTCAAAGGAAGCTCCGTTCAGTCCTATCTGTGCATGTTCAAACATTTGTGTGTGCACTCATAAGTGCTATTGTTTGTGCACCATCGATGCCACATATAAATCCAAGAGTTAATTGCATTTGCATTTGTGTTTTATTTCCACATCCAAAGTTGCAACTGTGCACTAGATATGTTAAATAGAGATCTGACCCTGATTGTCAAAGCAGGGGAATAGAACTTTGGAGCTTTCATCTTTCTAATGCACTTATTCGGCCCTTATCATTTGCAGTATACGTACCTATCACCACCTTTGTTAGGTAGGGAAGAACTATTATCCCGATTTTACAGATGGGGAACTGAGGCACAGAGAAAAACAGCTTACCCAGCTCTACTTCAGATACAAGCATTCACATAAAAATTCAAATAGAGTGGCTCTCTTCTAATCAAGAACTGGCCAGTATTACTGGAATTCTGTTCCAGAATAGCTAATCTGAATTTAAATCTTAAGTGCTCATTGTATGAATTTGCGACACTATACGATTTAAAACAATGACTGAAGAAGACTGGTTCCTGAATCCCAAAAATACAAGTGTTGAAAGCGAAAGAGGTGGTGGTCGTCAAATGACCTGGCCACAACAGGAGTGCCTTGTCAGATAGAGAATATTAATAAAAAACAAACCAGAAGAGTCCAGTGGACATTTTCAGGATAGGACTTCCACACACTGGAAACCTGTTGGGAGAAGTCCTTGTCCATAGCTCAACTCTGTCTCTACCTAGGGATGGTCAGAGAGGACAAAGTGACCTACCTAAGCTGGCTGGAAAGGACAGGAGGTGAGTCAGTCACTTGAGCACCCCAGGCCTGCACCGTTAGAGGCATTATGTACTATCATACAAAACACTGAATTTAAAGAACCTGAATAGGCCCCTCCTGGAATAAGCTACACCAGCTGCAGCTCAGATGTGCTGGTACAAGCTACTTCCACACTAGAAGAGCTTTGCTGGTACAGTATATCAGTGGAGCTATACCAGCAAAGAGCGGCTAGTGTAGACCTGACCTAAGCCACAGAGATGTGCTGTGATGCAACGTATGGCAAACAGGCAGACAGCAGAGTTTACGGAGGGGAAAAGGGCAGCCGAAGGAAGTGTGTATTGTAATAATCCCGCCACCACCCTCAGCACAGTCTAAAACCTCCTGAGCAATTTTCTGGAGTGTGCCGGAAGTCAATTCCCCGCGGCTTGGAATAGCTTCCTCCTTTTGCATATTGACGCAATATAGTCAGACTTCTTTAAGGGACTTGACTTGGTACCACATAACATTTTGATTAAAGAACTTGAATGATTTAAGTTAACACGCCACACATTAAATGGATTAAAAATTGGCTGATAGGTCTCTATGCAACTATAAGCTGAGAACGGTCACAGAGTGGATCTGTTTCTAGTGGGGTCCTGCAGGGATCGATTCTTGGCCCTACACTATTTAACATCTGGAAAAAACCCCACAATCGTCACTGATAAAGTTTGCAGATGACAAAAATTGGGGGAAATGGTAAATAATAAAGACGACAGGTCACTGATTCAGAGCGATCTGGATTGCTTGGTAAAGTAGGCATAAGCAAACAATGTGTTTTAATATAGCTACATGTAAATGTACATATCTAGGGAAAAATAACGTAGGCCACACTTACAGCATGAGGGACTCTATCCTGGGAACCAGTGACTCTGAAAAAGATTTGGATGTGGTGGTGCATAATCAGACGAATATCAGCTCCCAGTGTAACGCTGTGGCCAAAAGAGCTAATACCATCCTGGAATGCATAAACAGGGGACTCTCGAGTAGGAAGAGAGGTTAGTTTATCTCTGTATTTGCTACTGGTGTGATCATTGCTGGAAGCCTGTGTCCAGTTCTGGTGCCCACTATTCAAGAAAGATGTTGATACAGTGGAGAGGGTTCAGAGAAGAGCCAGAAGAATGATGAATAGAGTAGACAACACGCCTTATAGTGATAAACTCAACAGCTCAATCTATTTAACTTAAAGGGAAGGTTAAGGGGTGACTTGATTACAGTGACAAAAATTTTAACTGACAAAAGTGGTAATCAGGGGTGTGAAACCTCCCCACCCAACAGACACACATTTCACATACGCTCTCCCGCTGACATAGCTACCATCACTCATTGGCTAGAGCAGCTACACTACGGTCCTTAGAGTGGTGCAGCTGAAGCGGTATAGCTGCGCCGCTCTAAGGTCCGTAGGGTAGACATAGCCTAAGTATCTACCTGCTGAACAAATATTTAATAATGGGTTCTTCAATCTAGCAGAGAAAGGTATAACCTGATCCAATGGCGGGAAATTGAAACTATTCAGACTAGAAACAAGGTGTGAACAGTGAGAGTAATTAACCGTTGGAACAATTTACTAAAAGTCGTGGTGGATTCTCTATCACAGGCCATTTTTAAATCAAGATTGGATTTATTCCATAAGCTCTGCTTTAGGAATTGTTTTGGAGTAGTTCTCTGGCCTGTGTTGCACAGCAGGTCAGACTGGATGATCACAATGGTCCCATCTGGCCCTAGAATCTCTGAATATGCCCCTTTCTTTTTCAAGCCCATTTCTTCCGTTAAACTAGTAGTCCCCAACCTCTCTGTTGCCATAGCATATTCATGTTCCCAGAAGAGTGTGGCGGGCGCCGGATGACCAGAAGCTGAAATGCCACCAGCCGGCATCATCAAGAAGCGTCGCTGCCAAAATGCCACCAAGAAGCAATAGCATTTCAGCTGCGACGCTTCTTGGCGGCATTTTGGTAGCTGGTTGTCCGGCGGCCACGCTCCTCGGCGGCGGGTTGTCCAGTGGAAGCACTCCCTTGTCAGTAGGTGGATGCACATAATGCCCTGGCGGGCGCCATGGTGCCCACAGGCACCACATTGGGGACCACTGCATTAAACCATTCTCTGCTGATCTCATTGTGGTTTCCTCCTTGTGTGTGAGCCACTGTTACCTGCATGGTATTTACAGGATTTATACTACCCATTTTCAGAGCAAGGAACCATGGCCTTCTACCTGTTTTGAAAGCACTGTATACTTTTATGACTCTATAAACAGTAATAAGGTAGATGGCTGTGCGTGTATTGTACAACATAAGCTTAGTTTTCATGGGAAATGAAAAATGCACCAAGAGAATGAGCATGCAGAATGCTACCCTTCATTTATGTCGCTTGCCCTCACCCGCGTAAGAGCTATGGAATGAGATCATTTATATGGATTTTTTTTACTGAAACTCTGCATAACAATTCGTCTAATACGCGCTACCATCAATCTTTTTTGGGATTTGCATCACCTTCAAACTTGGCTCTGGTTTATTTTCACGAATACCCCACTAAGTAACGAAGGTGTCTCTGTAACTTTAAAATTACCTTTCATACTGTAATACTGCTCTGTTCTCTCTCTCACTGGCTTCAGTTCCATAAGATCGTAGTTAAGAGTTTTCATAGTAATTTCTGGTAACTTCTAAGCTTGATTAAAATCCTTGGAGATCAGTATATGCACCAAAAGAGCCTCTGAGCCAAAGCAGAAATGCTGCAATAACCTCTGAGTCTAGAAGCTTGTATTCACCCTTAAAGCCACTTTTCGGGTACTGCTTATAACACGATTATCTGAGGCTTTGTCTCTTTCAAATGGAATCAGCTATCTAGTGACAGCTATGTTGATTTAAAATAAATACATACATAAATAAATAAAAAGCCCAAACCTATTTTCCTTCTCTAGACACAGTTAATACAGTTTGGTCTTGTAGTCTGAGTTTGGGTTTTTTCCCATGTGTTCCTGAACTGGGATACTGCAGCCTTGTTTGGTCAAAGGCTATACCATGGATCAAGAATTCTGTAAAAACTCAATTTGGTCACATTTACATTGCAAGGGGGAACCATGTTGTAACTGGATCCCCATGATAGCTATAGGGTATATGGGATCTAAGGCAAAAGAAAGGAAATTTCTAGTTAAAGTCAAAGTCAACATGCCAACCTGACCCTTCCCTTGTGGTGTAACAACAAAAACAGCCACACAAACATTGTTTGGAACTCCCTACAATACCTTAGCACAACTAGATAAGGATAGTGTTACAGTTTTCCTCCTTGTGTCAAATTAAGCAGGCTCTTAATGCTAATTGCTAGTTTTCAGTGTAAAAAGCTAACACAAAGTGGGTAATACAACTTCACCCTTCTCCTTAAGAAAGGAGTTTCAGAAAGATGTATCGCCTTCTCCTGTGCTATTACTGATGCACTTTCAACAGTATTGCAGAAGCAGCAGTGTTAAACAAACTGTTACGTAAACCAAAAGTTTCCCAAATGCCAGTCTTGCCACATCTTGCCACTTCGTTTTTTTATTGAACACTATTTATAAGTATTACTTCCTTCACTCATCATACGCTATGCATTACTTCTTCGGGCTTGTCTACACCACCCAGCCTTGTCGCTAAAAGTCAGTGTGTGTAAATGCTCTTTATCGGTACTTTGTTGGCACTTTTGCTGACAAAATACTTCCAGCCCCGTGAGCAGCATTAGCTTTGTCGGCAGAATGTGTTCACACTGCAACTTGCATAGGCAAAACTTTTGTCTTTTGCCGGGGGCCTTTAAGTATCTGTGAAAGACAAAAGTTTTGTCGTCAACTTTGCAGTGTAGACATACCCTAACTTTTATCCAGTGAATTGGCTGTGTTTTAACTCATTCTGAAATAAATACACAAACAAACAAAAACACTGGGAGCAATTCTTCATCCTTTGGCTAGTGCTTTGAATTTTGTTGAGTTCCAAGATTACATTATCCAGTGTATTTGTCATGGTCTTTTATATTCATGACCTTTGGTATCAGATTAACTGAGTTTCTGTAGTTAAAGCAACATTCTTCAGAACAGGAAGTGAAAAAGGCAATTTATTAACAAGAAAAGAGATGGGCAGAGTCTTAAATATCTGATCCACTATGTCAATCTTTCCTTACCTGAGGTAACCTAAACCAACTAATACACTTTTTTCAGTTAAGTGGGTCTAAACTGACTATTAATCCCCCAAAAAACTACCCTAATTAAACCAAATGGGGACCTGCCACCCTTCAATCAGATAATAGACCTTATCATATAGCCTTTATTCAAGTCGTCAGTTCCACTTAAATCAATGAATTGCCTTGAGGCATACTGATGGAAGTGGAAGTAAAATTAACTGGGTGCTAACCATGCTGTGCAACGTTCTATGAACAGGCTTCACATGATTCAATATAAATCATTAGTTGCCAGTAAACACCAATTTTACCTGACACACTGAATCGACGAAAAAAAAATCTATTGGTAATCGTCTGCAAGCGCACGCTCCCCTGCACCTTGCGCCTGAAGGGATCTGGTGTTACCCGCTGCAGAGAGTCCCCGGCAGCACCGCTGTGACACTGAACGTTTATTAAAAAAAGGTTTAAAAAAACCTGATATAACTGTTCAATTTACACAAAACAAAACTGGAATTCTGCCAAGCTTATTCCTATCTATAAGTAAGGAAAGGACTTCAGACTCTAGGACTGCCAGTCCAGCACTTTTCACAGCATAAAATTCATTCAGCAGTAAAATACATTTAACTCTTGCCATACTGGGGGGTTAACCTGGCAAGTTTATGTTAAGTTATGGAATAGAAGAAAAAATTAAGACATGAGAAATAAAAGTGTCAAGTAAAAACCATTAAGGTTAGACTGAAAACATTCTGCATGAGATTCAGGAAACAAATAGCTTTAAAAACAACAAGGAGTCCGATGGCACTTTAAAGGTTAACAGATTTATTTGGGCAAAACCTCACTTCACTTTTTTACCCACAAAAGCTTCTACCCAAATAAATCTGTTAAAGTGCCACCGGACCCCTCGTTGTTTTTGTGGATACAGACTAACACGGCTCCCTCTCTGATAAATAGCTTTAAGGGGCTTTGTATAAAATGACATTTTTTAAAAACAGTTGGGCCCTTCTTTTAACTTGTATTTCAGTCTATTTCACAGATCTATGAAGCAGCAGCCAAAAAGGAAGATTTTTTTTTTTATTTTGATGAAGAATAAAAAAGTGTCTTTTTGCTTCTGTCCCTATTCGGAAGTGCTTTGCTTAATGTGGAGAACTTCTTTCCCTATCCCAGGCACCTTCCTTCCAGACACATCAGATCCTTCACTATTCATGGAAGGAATATTCGATGGGAAGCCAATGGAGAAGATGGTCAGTCACCCAAGGGAAACTGTAAAATAAGCAGAGATTGTCAAAAAGGTTTTCTATTCTAGGGTAATCAAATAAGTGCAGTAGGAAGAGGTGAGTGTGTCCTGATGTATCCTCTTAGCCATAACAAGGGAAGATGATCTGGGCCTAGGAAAAAGTGTAATGACAAAGGATTTGAGAAAGCACAGCGTGCAGTCAACATGCTCTAGAGTCTAGATCTAGCATCGTTTGCTGCTCCTTGTATGCCAGAGCAAGTGACAACCTTGCAAGTGTACAAGAGGGGCTGTTTTGAGGAAAGGAGTTGAGGCTGGAGCAACAGTGAAATACAGGAGGGGTTGGGGATGTCTTTCATTAGGGAGGGCAAATGGCACTGAGAGGATAATACAGGAATTATACTCAAGAAGAAAAGGAGATTTTGCACCTGTGCCCATGGGTAAGAAACCAGAATGGGGTAGAATCTGCTCCCCCAGATCATGGGAGGGCACCAGTGGAACTGAATGAAAAAACAGCCAGGGCAACTATGCCACTGGTATTTGAGTGTGTGTTGGGAGTATGGAGAAGACAACTAAAAACTTAGTTTCAAATAGATTATTTGAAAAATCAATTGGCCAAAGTGAGAATTTGGGATGGAACTCTGTTCGAAGTTGAATTTCTGTATGAGTCTAATTGCTACTGCCTCCAGCAGAACCCTGTGACCCTACAGCATGGGATGGGAGAGGTGCTTTCGTTGGCATAAGCAGTCCTCGAGAGGCGGTAGCCAAGTCGAAGAATTCTGTCTACACTAGGGCTTCGGTGGGCTTACCTATGCTGCTCAGGGGTGTGGATTCTTTTTCAGCTGACAATCTTTTAGTGTAGATCAGTTTGTGTGTGAATATGTATGTGTGAGCGGGACAGAGAAGTCAACAATCCCAGACATCAAAGGAATAAGGAAGTTGAAGGAAGATTAAAAATAAGCACTTTGCTACTGGGGGGAAAAGAGACTGAAAGTCTTGAATGGTAACAGACCCAGAAAGAGGAAAAATATAGCATACTCCCATGAAAAGTCCCAAGAAATTGCTTGGAGGAAAGTTCTAGTATGTCCATAAGAAATATTACACATCAAATAGCTTAACTAGAAGAATATGGACAGAAAAACACTTACAGGATGAGGAAGGGACATCAGATGGAAGCAAAAAGATGACATTTGGACTGGAAAATGTTTGTTTCTTTAAACAAACAATTAGGAGAAGCCATAGTACAATAGCTTCCAGAGGACCTAATAAAGATCAGGGTCCCATTGTGCTTGGCTCTGTACTAACAGATAATAAGGAACAGCTTACAGTTTACGGCCCTGATCCTGCCATCGGATTTGCATGCATGGCCCTTTACATTGGCATGGAGCCTGGAACATTTCAAACACTTGATCCATACTAAACAGGGAATTAAAATCCTCCATGTAAAATTGCCAGTTCACACATTTCAGTGGAGATAATTTGAATTAAAACCAGGAGATTAATACACTAAAACAGAAAGTTTCTAGTTCAGAACGAACTTCTTCTCTCCTCTTTTATTATACAATTAAATGAGTCAGACATGCCAGGGTTTAGCTCTGGGACATAGGCCTATTTCTTTGTCACTTACAAAACCAATTATATTAAAGTATGAGTTAATGCAACATTAAGGTTAAAAAATGTAAAAAGCAAGTTACAAGACCCACAGTGACATGCATTTGCCAGCTTTGCTCACATATACTTTTGATTACAAATTCTACGATTAAAGATGGACCTAAATATACAAAACGGCCAAGTTTATTTCTACAATAGTGCCACTATAGTCAATGAAATCACATGAGCCACGAATTTGGCCCACCTTGTGTAACGCCATCAAGATAACACTAGTATAAGAACTCAGCATTTTAAATTCCTAATTTCAACATGTGAATGCAAATGGTATGTTATTCAACTGGTTTATATTGATTAAACAAGAAAGAAACTGCTTGGCTTAATGCCATTACACAAAAACAGTCCACGTAAGCTCTCTGGATCATACTGGACTTTAGTGAATGGGTTGGCCGAGGAGAAAGCTCATGCCTTGGCTGCCGGTGGATGGAGACAGTTCTCAGCATCAGTGGGTTAAAAGGGTAGCAAGGCATCAGTTTGTATTCTGACAGTTCTATCTTAGCAATGGGAGAAAACAGAAATAGAATGTTTCTAAACAGAAGCTTAGCATTTGTGGGAAACTGGAATGCAACTATTCCCTCCCCACCTCCCCGTCATCCCCCAGTGATTTTATTCAGTCCTCAGTGTTAAGACAGAGAATTGGGAATGGATTTTTTGGGGGGTTATAAGTGCATGTGTGCAACATTCACAATTTCCTCATGCACATTGTCCCTCTAAGTCTCCTGATTAGGTTGGTCAGAGAAAGTGCACTTTTCCTAGCACCCCAGCAATCTAATGAAATGATTGTGGCTTCAGTAGACAGCTAAAACTTAACACATTCCCAGGAAGCATGTTCAGAAATGTTTTCATTGATTCATAGATTTTAAGGTCAGAAGGGATGTGACAGCGCCTGGTAAGGGTTCCCCTGAGGGTCACTGCTGCTAAGTTTAGGGTGACTAGACAGCAAATGTTAAAAACAGGACAGGGGTCGGAGGGGGTAATAGGAGCCTATATAAGAAAAAGGCCCAAAAATCGGGACTGTCCTTATAAAATTGGGACAGCTGGTCACCCTAGCTAATTTGGGCCCACATGCTGGGCTCATGCATGCTCAAACTTCCTGAGTCCGAGGAAAGCCCAGGCACTGCCTCTGGCGTTGGGTCTCTAGGCATACTCTTGGGGTGCAGATCCTCCTAGAACCCCCTTCTGAGCACTGAGATTCACATCCCCACTGAGACTAGTGCCAACTCCTCCTCAACTCCCCAGTGGTTTAAGCCCACTTTCCCGGAACTCCAACATTGCTGACACTAGGACTTAAGGTTTCCCTTCCGGGAGGTGTGATAGTTGAAGCATGTAACACACAGGGGTTTGGAAGCTTTGCAAAGTCTATCACTCTATTTTAGATAGCATGAAATACACAGATCCAGACAACAGAACACCTGTATCCATTTCCCTGCCTTGGTTTCCTCACCACTCTTGAGTGAGCGTTTTTCAGGCCAGTCTCCAGAATCTTTTAACTCGCACTTCCCTCCAGTCCTGCTGCTTCTGATCTCTTCTCTCTGCTGCTAAAATGGCTGGTAAGGTCCACCTCATTCAGTGATCAGATTCCTCCACCAGGTGATCTGTTACGTTACCTCTCCTGGGGAGGTTCAGACTTGAGAAACTGGTTTGCCCTGGGAAATAACCAACTTTGTCTCCCCCAGCCCTCCCCTATGGCCACTTACCTGGTGCCCAGCCCGGTGCCACTTACCCTGAGTAGCTCCAGGGCGGCAGAGGTGTGCAGTGGGGCTAATGCAGGCTCCCTGCCTGCCCTGGCACCATGCCACACCTGGAAGTGGCCAGCATGTCTGTCAGTGGCTCCTGGGGGTGAGTTCCCGGCCAATGGAAGCTGCGAGGGGGCAGTGCCTGCAGCTGAGGGAAGCTCACAGAGCTCTCTGCTGCCCCAAGGGCCGCAGGGACGTGGTGCCAGCTACTTCCAGGAGCTGCGCAGGACCAGGGCAGGCAGGGAGCCTGCCTTAGCCCCACTGCACCACAGGGCTGGCAACTGAAAGCCCTGATGGGCTAGATTCAGCCAGCGGACTGCAGTCTGCCCTCCCCTGGATTAGATGGTCCCTTCTGACCTTAAAGTCCATAAGCCCTCACAGGCTTTCGTACTGGTTTAACTAAATCAGTTGTTAAGTCAAATTTAAACCGGTGGCGACTTTGAATACAGGCAAAGCCTTATCCAAATACTCAGAGGTATGCATTCAGCCATGAGATACGATTATTTTATTCATTTGATATACACATACAATAATCATAAAATCCTCACCAGGTGCACATGTCTAAACTGAATTCCACATGATCTTTTGGGCACTGTAGAAAACGGGAAAAAACCCTAAAAAACTATTTTTAAAGCTGACCCTCCTCCCTGACCCAAACAGCTGAATGGAATTTCCTCAAACTTCTCCTCTGTAGTAAAGCCAAACCTGGGCCACTTCAGCCCAAGGGGAACATTGTGGAGCAAATTATGAGCATATGCAAAGGAGAGGTTATATCTGTGAAAAGTTAAGGCGAGAATCTTCAATCACAAAAGCTATAATAAAAAGTTACTCTGCAATTGCTACATACTTCTTTGGAAAAAAGTTCTTTGCCAGCAAATGCCAAACCAAGGGCCAAGAATGCACTCTGTGTTTCATTTAAAGAAGTAGGGGAAAGTTAGCAGGATCTGTTCCAGCTGCGAGTAATGTCTAAGTAATTTTTTAAAAAAATATTAAACATTAGAGCAAAGGGGACAGAGATGGGGAAAAGCAGTGGAGAGAAAAACATGATACTTGCTTCCATTTTCATATTCTGTTATTTTATAATAGGCTCTGGAAACACAGCCTAAAGAAAAAAGGACAACATCATGTTTCCACAATATATACATATACACATTTGCTATGAGATCCTGATTAACTGGCTGCCAGGGATGTATCTATCTGGTCAGAGTCCAGCCAAGACGTTAAACTAACATAACGTACTGCACCAACATGTTCTCATTAATCAGTGCTAAAACCCTATCCTGTTCCCTCTGAAATGAACTGGAGACTAGTTCCTTTCAAGAATATGTTTTATTGAAAGCAGTCTACAATAATAATGAAGATAACATATAGAAAACCACATAGGTTACAAGCGTGATAGATTTTGCAAGCATATGAATTTCCTGTGTCGTTCAAGAGCAAGACAATATTAGTAGCTAGTGCAAACTGTTATAGAAATTCTCTTAATTACAATATTGTCCATGAAATTAATAGCAGCCAATCAAAGAAAGGGGTCTATTTATCCCCAGCCAGTCTGATACACATGGGAATTTGTGCAAAGCAGTAACATGAACTACGAGTGACACACTGGCTAAGAGCACATGTCCAGGTCATGCTATTTCAGTACCAACTAGCTATCTGGAATCAGGTTTGCATCTCCTGTAGTTACCAGCTCTGTCTTTTTGACTACATGAATTAAACATAAGCCAGCTACTTCAATCAGATTCACAGAAACAAGGAAATTCAGAAACAAATGCAGACAATGGATGAAACAAGAATATTAATAATATTAATAAAATAAATCAAGTGTTATATTTTATATAGTGCCAATATATTATAGAATGAATGGTGTTAAACACACCATAAGATGGTACAAACTTATCCAAGACAATGTTAAACATTTGTAAATTTATGAATAAGGAATACGGCTTTAGTGACAATTTTTGATTGGCAAACTGACTTGTATTTCCCTCCACCTGTTTGTTTTATCCACACAGATCTGGGCCAAGTAACTCTCTGTTATACGTTTGTACGGCGTCTGCCGAAATGAGACCCTGGCTTCTAGGTGCTATTGTAATGCAAATAAATTACAATAAAGATTCACCATGCCATCTTGGTACCAAAATTACCTCTCCAGAAACAGGAGAGATTAGAATAAGTGTACTGCTTTACTGTGATTTAGTACATCTTGATAAGTTCTAAACTTCCTATGTTATATTAATTCATTCACAACTTGGTCAACAATATCTCTGAAATTTTAATTAACAAAATTAAATTTAGAAGGCTCATTGAGCTACTAATATTTTTGCTAAGCAATCTAAAATTCAATGAGTTTGAGAAATATGGTATAATTAAAGTTACTTAACTAGTGTGCGTTTGTGCTCACAAAAAGCTGAAACTCCATCTGTAACCCTATTTCTTGGAATTCTGGCAACTCAGAACTGCTCCTGGTCTTATACACACACAAAGTCCACTGCAATACAGCGAGGAAGTACAATACAAGAGAAACAGATAAGGACATAGGACCATGTTAATATATGGGATAGGAGTAATTTCCATGCAAGTTGCACCTACTTATGCCAAGTTGGAATTGGGCTCAGCATATACATAACTGGAGGCCAAGACACTGATCTGGTGCTGAAATGGTGATTCAGGAGGTAGCACTCTGCCCTTAGTCACTGATATATAAATTACTACACTATGAAGTTGCTATGCTAATGGATGTCCCATATTGCAGATGAGACATAAAACCGAAAAGTCTAATGACCGCCAGCGATCATTAAAGATCCTGTGGATCTTTGGCAAGAATATGGATGTTAGAAAGGAACCATGATGAAGCAGCTGCAATGGTGAAATGGAAACAATTATTAGCATCTCTCGTGTCCTGGTCAAATTCCAAACCTACATAAAATCCCCTTCCACTTTCAATTGCTTATGATATTCTTCAATTTTTGCCTAACCATTAAGAAGGGCTGCTGTGTGCTGTTAAGGACTTCCCACGTTCCACCCTAGAATGGTCATATATCCCTTGCCTACTCCCTAAGCAAGTTGCAAAGCTTAATTCATGTTTTCAAAGCACAAATTCTTGGACAGAAGACACTTTAAAAGAGCAGAGAAAAATAAAGTAAAAAATAAAATCACACTTTGTTCCAACACATCAAAGGCATTTGTCCTCAGTGAAGACTAAGTCTATGACAAACCTGAACATTTTACAGTAAAGCAATGCATGTTACCTAAGAGTAAGAAATGAGCAAAAAAAATCTTTTGCAAAGTGGAAAAATTTCCACATCCTGCTAACTCCTAATGGCCAAGTGGAATTTTACTCAAAAAAAAAAAATAAAAAATAAAAAAATCACTTTTGAAATGAAAAATCTTGCAGGCCAGAGCAGGGTTTCTCAACCTTCTTTCTGAGCCCCCTCAACATACTACAAAAACTTCAGGGCCCAGTTGGGGGGTTTTAGGGCTCCTGGCTTCAGCCACTGGGTGTATGCATGTGTGTGGCAGAGGGGGATGGCAGCTTGGGGCTCCAGGCCAGGGGAGGCTCAGGCTTCTACCCTGTGAGGCACCGCGCGGGGTTCAGGGCTTTAGATCCAAGAGGACCACTGGGGCTCGGGGCTCCCATGGCTCCGCTCCCGGCTTCAGCCCTACAGGGGGCGCCGAGACTCGGGGCTTCAGCCCCACAGGGAGTGCCGGGACTCGGGGCACCTGGCTTCAGCCCTGTGGCTCTGTTCCCGACTTCAGCCTGTCGGGGCACCAAAACTGAGGGCTTCAGCCTGAGGCTCTGCTCCTGGTTTCATCCCTGTGGGGATGCCAGGGCTCGAGGCCCCACAGCCCCTGAAGCCAGTTCGTGGACCTCCAGGGGGCCACAGACCCCTGGTTGAGAACCACTGGCCTAGGTGGTGGTTTCTTTGCAGAAAGCTATAGGCACTAGAGAAAGAGTGGTTTGTAATTCAAGTTTCTATTATAGAGAGGCTGCTTCAACACTGTATAATATCACATCCAAAAATATGATAAAAGAAAATTAATGTCATGAAGTCAGGCACTCAATAGGAAATGGCAGAATTAAGGTTCCTGTGTGGCCTTAATTCAGGACCCATGTGTATATGCATGACACTATCTTTGATTACATAATCATATGGAAAATTTCAGACTGAATGGTTAAAGATAGCACAAAGTCATAAGCAGTTCAAAACAGTCTTATAATGGAAAGCATCAGGCAACCTTAACTCTACGCAGCACTATCAGCTCTGCCTATAATACTTGGCAAGAGCAGTTATCTTCTAATGTAAATAACAGGAGTTAATTATCAAGTTTGAGTATCAGAGGGGTAGGCGTATTAGTCTGGATCTGTAAAAAGCGACAAAGAGTCCTGTGGCACCTTACAGACTTGCGAACAGACGTATGGAGTATAAGCTTTTGTGTCTGACAAAGTGGGTATTCACCCACGAAAGTTCATGCACCAATACGTCTGTTAGCCTATAAGGTGCCACAGGACTCTATCACTTTTTATCAAGTTTGAGGAATTGGTTAAATGTACCTTAAAATGTGAAGGAATTTGTGCTAAGAGCAGCACGGAAATAAATGCAGAAAACAGGTCATCTCTAGTTTTCATTAGTTCAAGTACTTTCATCCAGTGCTTGTTGGGAAGGCAGGCCACAGTCTCCTCAGGGCTGATTTAACATTTTTTTTTCTGTAAAATCAAAAGAACCTTCTAACCAGTCTAAAATAGTGAGGAAATGAAGTTCAAAACAAAGTACAACATTTTTCTTTCATGATGTGCTCAGATTGGATTGAAGCAGAAATGAAACTGATTTATTAGGTCATTTTGTCCATCCTCCCACCAGTGGTTTCAAAGGAAATCCAAACCAGAAAAGTAGGTGTGTGGTATAATTGCAGAAAGCTTGCAGAGCAGCCAGCAATATACATTTGGAGATAGTCATAAGACCCAAATCCAGTGTATTGAATCTCAGAAACTTAAATTAGCTCCATTAACTGCTTGTGTGCACAAAATTGTCCTACCCGTGTATTTGCTTCCCCCATCCCAGCTACGAAATAAAACTTCAAGCATTTTTTCCTTTGGCCTTTTGTTTCGCTGTTTCCTGCCACAACAGCTCTAAAGGAGATCAAAATGTCATTAGCCTCAGTATTCACTTTTATTTCTCACAAAGGTGATGGGAATGCACGCAGCATTTTTTCAAATCCATTTACAGCCTAGGCTAGTATTAACACTATGATGGTGGAATAATGACTCATTTTACATTGCCCAGTTTTAAAGGGTCACTATTGCCCATGTTACATAGAGAAACAGGAACCTTGCATAATGTTGCTGCTTCTTTAGTACCCACATTTCCTTATTTTTCATAAAACACTATAATGTGCTTAGTCCCTTCTCACAAAGGGGAACTATCGGATAGTCTCTAGGATTTTAAATTTGGTGCAGGATTGGTGGCATCCTATTTGCATGTCCCCATATGTCCTGTGCTGCTACCTGTCCACACAGACAGACAGGAGGAGCAAAAAGTGCTAAAATGACATGCTCAAAGGTCAGTTTCTCTCTGCTGGTCCTACTGGACATGGGGGACCTGTGTTGTGCAGAAATAGCACAGGCATGGTCCTCTACAATTGCTGCAGGAACTCAGGGTACAGATGAGGTCGGAAAACTAACAAGTTAGTTTCTCCATTTCCCGATCACCCCAAAGAACAGAGCATCATGCCTATTCTGCTTCCCACTGCCCAGCAACAGCAGCACAGTGAAAATGACTAGGATCTTGTCATGTTACTTCCAGCCAAATGCTGTGTGCAGTTGGAGAAGAAATGATGTGATGAGACCAAGATTAGTCTCACTATTCCTGTCAGCAGAGTGTTGGAAGGCAGGGGTGAAATGTACTCAGACACTGGGGATTTGGGTTTACACACGACTGTGCTGACCTCCTCAGTGGAGGAGCAGAGGTGTAAAGTGACACACACAAAGTGAGTTGTCCAAGGTGGCAGAGTCAGGAGTAGAACACTGGAGTACCAATGCTCATCCTCTGCTTTAAGTACTAGATCACACTCCAAGCAACTCCCCATTAACATTTCCCCCTGAATTTGAAAGGGAGAAAGGGAAGAATGCTTGACACACAAACAAAATTGAAACTCCAGATCCATGGACAATGTCAGTTCTTCCCATTGGAGCCCAGTGGCTCTCCTTTCAAACACAAATCCATATGTTCCTTTTAAATAAAGGCACTGAAAACCAGGAATGAAGCTGCTCCATGAGATGTGGTTGCAGAAACACAACCTCCTCTTTCTGCTTCGTAGCAGTCAACATTCCAGGCTGGCATTTCACAATAAAGATAAAAACAGCACTTCACCGTTATTGCTCAATTCAGCTAACTTCTCCGTCTTTCAGACTGCCCTCTAGCTTGCTGTGCCAATTCTTGACCTTCCGTGTTTTCCCTGTATTTAAATACTAGAGTCCACTGTGTAACACAAACTGAAAACCCTTGTATCACTGAGCAGTACATTCATAGATACTACGACGAGGCCAAATACATTGAGCTATCGGTAAGGCTGCGACTCTGTCACGGAGGTCGCGGAAGTCACAGATTCCATGACTTTCTTTGACCTCTGTCACTTCCACAGCTGCAGTGGCCGGCACGGCTGTCGCCAGGGCAAGAGACACTGGCCGCTGCTTGGAGATGTGCCAATATCAGCAGTGGCCCCGGGGGCACCCCAAAGGCCATTGGGAGAGTAGTCCCCAAGGACCTTGGAGCAATGGGCCGCCAGGGCAGTCAGCCCTCACTGCTGGAGCAGGGGCCCCACAGAGCAACGGGGCCCCAAAAGCAGAGATTTAGTCATCGTGGGTATTTATAGTAAAAGTCATGGACAGGTCACAGGGCCCTAAACATTTGTTCATTGCCCGCGACCTGTCCGTGACTTTTACTAAAAATACCCATGATTAAATCTTAGCCTTAGCTACATGGCAAGTGCACTGGTTATCCATGGATTTACAATGACGACTGAATAAGTGTAGAGGCACAGAGAAGGAAGTCAGTAGGTACAGGGTCCCTCCAAAACTCTGATCCCCACAAAATTCTGAAAATGACTCTCTTTGCCAATTCATGAATCGTTATACTAAGACAACGGTCTCAAACGGGGATCACAAGGTGGTTATGTGGAGATCATGAGCTATCAGCCCCGGGGCAGTGGGGCTGGACCAGTCAACCCTGCACATGGCTAACAGCCCCAGCCCTAGCCCTCTGGGGGTGGGGTGGGGGAGGTTGCACTCAGAGGCTTGCTGTGTGGAAGGGACCACCAATACAAAAAGTTTGAGAACCACTGTACTAAAACAATGAGTGCTGCAAAGGAGTACGTGAACAGGCCCTCTCATATCTTTTATGTTAATACACAGACATCTCATCATAGAATATGAGGGTTGAAAGGGACCTCAGGAGGTCATCTAGTCCAACCCCCTGCTCAGAGCAGGACCAATTCCCAACTAAATCATCCCAGCTAGGGCTCTGTCAAGCCAGTCCTTAAAAACCTCTAAAGGAAGGAGATTCCACCACCTCCCTAGGGAACCCATTTCCGTGCTTCACCACCCTCCTAGCAAAAAAGTTTTTCCTAATATCCAACCTAAACTTCCCCCATTGCAACCTGAGACCATTACTCCTTGTTCTGTCATCTGGTACCACTGAGAACAGTCTAGATCCATCCCCTTTGGAACCCCCTTTCAGGTAGTTGAAAGCAGCTATCAAATCCCCCGTCATTCTCAGTTCCCTCAGCCTCTCCTGATAAGTCATGTGCTGCAGCCCCCTATCATTTTTGTGCCTCTGCTGGATTCTCATTTTCCACATCGCTCTTGTAGTATGGGGCCCAAAACTGACATGCCTACTCCAGATGAGGCCTCACCAATGTCAAATAGAGGGGAATAATCACATCCCTTGATCTGCCAGCAATGCTCCTACTTATACAGCCCAAAATGCCGTTAGCCTTCTTGGCAACAAGGGCACACTGTTGACTCATATCCAGCTTCTCGTTCACTATAACCCCTAGGTCCTTTTCTGCAGAACTGCTGTCTAACCATTCGGTCCCTAGTCTGTAACAGTGAATGGGATTCTTCCGTCCTAAGTGCAGGGCTCTGCGCTTGTCCTTGTTGAACCTCATCAGGTTTCTTTTGACTCAATCCTCTAATTTGTCCAGGTCCCTCTGCATCCTATCCCTACCCTCCAGCATATCTACCACTCCTTCCAGTTTAGTGTCATCTGCAAACTTGCTGAGGGTGCAGTCCATGCCATCCTCCAGATCATTAATGAAGATATTGAACAAAACCGGCCCCATGTCCAACCCTTGGGGCATTCTGCTTGAAACCAGCTGCCAACTAGACATTGAGCCATTGATCACAACCCATTGAGCCCGACGATCTAGCCAGCTTTCTATCCACCTTACAGTCCATTAATCCAGCCCATAGTTCTTTAACTTGCCGGCAAGAATACTGTGGGAGACAGTATCAAAAGCTTTGCTAAAGACAAGGAATAACACATCCACTGCTTTCCCCTCATCCACAGACCCCATTTCTCTAATGGAGTATAGTCAGAACTAAAATACCAAGAGGCTGATAGCCTACACAGCATACATTTATGGTAGGCATCTTGTGTTAGCGTCAGGAATGCTATAGGTCACCAGAAACCAAAAGGTAAATGAAATAAAGACTAGCTGAGTTCAGTACAGGGGTACAGAAGAGAAACTAAATAAGGTTCCTATGTTATCTCAAATTTTTTTAGGGAGTAGTCTGAAAAAGGACCAGGTGGCTCCAAAGGCTAGTTGAGGAACAGCAAAGTAGTATGGGGATGGAAGGGAAGAATTTTTACTCGAGGGAATTCTGCAACACTGCACAATGCAGAATTTTGCAGAAATTAATGTAGTGCACACAGAATTTCCCTTCCCCCACAGAAATGGGATGTAGTGCTGCTGGCTGCCACTACGGGATCCTGGACCTGGCAAAGCCCAGCTCGCACACAGAAGGCACTGCTGGGGGGAGGGAGAGGGAGCTAGAGGGTTCCTGGCTGCTGCAGTTCCCAGCGTGCCCTAAGAGAAGGAGACAGCAGTGTGCAGGAAACTCCATGCAAGTCTGGAACCCAGCATCAGGCTGTTTCTCCCTCTGGATCCCTGGGCTCTAGGGGAGGGAAGGGAAGGGTGTATTGGCTCGTGGGGG
The DNA here is from genome assembly GCF_003597395.2 of Chelonoidis abingdonii. NCBI lineage: Eukaryota > Metazoa > Chordata > Testudines > Testudinidae > Chelonoidis > Chelonoidis abingdonii. The sequence continues at coordinate 138,777,175 of NC_133773.1, read as the reverse complement.
CACTATAGCTGGGCTTGGGGGGCGGGGTTATGGGTGTCTAGCCCCCTGGCTGGGCAGGGGGCAGAGAAACAGGAACTGGCTTGACATAGAGGTTTGTTTAACTCTCTAGTCCTGGAGAATTTTTGTGCGTCTGTATTGTTACAGACATATTTGCTGACAGGTATTTTGAAATAAATTACCAAAATAATTGAGACTTGTGTGGTTATGTAGTGTTATTTTGACAAATACAATTTGAAAATACTGTGCCAAAAAGAATAAAAATTCTGTGTACATAGTTTTTAATTATTTGGTGCAGAATGCTGCAGGAGCAAATCTTGTACTGCTGTTACCCTCATTCCTTGTTCTGTGAACACAAGACTTCTGTCTCCAGGGATGCCCAAAGTACCATCTTTCACCTGCACAAAATTTTCCCCCCTCTCTCTCTCTCTCTCTCACACTCACACACACACACAATTTAGCAGCATGCAGATGACTGAAAAGCTGGTGTCCTGTGGAAGAGAAGCACTAACAAAGCCTGTGAATCTCCTATTTGTTTTAACAGGAGATGTGCCAATAGCTTCCTCCACTCTTGCAAGGCAAGGGTACACTTTGGAGCTCAGTGGGATTTTTTGTTTTTCTTTTGTGTTTCATTAAATGATTTTAAGATGTCAACATTATTTAAGAATGTTAAAAAAAAGATAGCATTCCTTACCCTACTCCTATAGGAATCTATGCCAATGCATTTTTACTGTTTGTTTTACGTCCTTCCTGATGCCAACAGAAGACATGAACCTCAAAATGTGCTAAATAGATGGTTTCTCTTTCCCCACATTTTAAAGCACCAGCTGTTTTCTGTGGAGCAGGAGGAAAGGTTTTCAGAATTCTCAGCTGTCTCGTGGGAAGAAAAAAGAAGCCCTAATGTGAGTTCATGCAATATTCTGGGCCACATATTGTGACTTTTCAATTCTGTGTATGCTTTACTATCTGCTAGCTACATTTTTCAAGTATTCTGAGTAATTAAAGAAATTCCATGGAATTGTAAAGAGTCAGGGATACTGAAATTCCATTATCCCATGGTGGGAACTGCAGCAGTGGAAACGGAGAACTGAATACTTGAGTCCCACGAGAGTACTGCAAAATTGGCCAGTGAATGCAGCTGAATTCCAGGGGCCTTGCACAGGGTATAGTGTTGTTTGAGTAAACAGTGACAGTCGTAAAACAATTTTTCCCCTACAGTTCCTCCCAGCCTACTGTATACTCTGTGGTACCGGCCTGCACAGTTTATAAAATAATACTAAACAAACCCAAAACTTGACCACATCATTTTAGAGGATAAATTTGAAACAGGGGGAAAAGAAATTACAGTAATTTACTGTTGTGCTCTCATGATTAGGGGTGAAATTTAATTTTGATTGTAAGCCAGGCTGATACCATCTGCCCCCTTAAAGAAATTCACAAACCAAATTACAGAGACCTCAAAATTAGTAGTTGAAGTCAGGGCTGGAGGTAGAATTTTTCATCCGCGTAATTTGATAAGAGGTTATTAAATTAGACACCCTTAAAACAGGGGGATTCACCATAGTCCAGCAAATCTAAGTTCTTTGGCCATTTATATTATATTTTGACTAGATTTCAGTTCACTAAGTTTTGTCTCTTCTCATTTTTAATCAATTAAACTAACAGCATTTCAAACATCATCAGAAGGGCACACTGGATCAGAGAGGCTTACTCTGACTGCTGGAGACCTAAGGTATGTGCAGTATTTTTAATTTTGTTTTGTTTTTTAAGTTAAGTTTCTAGCCTTTTTCCCTGCAGAAACAGGCCTCATAGTGTGTAACTCAACTGCAGGTCAAAGGAAAAATTTCAACATTAATCAGACCAGCTGTTTTCAATTTAGATGTTTAAAAAATGGTGTTTCCATCTGTTGGGGGGGGGGGCGAGGATACCTCTCCCCTCTTCTGCAGCCAGATCTTAGCTAGAGAATAGCAAGTCAAAGGCAACTGCAATGAAGTTTGATTTATTTAAGCAACAGGTGCATGTGTCTAGCAGGCTGGTGAGGTATGAACAGGAACAGCTCCCTGCTGGCCTGCCTATCCAAGTTCCCAATTCCTCTATTTCCTTGTTTACGTTTCTTATCAGCTTAAGTGTCAACTCTGAATTTTCCAGTTTTCAATTAAAACCAAAAACCACTCACCCCCTACATTAATGCAAGGATTTTTTACCTTTACGTTAGTGCTTGCAACCCTAACTTCACCTTACAGTGTTCTGTTTTTTGCACCTAGGATACACTATTTATTGAGATTTATTGTAAGATTGTTGCAAAGATATAGGGAGTTCCTAGGAAAACTGAGCTACCAGCACAAGAGAGCTGCAGTGGTCAAGAGGTTATAAAGTTCTGGTCTAAAACTTCATGTAATCAGAGTCTTCTACTGGAAGGCAAAAGATATTATAGGCACCTGCCACACAACTTAGCAACAAGCATGCAGGCTACACCAAGTATCTCTTTGAAAGGTCAAGAGAGCATATGATGCAGTTGAGTAGTAATACAAGCTTTTAATACAGGCTAAAGATACTTTAAACTGGTCCATTTATCAAACCACAATCTCAACCTGTCAGCATTCCCAAGTCCCTCTTGCTACCACTACGCAAGCTTCTCAGCAGGGGAAAAGACACTGAGCAGACTGTTTCTTTCCTCAGTTCCACCCTCCCTACTTTCTATACATTTTCTGTACCAGCTCTGCCTTTAGGGAAAACTCAGCAAAACGTAAACTTAAATTTTAAAAATGAAAGACCAGAACTAAACCCACAGTGGGGCTCCACAGGCTGATGATTTTTTTTTAAGTGCAGAAGAGAAGTATTATTGAAATTCTGTAAGAGAAGCCAGTTTTCCTCAGCTCCATGAGGGCTGCCATGTTAAATCACATTTGAATTCACAGAACAAGGCTGCTCAAATACCACTATGGCAGCTACTGGCACATTTCAATGAGACTACCATGGCCTCATTAGCGTAGTGGAAATCATGAGCCTTCCTTTGTATATATTTAAAAAGCAGTCTTTGAAAGCATGCTGGGGGGCAGCCAGGGCTTTCCGGCTTGTAGCTCGGCAATTGGACAACGAGGATCACCTAGCCTACCTAGGTCAAGCAAATATAGAAAGAAAACAAGCTGGGGAGAAAGTTATTTTAAACAAGCCACACAGAAAGGAAGATTTTAAGCAGTAGGGGGAGGGAGGGTCAGTAGGGTGTAACTAAATCCTTACCTTCAAACCTGTCCAACTAAAACCTACTTTTCCTGCACCCCAAGGAACGGCATTTTTGCAATCGGGTCTTTTTCTATCATTAGAATTAAGTTTTATTTTTTAAATTTTTAGAATGCAAGTACTTAATCTTTCTCCCCTTCACATCAGGCACAAGAGGGCTAGAAGAACAGCCCTTCCTTTCTGGTCCAACTAGGATCTGCGAGTCACTCAGGACGCAACGGGACTGATTTTGAAGTCCTTTTCCTACAAGTTAAAAACTCATTCCAAACAAACAAATGAAGATTACATAATAAAGTGACTTCAAAAATAAACCCTGTTTGTGAATGATCCTGCAAACCTCATTCGGGCAAAACTCCAGGGCCAGTTGGAATTTCCCCTGTGTAGGAGCTGCAAAAAGGTACCCTAAACATCTTAGGGTATGTCTTCCCTAAGAACGTTAAAGCGCTGCTGCGGCAGCGCTTTAACATGGCTGCGTAGTCACAGCACCAGCGCTGGAAGCACCGTAAAAAAAGCTACCTACATGAAGCTACTAGCGCGGCTGCCAGCGTTGGTGCAGTGTCTACACTGCCACTTTACAGTGCTGAAACTTGCAGCACTTACAGGGGTGTTTTTTCAAATCCCTGAGCGAGAAAGTTGCAACGCCGTAAAGTGGCAGTGTAGACAAGGTCTGAGAAATGAACAACACTGAGTATGCACCAACTGCATTTTTTTTTTAGTCTTAGCAAAGAAAAGAAAAGAACCAGGTATCAATTCAAGTTCTTGGATTTATTTAAATCCTATAAATAAGTTCATTATTTAAATTTAAAAAAAATAATCTTGCTAACAGCAAATAGATTCCTTCTTAAAACTTATACTACTTTGGGTACACAAATGGTGTTGTGCTGCTTTAAAAAAAGACTCAGTTAATCCTTGTAATTTTATAGGCCATTAATCCATTGATCTCATTGAAAAGGATTAGAATTATTCTCTTACTAGCAAATGAAGGGAGTTCTGAGCCAGATGTAAAGGAAAGCAAAGCACCCAGCAGAGACTGCTACCACACAGCAAGTCACAGCTGAGGAACCCTCACCTGGCTTCCCATTAAAGAATAACTACTCTTTCACCCGTAAGTAAGTAGTGTAGGGATTGAAAACTACCCTGCCCCATTTTGTCTGGCATACAAGAACAAATTCAACCCAACTGCTGCTATTTTAGTCAGTGTGATTACTACATAAGGTAGTTGAAGCATCTGAGTTCATGCCAAACATGAATTACTGCCATGTATGAAGCACCATGAGGAAACCTATGGGCAAGTCTATGCTATAAAACTAAGCTGAGCTAATTTACGTTGAAGTACAGCCACTGCAGTAACTAAATCGTTTTGGCACGTCCACACTATGCTCCTGTATCAGCGGTGTGCATCCTCATCAGGAGTGCTTGCACCGATTTAACTATCAGTGTGGGGCACTGTGCGATGGCTTCTAAAAGGCTTCTAAAAGGCAACAATCAATGTAAGCAATGCAGTGTCTACACTGACATTGCGTTAATAACTCCACCTCCGCGAGAGGTTAAGTCGGTGCAGTGGGTGAGTTACATCTGTGGGAGCTACATTTTAGCATAGACATTTGCAGTTTATGTCGACCTGACTCTGTCTTATGTCAGTTTAGCTATGTCATCTAGACCAGGGCTATGAATGACATTTCATGGATGAAAATGCGTCACTGAGATATTCTCTATGCACGGTCTTACTTTCCTCTTCCAACAACTGAGACTATAACAACTGATACATCAGCTCCATAAAAACATTACTTTGATCTGCTCACTGCATACTGAAAAGTTCAAAACATAATTTCAGCAGAACCTCCCTCTCTTATCAGCAACCCTGATAATTCTCTCAAAAATCCTGGCAGTCTCACCTCATTTCACAGCCAAGGTTTAACGACGGAGTTCTGTGGTCAAATCTTAGTCATGTGAGTCCTGATAACTGGTAAAACTATACTATAGGATATCTATGGAAGTATTGTGAAGTATTTATCCGTCATTAGAAACCAACTACATTTCTCAAAACAGACTACATTGTGATACAATACTTTTGATTTTTAAATAGTCATTTATTCAATCCTTCATTAGCAAGATTCTATTGTGAATTTAGTTTCTGTCTCCTAAAAAAAAAAAAAAAAAAAAAAATCACACTCAGACAATGAAATCAAAATAGAAAATGCGTTAAACAATGGATAGATGATACGATAGACAATTTATTTGAAGGGACAGAAGTCAAATTTGGCCCAAAATTTAGACAGAGGAAAAAGTAAGCTTTTGCCAATATAAATCTCTTTAAAAAAAATAAATCCATAGACACCTCCACTGAAGTTCTAAATTGTATCTAACCCTGGTCTGTACGGGGAAATCGACTGGCACAGCTATAGCAGAATATTTATTTGGTTAGAGATATGCCAGTCAATTTCTCCATGTAGACAAGCCCTAAAGAATGGCTGAGAAACAAATTAAACAGCATGAAAAGGGAAGCCACATCTGTGTTCTCAGGCTCTCTTCCTACTACAGTGAATATTATAAGTTATCTCCTTTCATCCAAACATTCAGCTGAAAAAGCAGCCATTCCCTTTCTGCTTTTCAGCAATGTCACAATATCCGCATGCAAATGTTCTTTGTGTAAGCATGTAAAAGAGGCCAAATGTATAAACAATAAGCTAAAAAGAGAACTCACATTACAGTTCGAACCAAGTCCATGCACATTTTGTAACAATGACCTCCCTGCTCTTACGCTTGATCAGCACTATCATCACTTGATAAATATTAGCACTGCAATGTTTGACAACATGGACTTTACATTGTTTTTAATTTAGACTGCCAGTACAATGGCAGCTACTGCACATGCATATACCCTCTCTATGAAGCAACATAAATTACAAATGTCCATTTGTAATCAGAATACTGCAGTCACAACAGTTCCCTCTTGTATTTTAACTTGTTATCATTACCAAGTCACATTTTAAATACTTCCACTCCCAATATTTAAAATTTTCATGTTAGCATAAAAGTTTCCTTAAGAAACCAGACTAGCTCATATTGATCTGACATGCTCCACGCCAATCACCTTTTCTCTAATGGCGAGAGCAGATTCCTAGTAGATCATTTAAATGGAAAGCTCATCTTAAAAGCGCTGATTTATAGGAGTTCAAGTACATGAACCCTAATGTGAGAGAACAGAAAAACAGTGCACCTCCAATACCCAGCCTTTCATGCTATTCCCATAGACCACTGGGACGCTGGATATTTAAACCACTATAGAGCAGGCCCTTCCTGTATTTAACTACTAGTATCAGAGCACAACTTACAGAAAACTGGACATCTGAACGGAGATGGACATCTGTAAAGAAATTAAAAACAAATCAAAACACAGAATACAGCAGCAGTTGTCAAACAAAGAGCTCCACTAACCCCAAGTCTCACTGGCACTGCTGGGGTAGTAGCTGTGGTGTTTTAATACAGCTCAGACAACCCTGATGAAGCGCAGGAGTTATAACTGACACACACATCTGCTATGCCAGTCACAGCCAACAAACAAAATGAGAGATGAGTTTTTAAAACAGCACCACTGTTTTTTAATCATCAACTGAGAGGCCCTCAGAAAAACAGTGTTAATGATTGATCAGAGGGCAAGAATGCATTAGTCTGATCAGGTAAGAGTTATTGTTCCAGTGACAGATTCTCTATAACGATAGTATTCTTAAAAATAATGGTCTGTTCCTCAAGTATAAAGAGAAATCCAATAATGAGCTAACTACCTTGAAAAGATACGCATTTTTCTCTTTGATTCATTTTAATATACTGAATTCCTAAATATATAATACAGTTTAAAGTAATCCTTTCTGGTGATTATATTTCTCTAGTACACTAGTCTCTATGTCCACAGTGTTCCTGCTTTCAATGTGTTTTGTATAACTCAAACATAAAGATGGTTTTAAAAGAGCCTTTTAATTTAAAAAATTAAAAGGTAGTCAGGCTGCGTGTTGAGACACAGGAAAGCAGGGGCAGGTGGATGAAAGATTTTTAAAATTCTGATTTAATATCCACATTTAGTCAGTTTAACATGAAATTTGAATTTACATTTATCTGAAGGCCTACGCTCAAAATAAAGCGTCTAAGTACATTGAGATTGAGGCAATAAATTGGATATCATGTACTTTTGGATTTCTCCTGTGATAACTGCACCAAAATGATGGGGGACACACTCAAAAGTTCTACATTATGTTTTACTAGGAAAAGTATAAATAAAATCAAAGACAGAAGAAACATTTTGTTAATTTAAAGGTATTTGAAATGCAAGAATTATTTGTCAAATATGGGTTAACCTGACAATGTCTTTTAATTGGAAAAATGCTGTGGCTCCAGAAAAAAAAAAAAAAGATTGATCATCAAGTATATCTGGAAGAACATTGCTACTATTCTTCTGACAATGCTTTCGAGGAAACACTTTACAGTAAAAAAGAAAATCATTATGAGAATGTCAAGTTAAAAGCCATATTGGAAAATTGGTTCCTGGATGGCTAATACTCTAGATTACGCAAACAAAAATATACTATCTTTGTACTTTCCACCTTCTTATCAGTTTGGCCAGGGTGGACAACTAAAGTAGATAAGCCTGTTTCATGCACAGGTTCTCATGCACTAACACAATGTTAAGGTCACAACCCCTCCAGATGAAATGTCTCAATACTAAGATTTTTTTTTTTTTTTTAAATTTCATGAATTCTGTAAAACAAACCCACAAAAATCTAAATTTGGACCTAGAAACACCTGATAGCTTGACATTGCCCTTAAAAACCTACTAAAGAAGGATATATGATAACAACTGAATGCCTGAACCTGGTTCACTCCCACATCGGCTTCCTCCTCTTCCCATGCCACAAAACATCTCTGGAAAAAGTCTCACGATCACGCAGGCTTCCTCCACTGCAACTCTCTTCTCTCCCTCCTTCAGTACTGCTGTAGACTCTATCAAACGGCGTTATTTCTTCAACTCAGACTCAATTAGTACTTTGCTATATTTGTCACACAGTCTGCAAAATTTTGCTTGTTTTTCAAAGAAAAAAGTGTCAGATCTATCTTATATGGTCTCCATTAGTGTAATATCTGAGCCACACACAATATTTAATGGCTTTCTTGCTCATAACACGCCCAGGTAGTGTGACCAGATGTCCCGATTTTTGGGTCTTTCTTATACAGGCTCCTATTACCTCCTCCTCCCACCTGGTCTCAATTTTTCATACTTGCTGTCTGGTCACCCTGCTCCAAGGTGATAGGGAAGTGGCACTACTCCATCTTATAGATGGAGAACGAACGCACACAGAGGCTAAATAACTTGCTCAAAGTCACACAGGAAGCCTGTGGCAGAGCAGGGAATTGAACTCAGGTCTCCCAAGTCCAGGCCCTGGACTATTCTTCTCTAGAGGAAGAGCTACCACAACCTCCCTTCCCTTCCCTCTCACTCTCTTCTGCCCTTCCCTGCCAACATCTATCCTCTCCTACTGTCAGGATGCTGTCTTCCACGCCATTCTCTAACTAACCAAGCTACTGTGTTCCCACTCTCAGACATCCCCTTTCTCTCCTCCTTCACCTTTCAATATTTTCTGGTCTATTTCACCCAAAATACAAGTCTGCAGTGGTCTTAACCCAGCTGCTTCTCTAACTTAGCTCCACCTCCACCCCAGTGTACATGCCATTGCCTTGAGTTCCTCTCCTACATTTTAGATTCCAGTCCCTCCTAATCATCTCCAGTCCACAGAAAATGCTCTCCACAAGGTTTCTAATGATCATTTTCTCTCTGGATCCTAGGGCCTGTCCTTCTCCTTCCTTGACTTCTCTGCTGCTCTTGGCACTGTTGATGAGACACTGCTAAAAATCATATCCTTACCGGGCTTGAGAGACCATCTTTCCTGGGTTCTCCTCCTACCTCTCTGATCACTTCAGAATCTTTCAGTAGGATGGGGAGTCCTCAACACACACCCATCTCTCTGGGAGACAGTCCCACAGGGCTCCATTCTTGATCCTCTCCTCAATCCCCATATTCAAGTGACTTCATTGTTCACACAGGTTTAAAGGATCACCTATAAACTGCTGACTCATGCATCTATCCTCTTTGCTCTCAAGATGACTCTCTCATTTTGCTCATCTCAGCCTGTATATCCAACATCTTCTCTGAGAAGTCTCCACCAGCCTACTCTTAACATAGCCAAACTGAGCTCATGATTCCACCCCCCCCCTCCCACCAACCTTCTTCACTTCCCGTCACTGCCAACACAACACCACCCTTCTTAGCTCAGCCCCATTATGGGTCATCTGTCTTGAATTCCTCCCACTCTTGCCTTATAACATCCAGGATGTAACTAAGTCCTGCCACTTCTTCCCTCACATTGTTTTTAAAGATCTAACTTTTTCTGTTTGTCTTAACAGTCAATATTCTCATCCAGGCCCTCATCTGTCCTAATGACTGGACACTCTTCTTTCTGGTCCCCTAGCACTGCCATACAAAAAAATGCAGCTAATAATCACTTCCTTTGTCTCCTCACCTTCTCTTTGTATTCATACTCTGGCTTCAAGCTTTTTAAACTTCACAACTCTGCCTTGCTCTATTTATCTTATTTTGACTCATCACAATACAACCTGGCTCCTCTAGTCCAACCCTTGGGAACTTCTCACACAAACATATCTTATGCCTTCTTCCACGCTGTCCCTTATGCACTGAGCACCCATGCTGAATTGCACTGTAAGGCCAATAACCTCCCCTCAAGATGCACCTCTGCCATGATGCCTACAAGAAATCAGCCAATTAATAGCAGCTGGAGGACAAGCAGATCAGCAAGGTTCATACTGTTACATGATTACCATGAAAAAAAACCTCTGTGTGTACACAAAAATTGTATATTTTATAGTGTTCCCCTTCCTTTACATGCCACTTCCTAGTCAGCTATTCAGGGCAAGGACCGTGTTTGGTTTGTGTGTACACAAAAGACTGCTAATCCTGATCGAGATCTCTAGGAACCACCATATTATAAATATTACATAATGATGACTAAGAGAACTAACGGGCCTGTGTAGTTTGCTTGGGCCACCAGATTTTGTAGAACAGACTCTCTTTGCTGTTTGGAAAAAAATAAATCTCGTTCTCTCTTTTCAGGTATAAATAAGTTAGTCCAGCTAACTGATCAGCATCAGTGAAAGAGGCTACTGCAGTCAATTACTTGTTTGATAGTTCAACTGTTCCCTCCAGATGAATGGCCAATTAGTTCCACCAGCTCAGAGGTTTTAACTTCCTAACTCTTGCAGCAAATATGTACCGTTTAGAATGGGTCATCTCCAGGAGAGGGGTTATTATGGTTAAGGTAGAGGCAACCAAGAGGCTCCAGCTTGTGCAAAACACGATAGCCCAGCTCCCTAGTGAGGAACCACATCATCTCTGTACTCTATACACTTGATTGGCTCACAGTTCATTTCCAATTCAAGGCCTTGACCCTCATTTACAAGGCTGTGAGCAGGTCAAGACCTTTGTATATCTGAAACAGCCTCTCCAACTACAAGCCCCTCAGCCAAGTGTAGTCTTCCGGGACAATGCAGCTAACAAGGTCTAGAAGAGAAGTTACAAAACTGTAGATAAAATGTCTTGGGTCAACAATGTTCAACTTTGATATCAGCTATTGCAGGAGACAGAACTAAGCCAAAGCCTAGCCAGCTTCAGAACGTATTACAAGACCCAGCTATGAGGCAGAGATGTTCTGCCACAATAGAAAGCAAAGAAACCCTAATATTTATGGTGAGAGGTGGGGTGTTTAAGAACTAAACCAAACCAAAAACTTTCAGGCCTATTTTATGTACACATCATAAAGAATTAAAATGGGTCACAATTTTTTTCTGCTGTACGAGTCACTCTTAAACAGTTGCTGCATTCCACTGGGGAATGAATGCTCCCCATACCAATACAGACCTTGAGATCAACGGCTTTGCATAGTGATGATCATCTACAGAAGAAGCTTCCCCTGCCTTTGCATCACCCCAAGGCAGGCCTTGGTTTACTGAGCTGCACAGGGGAGAAAGTAAATGGCTAGGGGAAAAGCTGGAGCAGCAGTGGAGGCTGACCAGTAAGACAACCTTGTGTTGTATTTAAAATCACTGATTCTACTGATGTTCTGTGAAGGATAAAAATAGCTTTGTTGATCTCTACCATTGCAAGAGCACGAGAGTTATCCAGTGGAACAGCATTGGGATGGCAGCAGCCAGCTATACCTGTAGCCTATGCAGGGCTGGCACCAGGTTTTCTGCCACCCCAAGTGGCCAAAAAAAAAAAAAAAAGCCACAGCAACAAGATTGCGCTGCTCCACTCTTCAGCGGCAATTCGGCAGCAGGTCCTTCGCTCCAAGAGGGACTGAGGGATCTGCCCCTGAATTGCTGCCGAAGACCCAGACATGCCATCCCAATAGTGGCCGGAGTGCCGCCCCTTGGTATTGGCTGCCCCAAGCACATGCTTCTTTAGGTGGTGCCTGAAGCTGGCTCTGAGCCTATGACAAAGTCAGTTGCTGCTTGTGTAACACGCTGGTGGGTGGGTATTATAGGCTCCCTTTCTGCACTGTTCCAGTGGATGAGTTTTTACAGACCCCCAACTACAGAGCTTTGGCTCAAACTGTTGCAGCTCAGGCTTTCAAGTGTGCAGGTTCTCAGTTCCATCCTTGGTGCGTCCGCCAAAGGGGCGGAATTCATGCTTGCTGTGACTTTCATTGGCTAGATCAGCAGAGGCTGGGCCCTCACTGCTGCTACAGTGTCAGAGCAGGCGGGAACAAACACCGCTGGCTGAGTTTCAGAGGGTGAGCTTGAGCTTATCACCCATAATACATGTCCCTCCTGACTTAAGGCCAGCAGAGAAGTGCTAGCCCTGTAGATGACTGAAGGGACACACAAAGATGGAAAGAGTCTTGTGTTTTAATGTGCAAAGGTGTGGTCCATAGGCATAAAAAAGCCTTCACTTTATATTATTATCCTGTCTCTAATCTACCCTTTTCAGGAGAGGTTACTGAGGAAGCATTGGCTGGGAAGCTCTAGTACCACTGGGATCAGACGATACAGATCAGTCTAGAATCAAACTGTCTCACGTCATAGAGGCAGCTCTGATCAATGTAGCGGGCAATCTTCTGGTGATGGCTATCATGGATTTGCCCTTGCTGATGTCAGTACACACATCAAAGATAGCTGGATTTTAGTTGCTTTCAGTATGGAAAGCACAACTGAATCTAGCCTAGGGCAGTGTGTGGAACTGCCCCCTGCCTTAAGGAGTTCTACTGGAGTTTCCCCGGCTAAAGCAAGTGCTATACACATACAGAGATGCACCAGTAGGACTCTGGACTAGAAACCTGTTCCCTGGCTGCCAGTCCCAGGGGACTGAACAACTAGACACTGTCTCTCCTGGCTGGCTCTGGCATCTGGTACAAGGCCTTTGTACATCGGTCAGTACCTTTTGGATTCTTTCCACCCCTCCCAGAGATACCAGCTTTGCTCTGAGACTTTCAGGGGTTACTTCTGGAAGAAAAAATGAAGTTAGGGAGGAATTAGGGAGATTGGTTGGACCATTAGCAAGGGCCAAAGGTACAAAGCCACATGAAGATTGGGTGGGGGAGTAGGGGAATGCCTTGAACACTTGTGCATTATAGATGCATTTCTGTGCATGTTAAAGTGAGTGGGACTTCTCCCCCTCACCAGAGAAACCAGGGCCTCTCTCCCCTACCCTATACTCCCCTCAAGGAAACTGGGACCTCTCCCAACTATCTCTGGCCAAGGAGAGGGCATCCCACCCTAAACAGGGAGAATCAGCTCTTAGAAAACTGCCCTCCTACTCTGCATAGGGCCCTTAAAGAGGCCTAGAACTGGCCCAGGTAATTATCAGGTTGAGCATCCTCTGTCCCATTCCCTCTCTCCTCCTCCCCCCTCATCTTGCCTTCTGGTCCCCTGCAGACTGCACAGTGTGGGGGTGACAGGAGGCCAGCTGTAGCGATTCTGAATCGAGTTTGGGGCCTTGATTCACCATCCAAGCCAAAAAGCTGCATGTTGTGCACTAACTGCCCAAGCACTCTGGGTACCTAGAGCACATCAACATAGTCCAGCAGGGTCCACACAGGGCAGTTAGAGCGCAGCCCGCAGCTTGGGCAGGGAAACAAGCAACACCCTGGTCCACTCAAAATCTCCATAGCTTGTTTCCTGTTGCATGTGCACGTGCCATAAGGGTGGCAGCAGAGAACACCCCCCACAGCTTCAGAACTATTTGCTGCATTTGTCACATGTGTGTGTCACTCATCAAGCATGCATGTGCTTGCAAAATTCATAGGCTTAAACCTGAATTAGTAATTTCATAATTACACGCAAAAATCTAGAGCATTACCCAAAATTAGGGTGGTTTGGCATCTCTGCCCTCCCACAAGTGGTTCATCTTTTTGAGACTATTTTCTTTTTTGCTGTATTGTTTGAGGGAAAGACTAGCTAGTTTTTCTGGGCTCTGGCCAAGATTTTGTTTAAGTTTTTCTATAGATTTCCTAGTACTCCAAATATAGTAACCAGAGGAAGTGCTTTATGAATACAGTAACTGAATAAATAATCTGTTTCACTGGTGTTGATTTTATTATGTAATAAGTTTAAGGTAGTTTTATTTACATCTGATATAAACACATACTAAGACTATTGTAGTTGCTTAGTTTAAGGCTAAACAATGTAGGTTACCCAGGCTGGGATCAACAACAAAGTCTGAAACATTCCATTCCATTTTTGCTTTCTCATAACTCAAACAGGAAGAATATGGGCAAGTTTTGTTCTATTCATCAGGGTAGTTTATCACGACAAGGCATTTTACTGTTTGAACTAAATGGTATATTGTATCTCCCACACCAAGCAATAACAGAGTGAACTATTGTTTAAGTTACTGAACTGAAATAATTACTTTGACATGATAAAGCACAGAGGTATTGCCAAAATACATATGTGTGTGTCTAGGAACAGGTTCCACCTTGGTGATATGGTTTTATACAGTATGTATTACCTAAAACAAAACAGGATGAGATTAAGTATGGCTTCATGTTGAAAAGTGACTCAGCAGCCTAATATTGTGAGGTTGATTTCGTATCAAATTTGTCCAGTTTATAAGTAAACAAATATACAGTTTTTCTCTGTTTGCAGGCACTAGACTCAACCCACAACCTCCAAGTCACGCTGGGTTCTTTCCTATTTCTGCATTATCATGACAACAAAATTCTGCAGGCAAATTCTGCTTTCAGTTACACTTGTACCAACCAGCTATTTTCAAAGGTGTTGCATAGATGTAACAGAGAGTAGAATTTGATCTTGTAACTGCAACTTAATTCTGTTGATGAAGCATGATCCACAAGTTAAATGCAGCGCTCTCAGAGAGCTCTTTTGCTCTACCACTGCTCATAAGAATAAATTCTTCCACGTCTGCCCCCTACTCCAAAAAAGCAGATAGCGATCTTGCAAAAACGGCACCTTGTTGTAGCCAATAGATTGGTTCCCTGTTTGTACTGCAAATCCTTTTTCATACTAGAATGCCCTTTAAATTAGGCAGGACTCTGGGTAGGGGATCTATATTTTATTCACCTTCACACACTTTTTTTTCCTTCTTCCTCTCAACATAAGTACTCTGCCAATATGCTTAACTTTAAGCATGTGAGTAGTCCACTTACTCCAATGAGGCCTCTCACCAGGTTAAAAATCAAACACGAATTTAAGTGCTCCTATGAATTAGGGCCCTAATGAGCTTCTGGTAGCAAGAGGTCTATACAACCTGCATTTGGAGAGGAATGGACTTTATTGTAATAGACCTTTTCCATCACTAACTTCTGTATTTGAATAAAGAAACATGATAAAAAAAAAAGAGGGCTCTCAGCAGCTAATACAAGAACCATGCTTCAGTTGTTGTTTAGATTACCAGCTAAAATTACACTCTGTCTATTCAATATAGTATATACTCACGATACAGTTCTCCAACGTACCTAATCTAAATTACCTGATTGTTTGTGCTGTGTGTGAAGCAGTAAATAAGTAAAATGAAACTTGAACTATGCAGCTAATGCAAGGAAACACTCCAGCTAACGTGCACCACACAGAAAAAAAATAGGTACAAAACAGAAATGATTAAATAAAAGAACAGAACCATACAGCTCGTCTCTATTTGACTTAAAGTCAATTGCAGGCTGTGAATAGGAGCCCTTCCGAGTTGAAACAGCCCTGCAGAGCAGTAACAAAAACAAAGAAAAGCCAGTGAAACAAAAATTTCTGCTCAAGAGCTCAGACATTTTTCCTCTGTAAAAACCAGAATGAGGAATGCATCTCATTTTCCAGCAGCCCTGTGAGAGGAGCCACTGAGCTGGGTTACGTGATACTGACCACGTTATACATGACAGGAAACTCCACATCAAAGACAGAAAGCATGCCAGAACACTATGTAATCAAAACCTCCTGCCAAAGGTGGGGGGCGGGAAATCCAACACATACACGGATGTGGGGATTTGGCACCACCTAGCTATTTGCACATGGTGTGCGTGGAAGGTTCGGGGAGAGCTACTTGGTTACAGATATTAACGGAGCTCTGCATCATGAGTATTGCACCAGCAAATACACCACTAGGAACAATTCCACATTGGCTGGGGGAACAGACTAAATGACCTAATACATCTTTTCTATAGCAAGCTTTTAGGATTTAAGACTTCCTCCCATTAACTCACAGATTCCCTAACCTGTGCATTGCCTGTGCATCCTAAAACACACACATGATGCAAGGCAAGAAGCAGAAGGTGCATTTTCTCTCCAGCATTCTGCCCTGTGTGATCTACCCACCACTCCAAACTGCAGCCTCTTGGATGCCTGGTCTGTCTCTGTATGTTCTCGCATGGCCGGAAAGTCCATCTCAGGGGACATTTTAAATATGAAGATGATGCTTTTAACAGAAATCACAAATATTTGTCTCAGCCTCCAAAAAGTCATAGGATGTGCTACAACAATACACTAGCAGCAACCGCTCTGCCCTACCTTTCCACCAAACACTTCAGCAGCACAGAGCAGCAGACAGGACACACTTGACTGAGGGAGATGCCATCCCGGGCAGATTGTACCCACCTCTGACACAGCTCCAAGAGGGGTGTCTCTTTCACTTGCTGGCAACCTTGGCACAGCCCTTGATGTCAGGCAGATGAGACCAAATTGAGAACTTGGGTTGGGATTTGGGGGCCTGCACTTCTCCCCACAGGGGATGCATGATGCCAACTGCTCTGCAGAAGGGTGTGCCCAGGCTCCGCTGTCCCTTCCATCTCCTCTCTCTCTCAGGCTAAGTTACCCTCTTCCCACCACTCCTTGCCCCCCTTCTGCCAGATGGAGGGGCTGAGGCTCCCCTCTCCAAGCAGGTAACCACTGCTCACCTCCCTCTGCCCTCCAAGGGGTTCAGGTCTTCTCCCCAAAAGCAGATCAGAGCCCCTCCTGGCTGCCAGAAAGAGGGGGCAGCGCCTCCCTGTAGTGAGAGCCGGGGGGCGGGGAGGAGAACAAGCAGCTCTTCCCCATTGCCCACCTGCAGTATATGCACGGGGGGAAGTGGGGGCAGCTCTCCCCCCTCCAGGCAGCGTACACCCCGGGGGCAGGGGGCTGGGGACAGCTCTCCCCCCTCCCTGCAGCGTGCACGCCAGGGGCGGAGGGCTGGAGGAAGCGCTCCCCCCTCCCTGCAACATGCACCCTTGGGGGCGGGGGCAGCTCTCCCGTCTCCCTGCAGCGTGCACCCCGGGGGGCTGGGGACAGTGGGGACAGCTCTCCCCCCCTCCCTGCAGCGTGCACCCCGGGGGGCTGGGGACAGTAGGGGCAGCTCTCCCCTCTCCCTGCAGCGTGCACCCCGGGGGGCTGGGGACAGCTCTCCCCCCCTCCCTGCAGCGTGCACCCCGGGGGGCTGGGGACAGCTCTCCCCCCCCCGCCCTGCAGCGTGCACCTAAGGGGGGCAGCTCTCCCCACCCTCCGGGGAGCCCCGCCCCTCGCTCACCCAGAGATGCCGCCCTGGCGGAGGGAGCCCGTCGACGCCACAGCCGCCTCGCTCCCGCTGACGGCCAGACAGAACCTCACCCCGCCGCCAGGCTGGGCTGGGGCAGAGCGCCAGGGACCCGGATGTGCAGGGCCCCGCCCACTCCGCTTCTGTCTAGCGCGGGGCGCTCGGACCTCCCGCTCCGCGCGTGCGCCCAGCGACGCCGGGGCGGGCGGGCGCGCGCGAGGGTCTGTCAGTCGCTGCTGCTTCCCGGGCTGGTGGGGTTCTGCTGCTGGCGCACAGGGCGGGGGCGTGCAGCGCTTTGTCCGGGCCTCGCAAGGGCGGGAGTGCGAGGCTGGCGCTGCGCGGGGCGCGGCGTGCCCAGGGCTGTGTCACACAGCAGGGATTTCCCGAGACCCCCTCCCGTTACAGGCAGCGTTGCCAATTTAGTCATCGGTTGGAACGCATTGAAATTGACGCGGAAACACACACTTTACAAGCACGCGCGGTATATGAGGAAATACTCGTGTGCCTGAGAAAGCATCATGGGTTTGAAACGCAGGCGTCCTCATACAGCGGTCGGTGCGGTTGTTCCAGCTTTATTGGCCTACCTAATAATTTCAAATTATTATTTACAAGTAAGGTCTGAATGAGCGCTCCGCCAGCCAGTGATGGGTGGCAAGGCTTCAGGACCAGCCTGCATGTACATGAACACACCTACTCTGCCTAGCAGACAGAGCTGTGCTGCCCCACTGATCAGTTTTGGCTGGTGTTGGGTTACAAATCACTTCAGTATTAGATGTGGGGGTCATACGTTGGCCTTATTGTAGGAGTAAAGGGCAGCAGAACTGTGCTTGGCCTGATTGAATGAGGGGGGGTCTCCCTGAGTGCTTAATTTGTGCTAGGGCTTGCCAGGGCTGAGCCCCTACACCTCTAGCCTTGGCAGTTCAGAACCCTGGGACCTCTGGGCTTGTCACATCAGTTATGAAAGGAACAAACTTGCTTAAGCCTCAGCACCCTCTTTCGTTACAAATTAAGTACTGTTCACCCACAGCTGAACTGCACTCCCTAAGCAGGGGGTTTGGATGCCAGATCCTCCTGAACAGAGAGAGAGGGTGGGGCACAGGTGTTTTGCTTGGTGGTGTAGGCTCTGCCTAAGACGCACAGGCCCTATTTTCCCTGCCCCTCTCTCCTGTTTAGAGAGCTGGTTAGGCTCCATAGAGAGTCTTTTGGACTGTTAAGTGACCACTACAGCTGAAAGCACTGATAATCAGATCTAAGTGCCAAGACCTGCTGTGGAACAGTGTTTCTGTGGAAGGGACAGCCCAGCCTGAACTAGCAGTGAGATTCCCCCACTGAAAGCTGAAATCACTGAGACCTGGGTGAAACCAACTCACAGAGGCAGGTGGCCACAGACGGTAACAGTGCAGGGCCATTGGAGATGGAGCAGTAGAGTGAACAGTAGCACAACAAACAGCAGCGCTTTTAGTGACTCCACTCTAGAATGCTAGATTTGTGACTGGTCTATTTATATGTCTCCATTTCCTAATAGGAAAATATTTTTAAAATTCAGTATTTGCCAAGGTCATTATCTTACATTATCGCTATCTCAAGAGGTCATTATCTTGGGGAGTTTCTATACTAAACTTCATTATTTTTATGTAATAGCCATATTGGGTCAGACCAATGATCCATCTATCCCAGTATCCTATCTTCCAACAGTGACTATTCCAGGTGCTTCAGAGGGAATGAACAGAACAGCGAATCATCAAATGATCCATCTCCTGTCATCCACTCTCAGCTTCTGGTGAAGAGAGGCTAGGGACACAGAGCACCATGTTGTATCCCTGCCCATCAGCCACTGATAGACCTACCCTCCTTGACCTTGTCTAGTTCTTTTTTGAAGCCTGTTATAATTTTGGCTTTCACAACATCCCAGGTAAAAAGTTCTATGGATGACTGCATTGTGTTAAAAAACACTTTTGTTTTAAGCTTGCTGCCTATTAATTTTATTGGGTTACCTCTGATTCTTGTGATAACTGGAGGGGTAGATAACACTTCCTTATTTTGACCACACTAGTCAAGATTTTAAGCTTCTATCATATCTCCTCTTAGTCATCTCTTTTCCAAGATGAGTCCCAATCTTTTAGTCTCCTTATCTTGAATCTGTTCTATACCCCTAATCATTTTTGTTGAGCTTCTCTGTACTTTTTCCAATTCCAATATATTTTTTGGAATAGGGTGACCAGAACTGCACACAGTAGTCAAGATGTGGCATTGTGACAAAGCTCTGTCCTTGACTCTGTAGGTCCCACATTTCCTGGGAAATTTTGCTAGCTCAGAGGCTGTGACCCTCCACATAACCCTTCTCTCTCTAGAAGCAAGGATCACAGCTTACTGAGACATTTTTGTCTTAAGCCAGCAAAGGAGGTGAGGAGAAGCAACCCTTCCTCACACAATCTGTTTTCTCCCAGTCTCAGTCATTAATCAGGGAGAAGAGGGGGGGGCCTAGACCCACCCTCTACTCCAGGCTCCAGCCCAAGGACCCTAAAATTAGCAGCTATGATAGCTGACTTTTTGGAAATAGGACACATACAATTCCCTAGGCCACTTCCCCACAGCAGCCCCCACTCAATAGCACCTTCACCATTACCATTACCTCAGGGCCTCCTTCCTTGCACCTGATATAGTTTTGTACTGCTTCATTCCTCCAACAGCACAAGTTCCTCCTATAGCTAGTTCAAACCAGCCCTTGATCGGCTTCAGATGTCCCAATCAACCTAGCTATCTCCACTGCCTTCTAGAAGGATCTTAATTGGCCCCAGGTGTCTTGATTAACCTGGAGCAACTGCCACTTGGTTACCATGGTACCAGAGATTTGTTTAGCCTGAGGCTGACATACCTGTTCCTCACTACTTTACTATAGCCATCTGGCCTTGCCCTGTCACAGAATACCATGGATTTATATAAGTGGAAGAGTTTGGTTTGCCAGACTGATCAGCTAAGCCAATACTGACAGCCTATATGAAAAGGCTGCAAAACACCATGCCTCTGGACTGCATCAACCCCTATAAGCCAGTCACTGTCAAAGACAATTTTAGAAGAACTTAATGAGGCTGTTAAGAATGCTGGAGACACAACTCAGCTTATGTGAACCAACATGGCTGTTGCATCGTACTTTCTATTTAAGAAAGAGATAACCATACACTACTAACTGGAGGTCAATGTTAAGTGCATTGTCACTTGTTAATCCTAAAGTTGGACACTGATTTTGAACAAGACTGGCAAATGCTTTCTATCTCTCTGAAAAAAATCAGCTGAGTCTCTAGAAGCATGTGATACAACAGTGAAAGACTCAGCAGCTAAAAAAGTGAAGAACTCTCACTATATTCAAAATATGTGCATACATAGCTGATGAATGCACCAATATACGGAGATATACCTATCTCCTAGAACTGGAAGGGACCCTGAAAGGTTATTGAGTCTAGCCTGCCTTCACTAGTAGGACCACGTATTGACTTTTGCCCCAGATCCCTAAGTGGCCCCCCTCAAGGATTGAATTCATAATGCTGGGTTTAGCAGGCCAATGCTCAAACCACTAAGCTATCCCTCCCTCCTTGAGTACTAAGTTACTGCATATGTTATCTTGATGTCTGTGGTAAGTCAATAGATGCATTCTAGATGTTCAGATTATAGAAGACATATCAACTGCATCTGTGACATCTTAGAAGAGTTAAATGCTTGTAAATTGAACCCCAAACTGACAGCTTCTTATGCATTTGATGGAGCTGCAAATTTTGCTAGAAGACATGGTGGAGTCCAAGCTCTACTCAGAGAAAAGTGTAACCTTAATCTCTCCTGTACGCATTGCAGAGGCCATCTACTCCAGCTAGCACTAGTATAAGCTTCAGAATTTTCAAAAGACATTAAAAAGCCACTCATTTAATGGCTTTTTTATACTCTTTTTTTCAGCAAGAGTCCAAAAGGGCTGAATGTCTTGGAAACAAATAGAAGATACACTGGGATTGAAGTTCAAATTAGACCAACCTGCGAAAACCTGCTGGCTTTTTCATAAGCGATTCGTGGCTGTTGTCTTAAAATTACTGCAACTGCTATTACTGGCTTTGGAAAGTATCTGCCAAGCAGCCCACTCCAAAGGTGAGAGGGAATGGTGAGCTGAGGAGCACTGCTTGAATGGGAGCAATGACCTACCGCCCACGGTCATTGTTGGCTTGGGTTGCTCTGGTGTTGCTAACTCTTGTGGCATGCCTTGGGATAGTTGGCGTTTTTCTGAAAGCCTCAACTCCGGGAGTTCTGTGATTATGTGAGAATCTTGGGTTTCATTTTTTTTCAAAAAGTGAGTTCCTAGCCAATAGTGACCACAGAGAAATGCTCAATAAACCAAAAGGCAGATAAAAGGAACCCCAAACTCATGATTTTTTTTAAGCCAGCCTCAAGATTGTAGGTGCAGGGAAGTGGGGGATGGGACTGACTCATGATCTCAGAGCTTTGGGGGCTGGCAATGCTGTTGCTATCAAAACAGATGGTGTACCTCATCCAGCCCACTAAGTGCCCCAATAACAGCTATGTGTGTGAAATCAGACATTCACTGCACTCGCAAATGAAATCACACAGAAAGACAAGATCACCATATCACCTTCTTACAACAATCTATAACCCACTAACAACCCCCTTCCCAAGCTGCCTTTCCCCCCCTCCCTTCCTTCTCCCTCATGACCCGAGGGTTGTTAATGGGCCTTGAAATATGTGTTAATTACATATGCTGAGTAATTTGCTCCATCTTGTATTTAGCTGTGACACTCTGTGTATGTTTTCCAAGTGTGAGGAAGGACTCTGTGTAAGCTCAAAAGCTTGTCTCTCTCACCAACAGAAGCTGGTCCAATAAAAGATATTACCCACCCACCTTGTCTCTCTAATATCCTGGGGCCAACATGACTACACCACCACTACATGGGACCCAACAGTGGTTTTTGGGACCCAGACCCATCCCACACCGAGCATTTATGGATCTACAGATTCTCCATCCTCTCTGAAAAAAATGGAATAAACCCATTGGAACATGTATAGATGGTGTCCCTATGCATCATACTAAGAACAATAGGGAAACGTGCATGCTCTTAACATTACAGAGTTGATGTGCCTTTAATAACACTCTCCTTAAATAACATTAAGTAACATATCATCATCCCTGTCTTTAAAGACAACTAAGGTTCTATTGCATCACAATATTCTTTAAGGGAGTGGGGAAAAAAGATTGTAAGGAGGGTTTCAGAGCAGTGCATCAGCATGATATCATGATGCTGGGGTTTATGCAACAAAAGTACCAGGATGTTAATGAAGCTGACTCCATTTTTGCCAATAATAGTTACTTCTGTGCTCCACTGTTCCCCTGCACCACCTGCCTGAAAAGAAAAAAAGTTGCTGAGATGGAAAGATAAATTTGAAACCAGATTTCAGTAGGATCCTGAAGTTATATAAAACAGTGATAGAAGACAGGGCCATCCTTAGCTATTCTGGGGCCCTACGTAGCCCCCATGCGGGGGGTCATGTGGTGTGTATGGGGCCCCAGGCCTCCACGGGGGGGGCTGGCATGGGGGGCAGGGGGAACCACCCCCCAGCACTCACCGGTGGCGTGGCTGGAGCTTGGTCCCTGCACTTCCTGCCGCCAGTGAGTGCAGGCCCGTCCCTGCTGCAGTCCTCAGGGGACTGAGGGCAGGGCTGGGGTAGGGTGGGAAGAGCTGGGTCTGGGGCGGAGCAGGGGTAGGGGCGGGGGCTCTGGGTAAGAGGCAGGGCAGGGGCTGGAGCAGCATGCATGGTACCCCAAATTTCCTGGTGCCCTGCGCAGCTGCATGCTTTGCAGATGGATGCTTTCCAGCACACCGGGTTTTTTATGCAGTGCAACTGGCCCTCCCAGTCATGCCACTGTAACCAGTGTGGCCTAGTCCTCCTTCCTCCCTCCCTGCTGTCTGTGCAGCAGGACATGGGCCCACATGTTGCTAATGCCACTCTTTGTGCATGCTCTGCTGAGGCAGTATGGGACGGCTGCCCGTATTTTCCCAGAATGCACTGTTGTAGCATAGGGAGACAGATGTCCAAATGTTGTCTAGCCACAGATACAGACAGAGCGGTTACAGTGTGGACACCACTCTAAACCACGTTTGTTACTGGCCTAGAGGAGAGTTTCTCAAACTGATTGCAAAATCCTGGTTGAGACAGTTGTGGAGAAAGGGCCTTCGGTTGACCTTGCATACATGTTTAAATCTTATGTTTAGCTATTCCCAGTCTAGCACTGTTGGTAGAGAGGTATTGTTTGTTTTTTTAATACTGCCGATCTTTAGCCATAGACATCTGTGGAATCCGTGGCCTTCTAAGTGGGAATCTGCTGCTCATTAATTTTCTTCCAGGTAGGACATTAGAGCCTCCCTTCAAAATATTTCAGATGCTCATAGTTAGGTGTTGTCTTTGTGTGCTGTAAGCATGCATCCTCCCAGAGATGCGAAGGAGTCCGAACGCAGCACAGAAGCCAATCCCACTACAAAGCAACAACTTCATAAGAATTAAGCCACTTAGCTGGAGCACCTACTCTAGGCTTCATGCTAGTTGTGGCTTCCAGCAGCCTGGAGCAATAGTAAAGGGAAAACGCCCATGCTTTGTGCAGGCTCTTCATTGTAACATCTGACACCTCATGAACATAGCCACAAAACAGCCTGTGAAGTAGGGGAATCTCCCCATTTAAGACTTCTGGAGGTGAGACATGGAGATTAAGTAAAGTGCCTAAGGACACATAGGGAGTCTGTGGCAGAGCCAGGATTTGAACCTCTCTCCTCTAGTATGTTAGCCAACTTTTCCATCCCTGGCAATTTTGAAATCCAGGTTGGGTGTTCTTCTAAAAGCTCTGCTCTAGCTCAAGCAGTGTTTGATTCAGGGAAGTTCTCCAGAAATGCCGGTTAAACCTCAAATAGCGATGCTAAGATGAAAGAGTGCAAAGGTTAATTAAATTAGGCTCTGCTGAAAAATGTTTGGGCTAAAGCAGAAGATTGGTATCAGTTCCTAGCTCTACCACACACTGGCTTGGTGATCTTGGGCAAGTCACTTCACCGCTGGGTGCCTCAGTTTCCTTTATCTGTAAATCTTGTATAATGACACTTCCCTAGCTCCCAGGGATGTTGTGAAACTTAATTCAAGGATGGTGTTACAGTGCTTTGATGTACACAGATGAATGTTGCGACAGTATTATTTTGGTTATAATATGCAGATCCTCCTTCAAAGAGGCTTGCCAGGACTTAACTCATACAGAGCTAGTGACTTCTCCCCAGATGAATTATTGTTTATAAATTGCTCAGCCTTATCTCACCAAACCCAGCTCAGGACATGACAACATTCCAAACACTTCTTTCATCCCAGAGGTGGAGATGTTGTCTCCTGGTGACAAATAGTCACACAGATCTTGCATTAGCCAGATGTTAGCCAGACAGGCATGGAGTGAATGCCAGGACAGTCCACAGCTCACTAATGTTAGCAGGTCTGGGCTTGCTGTGCATCTTCTGTGTTTTACTATAACAGGATGAATTCCTTCAAACCTGCTCTCCAGATGACTTCACCACAGTGATCATAGAACCCTTGGGCTTGATTCACCCCTATGGATACACAGGGGTTAATCTGGTTTCCGCATGCCAGAATTAGGGAAGGTGAATCTTAAGTGAAATTCACCAGGGAAGAGGAACTTTATCCACCAGGGCTTCATCATAAGCAGCATCAGCACTGAAGAATCTGTACATCTCCTGGATGTCCCTGCTCCAGCTGGTCTGGACCCTCCAGCAAAAGAAAGGTTGCACGTGGTGGCGAGGGCTGCTGAGATCTCATTTCTGAGGGGAGGAGACATTCAGTCACTCAGAGTTTGCAGGCTGAATTGCATGCTGTAAATTAATGGGACCCTGTATCTTCTAGCTAAGATGTTCTTTTATAAGTGAATTTTAAAAAGCCTCTTTAACAGTATAATGAACACGTTTCAGCTGGTTTCCCTGCCACAGCGTATCTTTTGCCTGAACCCAATACCCCGCCTTTGCTAATGATGGTGGCAGCACAGCATTCTCCTCCTGCTGCCCTCCTAGAAATTGTTGGAGGCCATCCGTCCTCAAAGAGCAATTTAGTCTCCTTGTGAAAACAAGCTATTCATTGTCTTTTTCAAAACCAGAAAACGAGCTATTTGCTGTTTCTTTCAAAACCAACAGATCATCAAAAGGTGTGGCGCCCAGCTGATTGCAAAAACATATGTACAACTGCATGCCTGATTTGCACACCTGAAAATCATCTGATTGCTTAAATACCACAGTGATAGGTGCTACTGGAAATCCTGTTACAGACTTTGGGCAAGCAGTCACGGTAACTGCATGCGCAAATTAGGAGCATAATTGCACAATGGACAACTTGAAGATCCGGGCAGTACTTTCCCCTTTCTCTTCAAAAACAAACAATTGATCCCACCCTTACTGCCTAATTGTCATTTGAAACAATAATTGAAAGCCCAATGAGCAGGACCGGTGCCAGCGTTTCTGGTGCCCTAGGTGCCGGGCCATTTCGCCGCCCCGTGCGTGGGTCTCGTGGATCTGGTGGACCTGCCACAGGCATTCCCGCGGAGGGTCTGCTGGTCCGCAGTTCCGGTGGAGCTGCCACAGGCATGCCTGTGGCAGGTCCACCCGAGCCGCAGGACCAGTGAACCGTCAGCAGAAATGCCTGCGGCAGGTCCACTGGAGCCGCGAGACCAGCAGACCCTCTGCAGGCACGACTGCTGGTGCCCTAGGCGACTGCCTAAGTCACCTGAATGAAAGCACCGGCCCTGCCAATGAGAGTGATTTTTAACAAACTGATTTGTAACAAGAGCTTCACCAAACTCCATCAGGGGAGAGAAAGTTCTCTAACCTTCCACAGACTCCACCCCTACAAGTCTTCAGCTGTAAATAAAGTGACAACACATTCGATCAGTGAAACATCCAATAACACACATTACCTCATCAGAACAAATTTCCTTGTCTTGGTTATACTTTGAGGACATGTCACTGTTTCTAGCATCTTTGGGAAACTTTAACCCTGTAGCACAGGAAAGGACATTTATTCACTCTAATTTAAGATTTTGTGTGCCAGTCACGCATTTTAACATTTTTAGAAGGTCTCATTTTCTATAAGTCTATAATATATAATTAAGCTATTATTGTATGTAAAGTAAATAAGGTTTTTAAAATGTTTAAGAAGCTTCATTTAAAATTAAATTAAAATGCAGATCTTATCAATTTAGTGTGATCCTTGCCCTTGCTTTTCCTTGCTGAGTTTTCCAATGTCTGGCAAGTATTTGGATACTTTAAGCTGCACACAGGCTTCTGAGTGATCAGTTGTTAACTGGCTCCGAGAGGGACAGAGGACAGATTTCATGTATGAAAATACTTGTTCACACAGGTCTGTGGATCCAAATGCTGAAAGCATTGCAAATGCAATTTTCTTCACACAGTTAAATTTCCCTGGCAGGGACGTCCAGCAGGTCAGAATAGAAGCCCCATGATCTCTCTCGGTAGCTTTAAGTCACCCCGCAGAGCTCCAAACTTTGTGATGCCCACAATTCTGAGCTTTTTAACTGAATGATCTGCATTTCAAAATCTTCAACACTCATCCACTGAAATACAGACAAATCCAAGTCGCTTTTGTTGAACTTTACAGGTTTAATTAGAAAAGAAACCTCTGGGTCAAATCGCTGAAAATCTTGAAATCTGTCAGAAAATTGTAATTCCGGTTCTTGCATGTACATTCCTATCTCACTGGCAGTGCAATGTGTCGATAGCTCTTTAATGTGTTGGAAGTAGTGGAAAGTCGAAGTTCAAATATCCTGAGAAAATACTGCTAGTTTTATAACAAATGCCTTCCAGGCTTCATAAAGATCCAGAATTGTTTGCCCTGCACCCTGGAGACAAAGGCTGAGTTTGTTTAGGTGAACGGTGATGTCAGTTAGAAACATGAGCTTACACAGCCGTTTGTCATCATTCAGTTCGGGGTAGTTTTGTCCTTTTTCTGACAAAAAGGCCTTGATTGCATCAAAACAGTTTACAAAGTGCACCAAAACTTTCCACGACTTAGCCACTGAATGTTGCTTTGAAGTGGAATGTCGTTATAAGCACTGTCCATCTCTTTTAGTAGTGCTTGAAACTGTCTGTGAGTCAAAGCAGATCGAGCAACAAGGAAATTCACAATTTGCACCACTGTATTCATCACATTATTAAGCTCTGAATTAGAAATTTTAGCACAGTTTTTCTTGATGAATGATACAGTGAAATTTGACTGTCGGGTGGCCAATTTGATCTTCAAGTAACTTTACAAATCCCTGCTGTTTTCCGACCATAGCAGGAGCACCATCTGTTGTCACACACGGTATTTTTCTGATGTCAACTCCTCGTTTTTCAAAATGGTTTACAAATCTTTCCACTGTATCTTCCCCCTTTGTTGTGCCATGCAGGGGTTGTAGGCAACAAAGTTCCTCTTGGATTTCACTGGAAGCACAATATCTTGCAAAAATTACCAAATGTGGAATGTCCTTTATCTCCACGCTTTCATCAGCTGCAACGCTAAACACTGCTGTGTCTTTTAATGCAGTTGTCTGCTTTTCATTAATGTTTTCTGCCATTTTGCTTACACATCTCTCAACTGTTCTGGCAGAGACAGGCAGTTCTTTTATTCTAGATAAAGATATGATCCTGTCTGGCAAATCATTGAACAAAACCTCTTAACTGCTGAGAAAATCTTCTTTTATAAATCCTCCATCTGTAAATGACTTTCCGTTTTTTGCAATGCACTGTGCAATCTTGTAACTTCCTTCTGTGGCTTGATTTTAACTTACATTTAAGCATTTAAAAACACTGCTTTACTTTTCATATCCTGCTACTGCCTTTTTGATCAATTCAATCTTGTCTGCTTTGTCAAGAAAGGTTTTCTCATGCTTTGTTTGAAAATGTCATCGAAGACTTGATGTGTGACAAACGCTTTCACAACAGAAAGCACAAACAGTACAGTCCTTCTTTTGAATAAATCCAAATGTGTCTGTCCAAAGAGGCTGAAATGAACGGACATCTAGCTTTGCTTTCTTAGGAGCTGCCATTTTGTTAAATGTTCCCCTCAACTTACAGCGGGGAAAAGAATCACGACAGATGGCCTGCACAACAACAAACGCAGTGCGCTGTTCTACGTGGCGTGATATGATGTAAGCAGCAAATCAGGTCTTAAAAAGATCCCAGTACAGTGACACTGGAACAATTTTTAAGGTTGGGGTGCTGAGCTGCACCCTTCTTTCCCCTGTCTGTACCGCTCACTGCCCCAGGCTGGGGCCAGTAGGCCACAGCTGAGGGTGGCTGCAGAGCCCTGGGCCAGCGGCCAGGACCTCAGGCCACAACAGAGCCCCCCAGACTGGTGGTCAGGACTCGGGCAGTGTGAGTGCCACTGAAAATCAGCTCATGTGCTGTCTTTGGCACTCCTGACATAGGTTGCCTACCCCTGTATTAAGGTATCATTGGCAGCTGGTTCATAGGTAAAGATTGTAATATAGCTGGTTATGGCTGCTGACGCTCCTTGGGGAGGGGGAAAACCAAATAAAAAGAAGGGGTCAAATTCATCTCGACTGTAGTCTGTTGTCTAGGGGAGAGTGAGAGTCATCTACTCTCCTATCCCTTAAATAGCAGCATGGGTCAGTGGTTAGATCCTAGATTGGGATTCCTGGGGTCTGTTCCTGTCATAAGGTATATTTCCCAAATCTGAACCTTAGCGTCCAAATTTTGGGTACCTGCATGAATTCCTCTAAGCTTAATTACCAGCTTAGATCTGATAGCACTGCCACCACCCAAAAATATAGTGTTTTGGGGCACTCTGACCTCCCCAACCTTCGCTGGGGACCCCAAGAACCCAAATCCCTTGGATTCTTAAAACCAGGAGAAATAAACCATTCCCCCTTCTCCCCCCTCCCAGACTTTCCCTGAGAAAGACAGTAATCCTGGCACAGAGAGAAATTAGCCTCTCTCTCCCCCTTCCCTCCTCCCCCACCAGTCCTGGTGTTTAAACCCAATCCCCTGGGATAAAACAAGGGAAGCAAGGAAAAATCAATCAGGTTCTCTAAAAGAAATCTTTTAATAAAAGAAAGGAAAAAGTAAAGAATTATCTCTGTAACTTCAAGATGTAAATATTACAGGGTCCTATAGTTTACAGACAAAGGAAGAAACCCTTCCTCCAGTACCAATACAACTCAAAATATTCCCAGCAACTACACATATAAAAGTTAACCAGCCAGATCCACATGTGCAAATAGAATAAAACAATTAAAAGACCTAAATCGCCTGTTCTACTTACTATTTGAACAGAAACTTAGAGAGCCTGTAGTAATGTCTGGTCCCTCTCATACCCCCTGAGAGAAGAAGCAAAAACAGAACAAAGGACCCACACCCAAACTTCCCTCCACCCAGGGTTGAAAGTATCTTGTCTCCTGATTGGTCCTCTGGTCAGGTGTTTAGTTCCCTGTTTGTTAACCCTTTCCAGGTGAAAGAGACATTAACCCTTAACAATCTATTTATGACAGTTCCCAATTACCTTTGTTTGTAAACTCTTTGGGGCAGTACCCGTCGATTTGTGTGTGTCCAATGCCTGAAATCACACTCTAAGTGCTACCATAAACTAAACAATAATCTAGGGCTGTCAAGTGATTAAAAAATAATCATGATTAATTGTGCTGTTAAACAATAATAGAATACTATTTATTTAAGTATTTTGGAGGTTTTCTACATTTTCATATATATTAATTTCAATTACAACACAGAATACAAAGTGTACAGTGCTTACTTTATATTTATTTTTTATTACAAGTATTTGCACTGAAAAAAAGGCAAAAGAAATAGTATTTTTCAATTCACCTAATACAAGTACTCTAGTGCAATCTCTTTATCATGAAAGTTGAACATACAAATGTAGAATTATGTACAAAAAATCTGCATTCAAAAATAACACAATATAAAATTTTTGAGCCTGCAAATCCACTCAGTCCTATTTCTTGTTCAGCCAATTGCTCAGACAAACAAGTTTATTATGTTTGCAGGAGATAATGCTTCCCACTTCTTGCTTACAATGTCACCTGAAAGTGAAAACAGGTGTTCTCATGGCACCGTTGTAGCCAGCGTTGCAAGGTATTTATATGCCAGATGCACTAAAGATTCATGTGTCCCTTCATGCTTCAACCACCATTCCACAGGACATGCATCAGTACTGATGACGGGTTCTGCTCGATAACAGTCCAAAGCAGTGTGGACCAATGCATGTTCATTTTCATTATCTGAGTCAGATGCCACCAGGAGAAGGTTGATTTTCTTTTTTGATGGTTTGGGTTCTGTTGTTTCCATATCGGAGTGTTGCTCTTTTAAGAGTTCTGAAAGCACGCTCCACACCTTGTCCTTCTCAGATTTTGGAAGGCACTTCAGATTCTTAAACCTTGGGTCAAGTGGTGTAGCTATCTTTAGAAATCTCACATTGGTACCTTCTTTGCATTTTGTCAAATCTGCAGTGAAACTATTCTTAAAATGAATAACATGCTGGGCCATCATCCGAGACTACTATAACATGAAATATATGGCAGAATGCAGGTAAAACAGAGCAGGGGACATACAATTCTCCACCAAGGAGTTCATTCACAAATTTAATTGATGCAATTTTTTTTTAATGAGCGTCATCAGCATGGAAGCATGTCCCCTGGAATGGTGGCTGAAGCATGAAGTGGCATATGAATGTTTAGCATATCTGGCACCTAGATACCTTTCACTGCTGGCTACAAAAGTGCCATGCAAATGCCTGTTCTCACTTTCTGGTGACATTGTAAATAAGAAGCGAGCAGCATTATCTCCTGTAAATTGTTTGTCTTAGTGATTGGCTGAAGAAGAAGTAGGACTGAGTGGATTTGTAGGCTCTGAAGTGTTGCATTGTTTTGTTTTTGACTGCACTTATGTAACAAAATAATGTACATTTGTAAGTTGCACTTTCACGACAAAGAGATTGCACTACAGTACTTGTATGAGGTGAATTGAAAAATACTATTTCTTTTGTTTCTCATTTTTACAGTGTAAATACTTGTAATAAAAAATAACATATACTTTGATTTCAATTGCAACACAAGATACAATATATGTGAAAATTTAGAAAAACATCCAAAATATTTAATAAATTTTAACTGGTAGTCTCTTGTTTAACAGTGCAATTAAAACTGAGATTAATCGCAATTAATTTTTTTAATTGTGAGAGTTAACTGTGATTAATTGACAGCCCTACAATAATCCAATTTCCCCCAGCAATGAAGGATTGTCAGGATACTGCTGACACAACAGAAATAGGATTAATCAGAAGACTGCCAGCATATTTGAAGGGGATAGCAGCTCCTAACCTCAGGCTACATGAGTTATGCTGGATGGTTTTATCTAAATCTTTTTAGTGCTGTGGAAATCCCAGATCAGACAAGAGACAAGAAAGGGACTTGCCAAAACATGCCTGAAATGTGCTTATGCTGAACAGAGTGTAAAGACTTGTGAGGATGACTTGTAACGCTAATACCCATTGACAAAACTGATTGGGGTGGATTATTTCCCTAATCTTTGCTAAATGCCCACAGTGAACTGGTTATATTGAGCTTTACATATTGGCCAATCCTAAATGTTCATTGATGTAGCTTGGAGCTAGGTCCTATCAGTGGGAATGGTGCAAGCAGTAGGAATGCTCACACTTAACTATTGGCCACACTCAGTGTTTGCTCTGGGCACATCCTTGATGTAAAGTTCTTCTTCTCTTGCAGTACCCAAAGCTTTCCCACTTCTGGGAACATCTGCAAACCTGGGGCATTTTGTAGCCCAAGTGAGTTGCTCGGGCAGCTTTAGGATAAGCCCAGCTGTGATATTATTTAATGATGGCAGCTTTCCAGGGCTGCCAGAGGTTGCACACGCTGCCTTTGCCCTGCGTTTCTTTATTATTCATATTAAGAGAAGTGTAGGTTTGACCCTTTATTAATAAATGGTTAATCGTGGGGTAGTAAGTAGAGTCAGCTGCAGCACCAAGCTGCACTGAATTACATCATCTTCAATGCGCTACATTTAAAATGTTCATGCACAGGAGCCAAGAAAGCAAACGCAGCAGCCCAGACTCACCAGTTTCTCCCAGGCAAGTTCCTTGGCACCTTAAGTGCTGAGCCCAGGAAATGCCACTGACCTTTCAATGTTCTCCAAGTCCAGTTTTTACAATTCCATGGTGAAAAAAGGTGATATGACCACTTCAAGAGAGCAGGGGTATCCCGGGCTCACATGATTTCCTGAAGCTGCCATTGGTTCGGAGAACACAAGTGGTGATGCAGAGTTTTCAGAGGGGAGGAAATAAGAGTGGAGCTGCAGCTCTGCTAGAATGCAGGTAGAGAGTCACTGTTTAAAAGATGCTTATTCTAACTGCTCTAAAACACACCTGGTGGGTCACAGGATCCTGAAATTTGCTGCGCACCATTAGAAGTGCAGAGTAAAGATAGTGGTCCAAATTTGGGATCATTTGACTAAGGGGTTCCTGAGACAGAGCCCATTAAAAAGCCACATCTTTACAAAATCACTTGGTGGTTCTAACTTTTTTTGTGCACCCCGAGGGCTCAAATTATTGTGATCCTGCTCACACTGATTTTTTGAGTATAAAAAGTCACTTGCTTGGTGAACTGGAGAGCCCCAAACAGCTAACAGGAGAGCTTCAGAGGGAATTGCTGTGGACTCTGTGTGTGGAGGTAGTAGGGCTTGGGGAATGGTTCATTTGGTCCCTCTGTTGGTGGTTTGTTTGATTTTGTTCCCTGTGTGTGAATGATGCCTCTAGGTTGTGTAAGCATCTAAGACAGTTCTGTGTGTTGGTATCTTGGTAAAGGCTGCGAGGCTCTCGTCCTGGGAGCTTTGATCAGCCCTGCTGTTTGAAGTCGGGATGCGGGGTGAGAAGGCTGGAGCTGATATGCACCACTAGTTCAAGGCACTGTTCTGCCAAGGGAGGTCTAGTGATGAGACAGGGCTGTGGCAGACAGGGCTGCTCTGCAGTGCCCCTTCAGGGACACAAGCAGTACAGCATCCAGTCCCCTCCCTTAGTCTCTAGCGTTTGGCCCTTGCTTGAGGCTGGGTAGTCTGTGCCCTAATAGCAACTCTGGAGTCAGCTGTCTGCACTTTTAAACAAGCACTTCGTTTCGGCACTTAAGGCCAGGCCTTGGCCTGGGTCAGCACTGAAGGGCTTCTTCCCATCCCAATCTCACCCACCTCTGCCCCTGAACAAAAACTGTCAAGCCTTCTTAATGGGCCTGGTGGTCCCTGATTGGTCAATATTTGCTCCTGGCACATCTAGGCCTCTGGAGGACAGTCTCATTGGTTGCCCAGACTGATGGGCTAGAGCTGGTCCCAGGCCTGTGCCAGCCACCCTGCTACTACAACAGGGAGCGTGACACTGCCCCCCACCTGCAGTGGGTACCTCTGCCACAGATACCTCCTCCAGTACCCCTCAATACCTTCTCCAGTGGCCCAGAGTATCCCTCCCAGTACACACATCCCCTTCCAGCACCCCCCAAATATCTGCTCCAACACTCTCCAATACCCCTTCCCAGTAGAGAGACACCCCCTCCAGCAGCCCCCCAACTGTATCCCCCTCCAGCCAGTATCCTCTATTTGGAACTTGAAATATGGTAATCCTTGGGGTCGCTCCTTTCTCACGGCCTTGGGTTCCAGAGCTAGTGGGAGCAAGTCCACCCTGCCAGCAGCAGCTGCCTGCCCCCGGCAGCTGGGCTGGGCACCATGGCCAAGATCATGGTGTGATTGTGAGCCTGGCAGCCATGGCCTGGGACAGGGAAGCCAATGAGAGCAAGGGCCGGTTCCGCTCTGCAGACAGGGAGTGTGGGGAGAGTGAGTCAGCTGCAATGGCAGGTCCCTGGGCAGGGAGCAGGGTATGACCGGGCAGCTGAGAGGCAGAGGCCCAAGGGGGATGAGTATTGCAGGGAGCATCATGGGGAGCATCTCATGGCAGCTGGGTTCCGTGGGCAGGGGCTGGCTCCAAGGGGTGTTGCTGGCCAGCGCCAGGGTCCTTCAGGAGAGAGGCAAGAGCATGTCAGAGGCGCAGCTCGGAGCTGTGCTGCCCCCCCGACCTTTGGAGCACTCGGCTGTGCAGAGGTGGCCCAGCTTGGGAAGCAGGTCTGGGAGCGCTGCCAGGGAGCCAGCCGGTGTCCTGACTCCCACATTGTGCAGAGCCAGGTGCCCAAGCATCTCCCATTAGCTTCTGATCTGCCGGCTTCTGGCAGGAGGCAATGGTTTTCAAATTGTGGGGTGAGTGCCCCTTGGAAGGCATGCCCAACAGTTTGAAAAGCATTGTGCTAAATGGAAAGCAGAAATCTGGGAGGGCACGACTGCACGTGCCCCCGCCCCACATGTCACCATTAGGGGGTGCAAATATGCTTGCTCACCCCAGGTGGTAAAATGCTGAGGTATGGCTCCGAAAGAGCACTACCGACACATCCCCAGCACCTTCTCTGCTCCTTGGAGAACTCCTGTCCTCATACAGAGTACGCATGGTCCTGGCTTAGCAGGCAAGATCTAACAGGATCACAGTGTCGGGTGAGATAGTGGCAGGCAGGCGCTGGGGTGCCAGTGTTTGTTGTAGGCACCTCAGTGTTTTCATACCAAACACAGGGGCAGAGTGAATCTATTTGCTTGCACAGCACTCTGAGGACAATGAGGACTGCACAAACAGGCCTTTAGTTTGTTACTTGGACACAGCGACACCAAATTAACAAGCGGAGGTAAAAAAGAACGTGTGAAACAACCAACAAAATGCTACCAAGCCATCTTCCTCCGACCGCACAATCTACCACCCTACACTGGAACCCATATGGGGTAATATCAAACAACTAAAATCCATGCTCGATGGGGACCCCATCCTGAAAGAAATCTTTCCTGAACCCCCTCTTCTGGCCTTCACACAACCCCCCAACCTCATCAGCAGAAGCAAGCACCCCACAGGCCAGGACACACCACCTCAAAGTGGCACCAGACCAAGAGATGCAAAACCTGTAGACATATCTCCATGGCTACAATGATCAACACTGCCCCCACCACACACCTTTCAAGATCCATGGATCCTACACAGACCTATCACAACATGCGGTGCACCTCAACCAGTGCACCAAGTGCCCTAACAGCAACTGTATGTGAAACCAGTCAAGCACTATGCCCTCGAATGAACTCACACAGGAAGATGATAAAAGACAAAACCCAGCATATTATCCATGAGTGAACACTTTTCATCAAGCGATCACTCTGTATCTGACCTCTCAGTCCCCATGCTCAAAGGAAACTGCACCACACTTTCAAAAGACAAGTCTGGGGGCTTAAATTCATAACTTTGCTAGATGCTAAAAATCATGGACTGAATAGAGACAGAGGATTTATGCCTTATTACAACAATTTGTAACCCATTTAATCTCCCAAACCGCAGCTGCCCCCCATTTCCTCCCTATGAATGGAGGGGTGTTAACAGGCCACTTCACCTTGAATGGTCCCTAGAAAATAATCTGTTCAAACTCTATATTTAATAATGACACTATGAGTTAGTTTCCCAGACCTGAAGAAGAGCTCGGTGTAGCTTGAAAGCATGTCTCTCTTACCAACTGAAGTTGGTCCAGTAAAAGATGACATCATCCACCTTGTCTTCATCAGATCATTTGACTTATTATTTTAAAAAACTGATTTTGTGTGTGTGTGTTTGTATGTGTGTGAAAACAATCTGGCCAGTA
This sequence comes from Chelonoidis abingdonii, assembly GCF_003597395.2. Taxonomy (NCBI): domain Eukaryota; kingdom Metazoa; phylum Chordata; order Testudines; family Testudinidae; genus Chelonoidis; species Chelonoidis abingdonii. The sequence continues at coordinate 138,741,032 of NC_133773.1, read as the reverse complement.
TTTTGGGAGCATTGTATTTAGGAGTCAGTTATTGTCCATTGTGTTCCTCTCCTCCCACTGTTTATCTAGGGCTGTTCAAATCCCTACCGATTCGTGAACTCTGTTGTTAATTATCCATCTAGTGAGGGCCTTGTGCTGTGTGTCCATCATTGTGGCTTCTGGTCATGTCACTGCCATCTTGTGGGGAGCTTGCCATGGTTCATGGTGGGAGCAGGGCAGCTTTCTGGCTCAGTCACCTGTTTGAAGCCAGCCCTAGCAGGGAGACAGACCCTCTCACCCCTCTCTAATGCCTAAGATTGTAGCGTGGGGTCACCGTGTGCCACGTTTTTTGTGCTGTATTGCCGGTGGTGCTTAGAAGAGATAGGATGTGATGGCACGTGAAATGCTGGAGGACAGACACTCCTCCTGCTAACCAGTATTGAAATTGCTTGCAAAGGCTCAGGTTGGCAGGGGGTGCTGCTAGGAGCTCAGCGCTTTTTGCGAATCAGATCACTTATTTACATGTCTAAATATGGACTCAGGAGCCTCCTTTGGCCTTTCCTAGTTTTTAAATCTTGGCCTAATTAGTCAAGCCCAAACTATTTCTCCCCGGTTTCCAGGACTGCATGTTTTGGACTGCTACAGTCCCACAGCTGTAACTCCCGCGCCTGTTCTTAATAGTGTTTTTTAAACTCTCCTCCTGAGGAAATGACTCTCTCTCCCCGGGTCTGTTTTCATTTAAGCCATATACACACTTGACTCTCCAAACACAGGAGTGCGGGGAACACAGAACATTCTGCTTCTGCCTCCAACACATGTGCGGTCCAATTGTGGGTGGAAGGGGTTAACCGCAAAGGGATGAAGGGGGAAACCACGGCTGGTGGCCAGAGCAGAAAAGTGTGAGTCTTGAGTCCTGGGTTCTATTATTGGCTCTGCCAGTGACTCACCCTGTGGCAGGTTAATTAACCTGCTCTGTGCCTCAGTTTCCCCTTCTGTAAATGGTGACAGGGGTGTCGGGAATTAATGAGTGTTTAAGGGGCTTGCATGGAAGGATGGGGTGATGTTTAACAGAGGGCTAACTCTGCTCCAGTTACAGCTCAGAAAGAAACCACCACTCCACGTACTCAGCCCAGCCCAAGAAAACCAAACATAAACACATGCGTTTTAAATCCCTGAGGCCAAGGTTATGGGGCACAACAGATACATCTTTGTTCCAGGTGTCAGCAAGGAGTTCACAGCTTGATACAATCCTCCCTCACCCTCCCTTCCTCCCAAATATTTGCATTGTAATAGATTCATCCTGTATCTGTCTCCTTTTGCAGATCATGTCGGAGGAAGGGACCAATCCAGCAAGCTTCTGATTATCCTCAGCTACTGCGACTTTACCTCTCAGGCGGGAGCCCTTGCGTACATTGCTCTAATCAACTTTCAGTTTTGCAAGTGGATGTTATAGCTATAGGACTTACGGGGTCCCAAAGGGCTATGGAAAAATCTAAGCCCAGAGTGGATGTGATCTGGGTAGACAGCTCAACTTGGGCAAAGTGGGTAGAAATCAAAATCCATAAAGAGAGGGCTGCAAAGGAACAGGATCTCTAGGGGGATTAGCTTGTTCTGGGGCATGTGTGTGTACCAAACGCCCCGGGCCAGAATTCAACTTTCAGATCTTGTGTGTGTGTGTGGTTTATATGATAGTTGTGTCTGTTTGCAGGGCATAGATTCATTATCAAGGGACCCAGCACCTGTTAGTTCTGGCTGGTCCCTTTGAAGCTACACTCACTTGGCAGTGACTAGACGGTGTTATCATCTGAGAGCTGTTTAGAGACCTCTTCTGTAAATGATCTAGCAATCTCAAGATGTCCACTGGGGACATGTGTCCACATCACAGAACCCCTAACCATTACTGGCAGGTTCAGGGAAAATATCCAGGATGTAACTTGTCCAAGGGGTTAATCCTTTCTGCTGCCCCTACAGAGACAGCCTCTCCCAGGTAGAGACGAGGCACCTCAGGAGCTAAACGGTCTCCTGTCTGGTCAGTACTTGCATCGGAGGGAAGACTCAAAGTGCTGTAGGAAATAATCATGCTGACTCCCTCCCTCAGAGCAGCCAGTGACCTCGATACCTTCACAGAGGGTTGGTAAATTTGGGATTCTATTTTGGATGAGATGTACAACCAAGGCCCTGACTATGTGCTTACTAAAGATCCCCTGGGAACAGTATCATTGACCAAAATGTCCTGGCCAAAGCCCAGCATAGGGAATTGTTTCTTGCCCACTGCGCCTGAAATACCACTTACAGTTTCAGCTGTATACACTGTTTCCTCCCCACTGCCTGTCCCACACTATAGTGAAGTGTTTCATGATGTTAAACAGATGCTGCATTCCTGCCCAGTGAGTCCCATCTGTGAAGCTTGTAGAAAGCACTGGAGTCCTTTGCAAGAAAAAGTTCTCTGTAAGTGCAAGATAATGTGAGAACTATTATCGTTTTAGGAAAGATCCAGTTTTGTCCACAGAAATGTGCATCCAACTGAAGTTAAGCAGAATTGCATGATGTACCCAGGGGGGCAGAAATTCACCCATAGAGTGTAAGATACTGGGTATACATGCACAAATCAGGGAGGGACAGGTCAGACTTGGGGCAAAGGATGAGGAGACAGGTTTGTTCCCACTTCTGCTACAGAATTCTACGCCCTTTGGCTATTCAGTGGTCCGCAGTTTCCTATTCTGTACAATGGTGATGGTCATTCCAAAGGAGAGAGAGGAACTGGTGTGACACATAATATTGGGACTAATAAAATGAATTTAAGAAAGGCAGAGACTGGGTTTTTTTTTGCTCTGTGTTTGTGCAGCACCTAGCACAATGGGGTCCTGGTCACAACTGGGGCTCCTAGGTGCTACTACAAATCAGTAATAATAGGGAAGTGTAAACTGAGTATCAGGAAAGGGAACAATTCTGCATGAGCAGGGAGAGAGACTGGGTGAGCTCACAGGCTTGTTCCATCTCACTTCTGTGAGCTCCCATTCCCGTTTGCAAAGTGCTTTGAGATAGGTGCTGCAAAAGCACAAAATATTCAGAGTCCCGCATGCACTTTATAAAGTGAGTGGAATTTTGAGCAGGGCTCCAGTTGAAAGGACAGTGGGCGAAATGGGCCCAGCCACATCGGCACTGGCTGTTGCCATGTGCAGCAGGCAAAAGAAGTAATATAATGCAGTTGGTCTGGCTCTGCTCCTAGGATGACTTAAGGGGGATGTTATGTGATATCCTTGGGAGTGCCTGACTGTTTGGGAATTGCTTGTCAGATACATCCTCTCTCTGGTTCAACAGTGAAGCTTTGTGGCGCTTGTGTTTATCTTGGTTGATAAATGGAGCAGCAAGCCAGGCTTGTAAGTAAAACGAGAGTCTAGGATTTCTAAAATATGAATTCCTTCGCTGTTCCATCCCCCGTCTGCCTCCACTGTATGTATTCCCATCACCATTCCCTGCTCCATGAGATACTCCCCCGCTCCAAATCTATCTTCTGCTGCAAAGATTTGCTAAAGATTTTTCATGTAGGGGTTTCCCTGATCAGTAGGATTGCAAATGCACAGCAACAAACTTCAGTTTAAAAACTGAACAGCGCATATTGGATATGTGGGGAGGCATTGAAAAGAAGACTGAGGCCTGGTCTATACTACGCGTTTAAACCGATTTAACGCTGTACCCGTCCACACGACGAGGCCCTTTATATCGATATAAAGGGATCTTTAAATCGGTTTCTGTACTCCTCCCCAACGAGAGGAGTAGCGCTAAAATCGGTATTACCATATCGGATTAGGGTTAGTGTGGCCGCAAATC
>NC_133773.1:138588370-138735972 GCF_003597395.2 Chelonoidis abingdonii | reverse complement strand
CTTTTTTGGACTTGGGCATCGCCACCCGTGCTGATCAAGCTCCCCACGGCAAACAGGAATATGAAATTCAAATAGTTCAGCAGGGCTTCCTGTTTTACCTGGCCACTGATCCGAGTTCAATTGATGTCCAGAGTGTCACAGTATCATGCAAAAGCAAATGAATGCTGCTGTATAGCGCTGTAGTAACGCCTCTGTTAGCGGCATCCAGTACACATACTGTGACAGTAAAAAAAAAGCTGAACGGGCTCCATGGTTGCCATGCTATGGTGTCTGCCAGGGCAATCCAGGGAAAAAGGGCGCGAAATGATTGTCTGCCGTTGTTTTCCTGGAGGAAAGAATGAGTGACGACATTTACCCAGAACGATCCGCGACAATGATTTTTGCCCCATCAGGCTCTGGGATCTCAACCCAGAATTCCAAGGGGTGGGGGAGACTGTGGGAACTATGGGATAGCTACGGAATAGCTACCCACAGTGCAACAACCCGGAAATCGACGCTAGCCTTGGACCATGGACGCACACCACTGAATTAATGTGCTTAGTGTGGCCGCGTGCACTTGACTTTATACAATCTGTTTTATAAAACCGGTTTAAGTAAAATCGAAATAATCCTGTAGTGTAGATGTACCCAAAGAGAGGATTACTTTCACACTTGGGGAGCATAAATGTGCTTGCCTGATAGAACATTGGCCTGCTGACACCTAGGGTTGTGAGTTCAGTCCTGGAGGGGGCCATTTAGGGAACTTGGGTTAAAAAAAAAATGTCTGGGGATTGGTCCTGCTTTGAGCAGGGGGTTGGATTGGATGACCTTCTGAGGTCCCTTCCAATCCTGATATTCTAAGTGGATAACTTACTGGTTTAAGTGTCAGTTTTAGGTTGCTTAGACTCCTTCAGGTTCAAATCCTGGCAGGGTTAACTGAGCTCTTTGTCTGTGAGGTAGATAAATTCACTTCCATGCAGCTTGCTGTGGGAGGGGTCTTTTAGAGGAGACCATGGGTGATGGGGATCATAGGCGGGGGGAGGCTGAGCCTCCCCAGACAGCCTGGCGTGGCCTTGTCCATGCTTCTCCCCCAGGCCCCATCCTGCCTGTTTCCAGTTCCCTTTCTGCTGTTCTGTAAGCCAGGTTGAGGCTGGGGCGGGCAGGCAGATAGACTGGTGCTCGCAAGGCCTGGGGATGGGGGCGGTGGGACCAGGACTTTGCTGCTGCCGGGCACTTGAGCAGCCCGGGGCTAGGGAGCTGGCGGCCATAGTGGGGGTGATCTGGACTGAGACAAAGTGGAAGACGGGTGGGAGGGGATGGGCCTTGGGCAGAATGGGAAGGACTGGGGGCTAGCCTCCCCCAACAGCTGGTTCACCTGCTGCCCATGGAGGAGACCTTAAAACCAGGAATGGCAGCCTGTCTGATAAGGTTGCTAAATAGTGTGCCAGCTGCCACAGTGAGTGTCTGCCACAAACACTTGTCATCTGGAAACTGGGCTGAAACCCACATTCATCTCACACAGACCACCAAACAGTTATGAGATGACAGCAGCTTTCAGACACTACTACCCTGGTCTGTGTTTGGACCAGCAACCTAGAGATTCAAAGGCATTCAACCCTATTTTGGACCTGCTGAATCAGAACCATGCAGACATCATTCTCTACTTCTCTAACCCATTCTACTCGAGGATTTCAAAGCGCTGCACAAATAATAATGAACCAAGCTCATCTGCAGTGCTTCTCATCAGTAGACTTCAAAGTACTTTCCAAAAGGAGGTCAGCATCATTAGCTCCAATTTACAGATGAGGAAACTGAGGCAGACAGGGGAAGTGACTTGCCCAAGGTCATCCAATAGCAACAGAGTCAGGAAAAGACTCCACGTTTCCTGAGTCCCAGTGCAGTGCTCTATCCACTAGGTGACACTGTCTTGCTAGTAGATAATGTCACCTCACCATACCCTTGAGAAGGGAGTATCCATCCCTACTTTGCAGAGGGGGAAGCTGGCATGCAGGCTGGCAGAGTGTCTTGCCTCAGCTCACTCTAGAAATTTATTGCAAAGCCAGGAATAGAAGTCAGGTCCCCTGACCCCAGTACTGTGTTGAGCCATGAGACAAAGCTTCCTCTATGTGAGACTCCTCTGACCCTTGTTGAGAGCTATTAATATAGCCGTGGCACATAGCAAGGAGAACATGGTACATCTCTTCCTCTTTTGCCTAGAGCGGGTTCCCTTGTTAGTTGACGTTAGAGATGGAAGTTCTCTCCCCCCAGACGATCTTCACTCAGAAATGGATCTGGCAGCAGGGGCAGGTGACAATGGCCTAACGGGGTCTGGACTCCGAAAAAGTGTCTTGCACATAAACCGCACAAAGCAAACAGCCGGCGTCGCTGGCGTAAGAGCCTCCTGCCAATTCTGCCAAAGGTAATCCAATGTTTGCCCAAACTTTACAAGTGGGCAAACATGTCAGCATGAAAAGGGAGATTGTAGCGAGGTGGTGTGGCTCCCCTCCTCTACAGGGAGGGTTGAGCCCCGTCCATCTTCCCCCAGGGCGGAACTTCCGGGCGGAAGCCCCGCCCCTCAAAGGGTCAGGCGGCGACCCGGAAGCATAAAAGCCGGGCGCCGGCCTTCAGTTGCAGCTCAGCTGCCGGCCAGAGCAGACGTGCCGGCCGACCCTCGTCGCTGGAGCTGCGAGCTCAGAGACAGTGTATCAGGCCTTGCAAGAGCCAACCCGCAGCACGACGACGCTGAGCTGGCCGGAGCGGTAAACCCGCAGCAGCTACATCGGGCCACCAGACTAACCCCACCTCCGCCTACCATACGACGCGGAGTACCAAGCCTGCCCAGCCCTTACATACGGCCGGAGGAACCACCGACCAGACCTGCCCAGCGCCCGAGGTGCTCCCGCATCTAACCAACCCTGGCCCGGACTGAGAGGAGCCCATGAGGGTGGACAACCCTGCGGACCAGTAGGAAGTGAAGGGGGGTGGAGATCGTAGCGCCGGGGCGGCTGACATATAGAGCCGCAAGACAGGCCTGTACGACTATTCAGGCTTAGCTGTGTTGCTCGAGCGAGATCCATTGAATCACCCTCAGTGTGTGTTCGGCCCGATCCCACTCGATGCCTAGCGGCGATAGCCCACACAGGGCCCTGGGCTGGATACGCAAAGACGAGTGTGGGCCTGCGTTCCCCTGCCACCTGTAGCCCGGGTGGCAGAAACCCCCCTTTCACACGCCCAGTGACTCGCCTCGTGCTCTGCCCTGCCCGGCAGAGCTTATTGACCGTTTGTATGGTGCACCGCCCGAACCAAGGGCTGGGCCCCCAGTGACTCTGCTACTGCTCTGCCCTGCCCCAAAGGGCCAGAGCTTATTGACCTGTTTGTATGGTGCCCCGCTCGAACCAAGGGCTGGGCCACTAGTGACTCTGCCACTGCTCTGCCCTGCCCCAAAGGGCCATAGCTTATTGACCTGTTTGTATGGTGCCCCGCCCGAACCAAGGGCTGGGCCCCCAGTGACTCTGCTACTGCTCTGCCCTGCCCCAAAGGGCCAGAGCTTATTGAACTATTTGTTTGGTGCCCGCCTGCATCAAAGGCTGGACCCCTACTGACTTTGCTGTGCCTCAGTCCGCTACACAGGGACCGAACGCCCCAGACGGTGGACCGCGGACTGGAAGGACGGGACCCAGAGGGGATAGAACGAGGCCGGTGTGGCTCCCCTCCTCTACAGGGAGGGTTGAGCCCCGGCCCCCCTCGTCACAGAGATAAAAACCGCATTGTACTGATATCTCTGACAATCCTTCCTCCATGTGCTATGGTGCCACACACGCCTCCTCACCCTTCTTGTACCTAGAGACAAGGAAATGCTCCTCAGTTCCGATCAGGGTATCGGATGTTCCAAAGTTCAGATCCGACCCATTTTAAAGATGGAGCCATTTTGTGTGGGAAGCATTTATCACACTGTGGGCAATACTCGGGGGGCAGTGGGGGATAAGACCAGTTGTGAAATTCTGATCCTAATCCAGGTTTGAATTTGGAACCATTCCGAACGTGACAGCGTTGGGCCTCCTTGAAAGTCATTCTGGGGCCCTTTAACATGCCATGACCCCCAGTTGCTGAGTTACAAGTGGGATGATCCCAGGCTAAAAAGGGAACATCAACAGCTGTACACTGTACAGAACGTACTGCAAGTACAATGAGCTATGCAGGGTGGAGATTAGTGCATGGCTGGTGGGAATCATGCGCTGACTCTGATGAGCTGTGGCACAGATTTTGAAAAACGCTATCTTGCTGCACTGATGTAGCGGAAACAATCTTCCTTCTCCTCCACCACTGTGTCTGCAAAGTCGTCTCCAGCGGAGCTGCCCTTAGTTGTCAGCATCCAGGTGAATCCTCTCCCATCCCAGATCCTGTGAGGAATCTTCCGCCTTCTCTGCAGATGGGTCTGTTGGAGCCAGGCAGGGCTGACTGCTGTAGTGAAGGTAGTTGCAACATCTTTGGCAGCATTCAAAACAGTTTCAGTCACAGATGATGGGGCGCTTTGTGCTCATCACCCACAAGCTGGATCCATGCCCCTCATGGCTAGTGACAGGAAAGGCTGAGATGGACATTTCTGTATGGGAAGGTACAGTCATTTATTCCCTCAAATGAGCAATCATTAGGCCCTTACTGTCTAAGGTACGTAGATGGCCCCTATTACCAGGCTAGCTCAGCACCTCACAATTTTTAGTGTATTTACCACACAACACTGCTGCGAGGTTGAGCAGTGCTGTTATCCCCACTGAAGTGACGGGAAACTGAGGCACAGAGAGTAAATGACTTGCCCACAGTCACACAGGAAGCCTGTGGCAGGGCAGAAGCTTGAACCTAGGTCTCCAAAGTAGTGCTCATGCATCCTTGCTTTCAGGGAGTCGTGTCACTGGCTCTCACCAGTTCTTGCCCTGTCTCTAATCTTGCCTTTTGAGAAGAAGGTTATTAAGCCGTGCTGGAAAGGCAGCTCGGGAGTCCTTGCGTTTCTCTGCTGGCTTTGAGGGAGCGTGTTCTGATCTTGATCCTCCAGAGCTGTCACCAGCAGCCTCTGATGCTCCTTCCTGTGTGGCTTTGCTAACCTTCCTGCCATCCCTCGCTGAGTAGGCGGAGTCCCTTGATGGCTCCATGCTTCCCTCTTTGACAGGGCTCAGAGGGTGGAGGGGGACAATGGCTCATGGTGAGATCAGAGCTGCAGCATTATTACTGTGCAGATGACACACAGCCCGGTTGTGCTTTCATCATACCCAGCTAGTGCTTTCCTAGGGCTTGGCAGAGATTAGGATTTAGGGGAGGGTACGGTGGCTGAGGCTCAGTCCAGACCCAACAGAGATGTTGCTAGTGGGTTGATGGAGCCGGAGGAGCAGCTGTTGGTGGGAATCTTGAGGGTATCCCCATCCCTGTCCTTGAGTTCCCTAGCTTTTGTCCAAGAAGTTTTCCATTTGTGTGAGTGCTATTGTGTCTCCAGCTACTCCCAGAATCCCAGTTGTCCTGGATGGCCAAGAGCATTTTTCCTCTTGGTGTCTGTCTAGACCCAGACTGTATCACACTCCTAATTCATAGCACTGTCACCTCAGGCCTGGATTACTGAACAACACTCTCCTTGAAGCCTTACCACAGTGCCACCTATCCACTCTGGCTTCAGCCTACTTGCTGCCCCACCTTACCCGTCCTAGAGTTATCTGTTACCACACAGCTCTTTCTAAGCAAGCACATTTATTCTTAAGGGGAAAGCAGAACAGAGAAAATATACTAAAAACAGTCAAAGAACCCTCACACACGCTAAAAAGCTTACCAGAGCGCACTCCACCTCCAGCCTCAGGCTCTGGTAGGTGTCAGTCCTTCAAACTGTCATCAGACCTGTCCGCAGCTAGGTTTTCCCCATGGTTCAAAGTTCAGAACTGTCTCAGATTCAGAACCAGAACCACCATGAACAGTTCAGTCTTTCCTTTATACTGCTTGGGCTTTTGATCTTGGGCTCACGTAACAGGGGATTGGCAGACAAAGGCCCACCTGCTTGAAAAGGTTGGGCTTTTGCATAACTGGAGGTGGGGAATTTTCATTCACCTTCCCCTAGATATTACCCAGGAAAACTACTTAAGACTTCTTGTTCCAAAAGTCCATTCTTGTCTGGCATGTTGTTCAGTATAGTCTGGGGAACTCCTGCTTTTCACATTTCCCCCTGGAGAGGTTCCATATGCTTCTGGCCTGCAATAACACATAAACCATTCATTTGATATGATGGACACCAAAGATACTTAAGCTTAATTCAATAAGGTCTCCTAAGGATATGGCAGGAAATTGCCATATCTGTCACAGTCTCTGTAATTAAATATCTGGGAGCTGCTGGCTCAAGGAACAGCTTTCCCTTGTGGAATTTTCCCCCTTTGCTGGTCTAAACTGTCTAAAGCCCAATTCTCCAGCATTTGCTTATTTGTTTTAGGGGAAAGTCCTCAGCTATTCTAGCTCCCTGGAAGAGGCAAAACATGGGCTGTTTTTTAAACAAGATGTCGTGTGCGCACCTACAGCCAGGGTGGACCAGGAACATTTTATAAATAGTTGCAGAAATGCGGAATCTATGTATCATACCCCATACACAGGGCCAAGAAATTTCAGGGTGACTTTGTATTGTGTCACATCTAGCTTAACAAGTGGAACAGGTATTGTTTATGAGTGGATAATAAAAACGCAGCAAATTCTTCCTTTCCAATTGCAAGCTGTGTGCTCTTAGCCATGGCACAAGCTCACAGAGAATTGCAGAGTTTAAACAGGATTCAATGGGGAAAAAAAATCTCAGGGAATAAGTGGAGTCAGACATTTGGCCACAGGGGTTGTTGCTCCCCTGGCACCTAATCCTGCAAGGCGCTGAGCAAACCCCAGCTCCATTGAGTGCAGTGAGACTTGCACATTGCAGGACAGCCCTCACCTGCAGGGTGGACCTGATTGCCAAATCTGGGCATGGGAAGGAATTTTCCTCTAAGTGCTATTGGCAGGAACTTTTGGGGGTTTTCTGTCTTCTTTCAGAGCAAGAATCCCCTGGTCAGATCAAACGGGTACATTATGCAGAGTCAGCTTCCTGTAATTTAGCAGAGATGGGCAACACTGACCTTTGGTCGTTCCTGTCATTTGTCTTTACATGTCTAGGTCCAGCACATACTGCTGTCTCGTCTGGATTGTATACTCCTTGTACTGTCCCCAAACGATGGAATCCCATCAGGAACATACCCACTAGCAAACAGTTATCAGCTCGTCACTTCTGCACTCCAAATATTAGTGATGGCTCTTCCACCCCCCCAAAAGATGGTCTTTAAAGCTTTCCCTTCCCATCTTCTGATATCAACAGGGGAGTCAGGCAGGACAGTGCATCTCTTCTATCGTGACATACTTTATTTTCTACTTTGCTGCACTACTGCATAAGCCAGCAGGGGGGAAAAAAGTGAACCTGACAAAGTCTCTGGACTCCAGTCCCGTCTGCAGAAACATGCTCCCTCAGGAGTGGGCAGAGTGGAGTGCGAGAGAGGACCGAGAACAGAGCGCTAGGAAAGAGACGAGCATAAGGACAAAAATTAACAAGAGTCAAGATAAATTGGTGCAAGCTGGAGCCATGTGCTCTCATGTGAGCACTGGGTGTGAATGAGTGAGTGAGGCTGCCTTCTAGGGGGCAGGTCAGTGAGAGGATAACAGATCTGATACTGCTCACAGTTCTCTAGAGTGATTATTCTAGCTCAAGGGAGAAAGACTTGGGCTTTGGGCGGAAGGATAGAGTCAGGGCTTAAATTCAGCTGGAGCTGTCCAGAACAGAGCTGCAGTAAATATTTTCAAATTTGCAGGGCTGAAGCCCCGAGCCCTGGTGCCTTGCAGCTGAAGCCGCGAATGCAGGGTGTGGTGGGGGCTCCGGGAAATACTGTATGAGAATTTAAGTCCTGGATAGTGTTAGAGCACCAGTTCCGCTGCTCTGTATATGACAGAAAAAGATGGACATAGGAAGTGCAGACAACTGATTCTTTACTGTGCCTCATCCTGGTACTCTTTTCACTGGGCCCTGATTGGACTCTGGTGGAGCACAGGCACCATATAATGCAGGGAAATCTCCCTGAGTGACACTGCGCAAGCAGCACTTGTCCAGCAAATGTCTTGTGCAAGTCTGTACACACCTAGAGCTTGATGCAACACCCAGTGCTATGAACAAGAGTTGGGTCAGGCAGGTTAGTGATTGCATGGTGCAAGAAGGGAGTGAGAGCTGTGCTGGGCGTGGATGGGGTGCCCTGTGTGGAGCAGGGGAAGGATCAGGCAGAGGGTAATGGCTAGAAAAAGCATTTGCTGTAAGTGATGAGCTGACTGAATTACAGACGTCACCTCACTTATGAGTAAATCAATGGCTTTAGACCACGCAGAGCAGTCCATAGGCTGCAGTAGGTTTCATAGCACTGCCTATCAGGAAGGGCATGATCAGGTGGGTGGGGAATAGCAACAAACAGACAGTTGACCTACATTTCTTTCCCCTTACAGTCCCAGAGCTTATCAGCGTTATGGCTCACAGCCCCATTATCTCTCTCCCACCACTGACTCAGGCAGGAAGTTTGCAGTGTTATTGTAGCTGTCCATTCAGTTACAGCCCAGATATCAGCTGCTGCAAGGTGACTCACTATTATTCCCTTAATCACCTGGGGCCACATCCCCAGGTCTCACCTGAACCGTCCTGCTGAAGTGAAATCAGTGGGACCTTCATTTGAGTAAGGTCTGAATGAAATCTCAGCCAGGAGCTCAGGGTTTGGCTCCCTTTGCGGGAGTGAAGCATGCTGGGATTGTGGGTGTTACAAATAAGCCTTGAAAGCAGGATGCTTTCTTTTCTCTGTCACTTTTCCCTCCCAGCATCTCCTCCTGCCTCCACCCTATAGCTAAAAGAATGCTGCAATGCAAGCTTCCCCCGCATCCGTTCCTCTAGGGACGACAGGGCACAGCACGGAGCAATTCCACAGGTCCCCTGCCTGGTTATGCCATGGAATTAGGGTGACAGTATTTCCCCAAGGAAAACGGGACACTGTGTGGGGCTAGCCTGAGGCCCCCTTGCACGGGGCTGGTCCAAGCCCTGCCCCTGCTGTGTGGCTGGGGCTGGCGTCGCTGATCAAGTTGGCAAAAGCAAACAGGGCAAATGCTTAGTTTTGCCAAAAAAGTTAGGACAGGGCTTAAAAAAGGGGACTGTCCCGGCTAAAATGGGACGTACGGTCCCCCTATGTGGAATCCCCCTGAGCAGTCCTCATTGGCTGGTCTGTAGGTGTTTTCCTCTGGGTTCATTCAGAGCTGAGCTGGTGGTCCCTGGTCCCACCATTTGTGGGAAGGGTTTATGTTACTGGTATTCTGAGGTCCCTGACCTGCAAACTGTCCAGATTTAGGAAACACTCCTCAAAATCAGCTCAGCACTTCTGAGCATCAGGCCAGTGACTTAGGGGCCTCAGCGATTGGTCCAAGATCACACAGAAAGGCTGAGGAAGATGTGGGACAGAGCCCAGAACTCATGACAAAGATCCAACTGTTCTGTGGACTCCTCAATTCTCCCTCCTCCCTGCAACAGCTGCACACCATGCTCGAGGGATCTAAGCGAGAGGGGATGTTACAGTTTTGCTAAAGTATGTAACAAATGGAAAAAAATAAAACCAAAACAAAACAGAACCACCCACCAACATCCTTGAAAGCACTTAAATCAAGATAGAAGATGTGGAAGTTCCCTATCTGAAGGCCGCTCTCCTAAACAATGTGCAAGTTGGCTCCAGGGGCCAGTGACTAATGCGCACAGAATGCTGCACTCAGATTTATCTCAGTTATTCTAGCCACAGACCAGTATCAGAAGATGAAATGTTTTGGAGTCTGATTCTGTAGTCAATCCAGATACAGAGCCTCCCTTACACCACATCACAGTTCCAGGTGGGGAGCAGTTGGGCAGGCCAGTGTCTGGTTCTTTAAAAGCTGCTTTGGCCTTTATGAAGGTGTCAGAGTGGCAGTCTGCAAGAACAAAGTCTTCTCATGATCTCCCCAGTAGACGCAGAACTGACGGCAGCAGCCCAAGCTTCACTAGACTGCTCTGCCAATATATCCCAGCCCTGTCCTGGAGAGAACTAGCTAGTTGTAAGGGGCAGAAGGTAATTCATTCTCTATGGCCCATTTGTCTTCTTTGCTGACACAGATCAAAACCATACCAAGTGTGGGGGTGTGTTTTCTTGTCGCACTTGGACCTAGACTGAGAATTGCCAAACTCATTGCACATAGAACAGCTTTTAGATCGTAACCACCGCAGAGAGGCTGAGGACTGAAGGAGCATGGAGAAGAAATTCCCTTCTCATGGTTACATTAACAGAGTTTCAAGCCAAAGGGGACCATTAGATCATTTATTCTGACTTCCTGTACAGCACAGGACATTTACATTCCACTTACTTACCCCTGTATTGTGCTCAGTAAGTAGAGGTCATGGGAAGCACATTCACAGGGGATAACTGTTGCTGTCTATGCTACACTTCTGAAGATTTCACTTCCTGGCTGGCAAGTTTTTTGAGCACTCTCCTCCCATTAACATTTTAAAAGACAACTCAATAAAACAGCCATTGTCTCCTGGCAGGCTTTCAAAATGTACCTACTATTAATGCACAAGGAGAGCCGAGTAAGTAATACAACAAGAATAAAAATGGTTGGATCTTCTGATAATTCTGCCCCTGCTGCGATGCCTCCAGAAACCTTCTTTCTAGCATTAGTTAGGCTAAAGAGTTCTGTTCTTTTCTGCTAACTTCCATTCATTGTATTGTAACCTTGTCCTTCCAACCTGCCCCGTCTGCATTTCGTCTGCTTGTTGCATTCTGTCTGATGCTTAGATCATCTACTATCTAAGATGGGGCGTGTCTTGTCTATCCAGCACCTCGCACACCAGGACCGCAATCCCCAACTGGAATTCCTAAGTGCTACCAGAATATAAATGACAGCAGTGAAGTATGCACAAGAGAGGAGGGAATGGTAGGATCCATTAAATAATAGGATCTCTGAGCTGTTCAATATATTCATAAATGATCTGGAAAAAGGGGTAAACAGGGAGGTGGCAAAATTTACAGATGATACAAAATTATTCAGGATAGTTAAATCCAAAGCAAACTGCAAAGAGTTACAAAGGGATCTCACAAAACTGGGTGACTGGGCAACAAAATGGCAGATAAAATTCAATACTGGTAACTGCAAAGTAATGCATATGGGAAAACAATCCCAACAATATATAGAAAATGATGGGCTCTTTAGCTGTTAGCATTCAAGAAAGAGATCTTGGAGTTGCTGTGGATAGTTCTCTGAAAATATCCACTCAATGTGCAGCAGCTATCAAAAAGCAAACAGAATATTAGGAAGATTAGGAAAGGTATAGATAATAAG
Source organism: Chelonoidis abingdonii (assembly GCF_003597395.2). NCBI lineage: Eukaryota > Metazoa > Chordata > Testudines > Testudinidae > Chelonoidis > Chelonoidis abingdonii. The sequence continues at coordinate 138,724,572 of NC_133773.1, read as the reverse complement.
GCCATAAATATCATAATGCCACTATATAAATCCATGGTACACCCACATTTTGAATCTGCGTGCAGTTCTGGTCACCCCCTCTCAATTTTTTTTTTGTTAGAATTGGAAAAGGTAGAGAGAAAGGCAACACAAATGATTAGTGGTATGGAACAGTATCCATACGAGGAGAGAGTAAAAAGACTGGGACTGCTCAGCTTGGAAAGGAGATGACTAAAGGGGGATAGGATAGAGATCTATAAAATCATGAGTGGGGTGGAGAAAGTGAATAAGGGCATGTGATTTACCCCTTTACATAACACAAGAACCAGGAGTCACCCAATGAAATTAATAGGCAGCAAGTTTGAAACAAATGAAAGGAAGTATTTCTTCATACAATGTGCTGTCAACCTGCAGAACTCATTGCCAGGGGATGTTGTGAAGGCCAAAACTATAATGGGGTTTAAAAAAGATTTAGATAAGTTCATGGAAGATAGGTCCATCAGTGGCTATTAGCTAAAACGGTTAGGGATAAAACCCCATGCTCTGGGTATCCCTACACCTCTGACTGCCAGAAGTTGGGAGTGAACGACAGGGGATGGCTCACTCAATAATTCCCCTGTTCTGTTCATTCGCTTTGAAGCACCTGGCACTGGCCCCTGTTAGAAGCCAGGATATTGGGGTAGACAGACTATTGGTCTCACCCAATATTGCTGTTCTTATGCAAAAATAAGAAAGCTCAAGATGTATAAAGAACCATTCTGAAACTACTGACTGCTTGAGCAAGGCATCTGGGAACTAGAGGAATTCACTCTTAGCCCTGGGATATTAATTCACTTCTAAACATAGTTTGCAACATGGACCATCTGGATATAATCAACCCCAGAGAGAATGGAATGTTGTAAATTCAGAGTTCTTCCAAACTGTCCCTCACTCTGCTCTCTATATAGACACTAACTGTCTCACTGTGCATATAGTTCAATTGCAGTTTGAATCGTTTGGATATGATTGGAAGATACTCAGCTACATGAGGGGTCTAGAGTTGTAACTAGAATTATCCAGGACAACCATTAAACCAGAGTGCGTTGCAGAAAGCCAACCCAGAGTCCACATGGAAACCTCTCTGAATCAGAGGATAAAGCTGCCTTGATATTAATTTGGAGCAAAGACTGTCCCTACACTATCAGAGGGGTAGCCGTGTTAGTCTGGATCTGTAAAAGCAGCAGAGAATCCTGTGGCACCTTATAGACTAACAGACATTTTGGAGCGTGAGCTTTCATGGGTGAATTTTGTATTCACCCACGAAAGCTCACGCTCCAAAATGTCTGTTAGTCTATAAGGTGCCACAGGATTCTCTGCTGCTTTTGTCCCTACACTGTACCCCCATGAGCGTAGCAAATTTCAAGACAATCTGAGTGAGCATGTGGCTTTTAGAGCACTCAGAATCTGTCTTTTAAACGGTAAGTGACTTTCAGCCTTAACTCTAGCAGAGCTGCCACTATGTTGATTTGGATATTACTTGCAGTAATATAGTGAAGTTAATCGCAGTCCAGCTTAAGAAAAAATTCCTGGTATTCAGCCTAACCATAAGAATTATTAGACTGTGCAGTCATTTCCCAAAGGAGATCATTTGAGCCGCATCGCTTAGGTTAGTTAAAACAACACTAAAAATCATGGTCTAAATCCTTCAGTCCTATCTCAGGCAAAACTTCCACAGAGCCTCAATCCTATTAGTCTAGACTTGAACTTCCTCTCTAAAATATTAATACCACCGAAGATTAATGACCAGTGAAAGAATTTTAAAAATCTACTTGACTTTCTACCATTGATGCTATTTGTTTGGATGCTTGTTCATTTCTCTCAGCCAGAACAATAAAATTGAATAGTCAGTTTCACTTTTGTTCAGCCCATTTCATTTTCTGCCCCTTGCACAATGCTGCACTGCTTGGGTTGAAAACACAGCAAGACAATATTTGTATTCAAACAAAACACTACTTTCAGAGGATTTTTTTTTTAAACATGAGTTTGGGGCAAAATTTCCATTATTTTTATGGTCAAAACACGAGCCTTGGAGGGAGCAAAGACAGTTATATTTTTAATCCAGCTCCACCACTGATTTGGCGTCTTATTTTGGTCAAATCACTTAGTGGCTCTGTGTTTGTTTCCCACCCCCTCCCCAGTCTGTAAGATAAAGATGATATTTACCTGCCTTACAGGAGTGGTGCGAAATCAGAATGTGTTCATGTAAGTTCCATGGGACTGGATCTCTATAAGGTGCTCTAGAAATGCAATGTTGCATGGTTATTTTATTTAAACCTTTTTATAAAACCTCATCCTAGGACCTAAATTAACCAGCTAGTGTCTCTTTAAAACTAGACTGGGTAAAACTCCAGAGAGCATCTGAAGCACACACAGTGAGAATAACTGCTGGAGGGTTTAATAGAACACAACTATTGTTGTAGAAAATTCTGCATTGATCCTGGTGAGAGTTGACTAGATGATTTAGGAGATCTTGTCCATCTTCAGTTTTTATGATATGATCCTCTCTTTCAAAAGTGGTTTCACTTTTATGTAACTTCAGGGAAAATCTCTGGGAAGACAACAGCAAGGTCACAATAAATGAAGCCACAAAGCCACTGTCTTGGGACAGTACTGTATCAAGCTACACAATGTGCTTTGATCTTGCAACCGTGCAAGATTGTTGCGATCTAACCCAAGTGTGAATGGAGTTGCTTGCTGGCCCTAGTAAGGTAAAATTTGGGGCATATTCCTCTGCACTGGGCTCTCAAAAAAGTTTCATCTCCCTGGCACCTAATGGCTTACTTGCATGTGCTCAGGGCGAGTCGGGGGCAAGATGGGGGGTTAGAATGGGCATCTCTAAAAAGGCATGGACTTAAGGGTGATGCTGAGCGTCTCAATGAGGCACTTAGCGAAATACGTCCCTAAGCAGGAGTAACTGGGTGGCTGCACAATGGCCCTCTCACATCTGGCTGGACTGGATTCCCCTCTGCTCACTGTCCTGCTCGTCACCTCTCACTTCGCTCTTCTATAAACGCACGCAACGTGGGGGAACAAGTTTTCTATGGGCTCAGCATGAATCTCCTCTCCAGTAGGGTGGGCACAATGTATGCTGGCTCACTGGGAAGTGGGTCAGGACCACCTAGAGGAGGATATCGGGCCACCCCAACTGGAGAGATGGTAGAGCAGTTGGTATCAATGGAGACACTGTAATAGGCCAGGCTGGCTGAGCGCCACTTGTCAGACTGGGGACATTCCAAATCCTGGAACAGCAAGGACTCCCCTAGCGATGGGGCCCAAATTAAACCCCCAGAGCTGCACATAACAGAACTGTAGAGGAGTTCAATTCTGGCCAGAAATTCAGGACTAAAGTCCACATGTTGCTATGAAAAAATCCATCTGATTTTTAAGGAGCAAACAGTTGGTCAGGACTCTGGTTATATAATACACCCATAAAACACAACACCCTGCATGGCCTAAGACAGAGGCAGGCAAACTACAGCCCTCAGGACCCTCCTGCCTGGCCCCTGAGCTCCTGGCCCGGAAGGCTAGCCCCCAGCCCCTCCCCTGCTGTTCCCCGTCCCCGACAGCCTCAGCTCACTGCACAGCCGGCACAATGCTCTGAGCGGCACAGCGACGCCAGCGATCGGTGCTCGAGGCAGCGTGGTAACGGGGCAGGCAGGGGGGTTGGGGTTAGATAGAGGGCAGTGGAGTTGGGGTGGTGGTCAGGGGCGGGGGTGTGGATAGAGGCCAGGGCGGTCAGAGGGCGGAGAACAGGGGGGTTGGATGGGAGCAGGGGTTCCGGGGGCAGTCAGGGAGAAGGGGTGATTGGATTGGGCAGGGGTTCCAGGGGTGCCATCAGGGGACAGGGAACTGGAGGGGGAGGTTGGATGGGGCAGGGGTCCCGGGGGGCCATCAGTGGGCAAGAAGCAGTGGGAGTGGATAGGGGGTGTGGGCTGGGCTGCACCCTGCTGTTTGGGTAGGCACAGCCTCCCCTAACCAGCCCTCCATAACATTTTGGAAACCTGATGTGGCCCTCAGGCCAAAAAGTTTACTCGCTCCTATTCTAAGAAGACTCTCAGAATGAGCACAGGGGATGGAGCCATGAGTTCCTAGTCCTTCCTCTGCAGCCAATGGGCTATGTGGCCTTGGACAATTCACTGAACCTGTCTTGGTTTCCCCACCTGTAACTCCGAGATGCTGCTGCTGATCTCCCCAGCGGTGGTATTGGGGTCAGACAGTGTTTGTTCCTTGCTTTGTCAATGCAAGCCCCTATTGTCCTTTGAGTTATACAGCTGCAATCTCATGAATATCAGTAGGGCTGCACCAAGCGTATCAGAGAAGAAAATCTGACCCCTGGTATTCTACTATTTGAGCTCTCCCAGAGCTGGAGCACTGACTCAGAGGAAAGACCAATGGCTACTGAATTACCAATTCCACTCGCAGCTGGATTCTCCTTGTAGGGCTCCCCAGCCAAGAACCGATCAGATCTTATGTGGCTTAGCTGATCAGAGCAGCTGAAAGTCTCATACAGCAGCAGTAGGCTTATTACACATAAAACGGAGCTGACTTTACTTGATCCCACTTGGCTCCTGATTTTTTACCTTCCAAACCCACCTGCAGCATATCCATCCTTTTTAAGCCCCCAAGCTTGTGTTTTGACAGGACAGTCGTGCTTCTAGAACATTGTGTTTCCTTCTCAGGCATCCTACAAGGGTATTAAGTGACCACTGCCTTGGCAGGGCAACTCTGCAGCAGCAGGAGCTGTTCAGTTCTGCCTGGAGATCAGGAAGGCCGTGTGGTCTGGGGCAAAGCCTTGTTTGGAGGCCGTGTGAGCTGCGTGCTCTCAGAGCGCGGGCTAATTATAGCTGGGTTGTGTCTGTTTATGCCAGCGGCACTGAAAATGCAACACTGCCCTCATAATTCCTTGTGAAATATGGTTAGGGGAATCGGGCAACTTGAAAACTATTCAATTAAAAAAAAAAAAGGCAGCAGGGTTAAGAGTCCCCCCCCCTTCTGCCCCTAGACTTATTATTGTTTATTTATGACATCTATTACGCTAGCACCTGGGAGTCACAGCCCAGGGCCCCGTTTGCTATCGGCTCTACAAACAGAACAAAACGACGCTCCCTGCCCCAATGAGGTGACAATCTAAGGAGGGCACCCTGCCAGCTGTGCGGTTTTACAATCATACTTCCCTCTTTGTAAAGATATTTCTCTCTCCTGCGTATGGAAAATCTCCCACGCAAACTAGGGAAATCGATTACACAGCTGAAAGTGACTAAGAACAACCCACAATAAATACACTGAAAACAAATTTGTCTCTCTCTAATCCCTTTCAGTTACAAGGAATAGCTCCACAGCTCACTAATATTAACAGGGCGGTTCCATTGACTTAAATGTGCTTTGGATCAGGGCCATTGTCAGCTTTGGTGTTGCTTGAAACGGTAGCAGGTAAATATAGTGTAGGGCACTGTGATTTTTTTTTTTTTGAGTTGGTGCCCCTCTAACTTCTAAAACACCTGCAACATGTTCATTGCAATTTGCCTGCCTGTTCTGTAAAATAGCTCAGCAGGGTAGGGTGACCAGACAGCAAGTGTGAAAAATCAGGACTGGGGTGCGGGGTGATAGGAGCCTATATAAGAAAAAGCCCCAAATATTGGGACTGTCCCTATAAAATCGGGACATCTGGTCACCCTACAGCAGGGGCTGGGATGGGCCAGGACTCCTGGGATCTATCCCCAGCCTATCATGGACTTTCTGCCCCTCAGTTTTTAAAATGCTGAATACAAAATGTGTTACAACTGACGTTTGAAGTGAAGCTCTACTGTGAAAAGGGACTATGTAATAACAGCATTTAAACTGCCACTTGGCTGTGTTCAGGGTCAGAGCTGCTGACTTTAGTGCGAAAAATAATTTCTTAATGCTTTTTACTCCTGGTAACTCAGCATGAGCTGGATTCCACTCCTACTTGTGTTTCATAAACAGAATTGGTTACAAAACTTCAATTGCAAGACCGATCAATTACACCAGTAACATGAATCTATCTAGGTACTTATATGGCCTTTGTCATCACTGTCTTCAAGCACTTTCACAACAGCTCTGAGTCGGGGGAAGCACCGTCTCCCTTGGACAACTGACGCACAGAGTAGATTAAGTGACTTGCCCAAGGCCACGCAGGAAGGCTGTGGCAGGGCTGAGAATTGACCCTAGATCCTCTGCATCCCACTCCAGTGCAATGGAATTCCTGGGGATGATGCAGTAAATGGAAAGACTCCAGCTTTACTTTGGTCCCCTTGGTTGTGTTTGCAGGGCTGGCAATGAGTAAATCTCTCCCTTTTTACATGAAGACTGGTCACATTTGATCTGGAGTAAAAACAATGTAAAAAAATATATATCCATGGAGTGCCAGGATGCCATTTTTACTTTTGTCCTGAGCCAAAGTGCATTTTCCAATGCAATTACTCACATCCCTATTGGCTCCCAGCACCTCTTCAAGGAGACGGGCTTTACACCATGTCAAACAGCACAAGCTGTGCCTCTGCAAGGCCAGCGGGGGACGTGAATTCCAGGGTGAAAATGCCAGATCATCTCTGGAGCAGATTCATTCCTGGCATCAGCCCAGGGCCGTTCAGTAGGTGAACGTGGCCTATGGTCACCCAGCTGTCAGCTGGAAGTACCATTGATTTTTTTAGCGTGCATGGATGTCATGAGCCCTAATGATGGTTTGTAAAGTGCCTAGAGATCTTTGAATGAAAGGTGCTGGGCAGGGTTGGGACAAAATCATTGCTAGGCACAGCAGAACTCTTGAGCTGGATGCATGGCTCTCCCCAACAATCACATTTCCGTGGTTTGCTGAGAGTTAGATTGCATGCGGGATGGTGTTTGAGGGTCAGTGGCAGAGAGGGGCCACACCTGGGTAAGTATAGAAGGGCCGTGTGCATGTGGATGGTGGCCAAGGTAGTAAAAGCCTGTCAGGAAGAGGGCCGGATTCCTGATTGGACTGGGCAGTGGGATGGGGAGAAGAGAAAATTCTCCCCTCTAAAACCAAGAGAAAAGCAAAGCAGCTGCCTTGTGGGTGAAAGGCTGATTGGCAGGGGAGTGGAGAAGGAGAAATGATTGTTGCTACCATTAAATGAGTCTGTGCAGTGAGTTTAGACCTAAATGAGTATGCTAGTTAACGGCCTCATTTCTCCCAGAAGGGACTGAATGACCCAGCTGGGAAAACCAAACGAAGTCCAAGGAGAAGCTGACTAGACTGATGTGATGTGGGTGACAGGGTGGCATTTGGAGGAGTGGGGGGGAAAAGGGGTCAGAGGAGGGAGAAGTGGGGTGCAGGCTGAGCGAGCAGTGGCTCTCAGGGCAGAGAGCAGAGATAGGTGATAAAACCCCACAAGAGCCCAGCCTAGGTAGAGAGGTAAAACAGGACTTTGCTTTACACTTCACCTTCCTTCCTGCATAAGCAGCAGCCTGTGCAGCACAGCTCATGCTGCTCCCCCCACCCTTGTCTCCTCCATCATTTGCTCTTCCTACAAGAGGTTTGGGGTTAGGAGATGGGACAGCAAAATCAGAGTTAGCTCTTCTGCTCCCACGTACCCCCTCCCTCCTCTGCTGCTGCTCATGGGGCACGACTTTGAACTCCATTTAGTTGTGTCCCTGGGCGTTGCCCCACAGGAGCAGAGGCCTGGTTTGTCCAGTCCAATATGACATAGTAAGACAGCTCACCAGTACCAAGCCAACGTTGCCCTGTGCAGCTGGGGACAGAGCTTGGTCCACTAGAATTAGATGAAAGCCATGGAGAAATCACAGCAAATGCCACCCGAATGTGCTTTTCGAGACACACTTTTGTATGCCCCATTTAAAGCCATTGTTTGTTTTACTGTCTCCCGCTTAGTCTCCCGTGGTTTGACTCAGCAGCACTGCTACACTACATAATATCCTGGGCTACTGCATGTGATCATGTCTTCCTCTAGTGGTTGGTCCCAGCAGGAATAAAACCCTGCTGCTGATTACTGACCCCCTAGCAGAGCTGCTCAGGTGGCAGGGCTTGTGAGTCTGGTGCTCAAGGTCCCAGGTTCACTGCCATGGTATGTAGGCAATGTACTTGTAGCCGTGTCAGTCCCAGGATATTAGAGACACAAGGTGGGTGAGGTAATAACAGAAGTGGATCCCATAAAAGATATTACCTTGTCACATTTGTCCGGGGCAGAGAATCATTTATTATTTGCTTGCCGAGCACTAGCACAATGGATGCCAACTGCAGTATAAATGTTACCTTACAATAATTCTTTGCATGTATAGATAGCGCTCAACCAACCCCCCCAAAGTGTCTATCCTGGACATTTAAAATAACAATTCAAAAGAGGAAAAATCATGAAATTATCAAGAGAAATGACAACTCTCGCCCTTTACCATCAGACTTTAGGTGTCAATTAACTTGCATCATCCACAGGTCTGTTTGAAAAAGTGTGGATGAATTGACATCAAAAGCCTCTTGCTCTGGGTGTCCCTAAACCTGCAACTGCCAGACCAGAGGTCTCAAAATCTTGGCCCACGGGCCATCTGTGGCCCAAGAACGTCCCCATGGAGGAGAGAGGCATGCAGACATGCTGCCGGCAATGTCTGCTGCAGGCGCTGTCCCCTGCAGCTCCCATTGGCTGGGGGAGAGGGACAGCAATATCATCATTAGTTGCCGGGCAGAGTCAGCCCTGGAGGGAGAATCATTAGTTTCCGGGGAGAGTCAGCCATGGAGGTAGTGTCACTTTTTTTCCACAATGAATATAAACAAGTCAAAATGCGGAACACAATTATCTGATGCACACCTTGCTGCAATCCTGAAGGTTTCAACTGCTCAGTCACTGAGGCCAAACATCAACAAACTGACAAATGAAGCATTGCCAGGTGTCTGGCAAACACTAAAACTCTCTGGCAGGCGAAGAATTTATAAAATTGTATTACATATTTTTTATTTTGAATTTCTTAGAAATAATAAAACTAATATAAACATTTTCTTTTCTGAACACCATCTTCAGCGACATTATCGGCCTGCTGGGAGGATTTGAGGATTGGCACTGGCCCTAAGGTAAATTGAGTTTGAGCCCTGCACCAGACACTGGGACTAAGTGATGGGGGATGGATCAAACATCTGGCATTGGCCACTGTCAGAAGACAGAATACTGGGCTAGATGGACCATTGGTCTGACTCGCTATGGGTGTTCTTATGTTCCTCTAGTACTTATATATGGGGTGTTCCTATGAAGTTTTACCTAAATCAAGAGACAACCCCCCCCGACCCCTTAATACACATTACATATTGCAAAAGCAGGTAGAATAATGAGTATTGATAGCAACAGGCTATTACAGATCGGCACCCCAAGCAAATAAATCCAAACATTTAACAAGGGATCCATGAATACCATTCCTTTCACCTTGGATAGAATGGGCAGGTAAATCATGAAGTTTGAAGGCACAGTGCTAGGTTAAAAGGTACATTTACACCAATGAGCAGTACAAAGGTATGAAAAGAGAAAGTCCCTGCCCCAAATAGCTTATTGTGTTAAGAGCTAGTTGTTTACCTAACACACTGAGAAAATAAAAGTCAGTCAGTCAGTTACTGTTGTTCATAGTATGTTTCCAGTCAGTTTTACTGTTGATTTGCCTTCTCAGCCCCCTTTGTCTGCATATTTTCTGCCTAGCATAGAAACTGCTGGGGGTGTTGTCTGTATATCTGTCTGGAAAGCACCATGAACACTATCTGGTGCTATGCCAATAGCAATATTAGCCACAGTGTTCACACCTGAGTGCCTAAAGTTAAACTCCATAAATACAAGTGGCCTTATATCAGAAGGGCTGAGTGCCTGTAGCTCCCATTGAAATGAATTATCCCCATTATATGGATCGGGCTCAAAGAGATTAAGTAAAGGTATCACAAAGGTTGTCAGACACCATGGTGATGGACACCACATAAGAACCTAGAAAGACAGATGACAAAGTCAGGGATATAAAATTCCTGACTAACTCCTGGTCTCACAGTAAATCCACCAAATCCCATCTGCCTCCAGAAAAAGGCCATAGTAGCCCTCCTGATGAGGATTAATAATAATAATAATAATAATAATAATACAGAGTGTTAGTCATTCGTTCACTGATGGGAGGAGTAAAATCCATGTCATACTCCATCTGCCCTTTAATTTGGTCCTGCAATCTATCTAGAACTGGCTCCAAGGCTGCAAGGTCAAAATCTAAATTTTCTCAGGTTCAGGAACAGTGTTTTCCCTGGGAATTGAAATTAGGGGTGGTGTTTGAATTTACAAGGGGTGGGTGGGCAGGTGGGTCTGTCAGGGCCGATGAAGGGTGAGATAATGAGGGTGAAGGTGGGCTGTATGGCACCATAGTAAAAACTAAAAACTGTTTCATGACCATTTTATTAGATTTAACTCATATTTTGAAATCACAAAAATTAAAGCTGGCTATACTAAAAAGTAGCTGTTGCGACTGGGAGTGGCAAGAGATGAATTCCTACTTCTTTCATCCCAGGAAACATAGCACAAAGATCGGATCGAGCCACTAGTGATGATAAAAAAGAAGTTGAAGTCAAATCTTCATTCATTCGTCATATGATATTCCACTCTGTGTTCAAATTCTCTATTCTTCCCTGAGCACATGGCAGCCCCACTCCACTCAACTGTCAGTGTTTTATAAGACAGGGATCTGTAAAAGCTACGTAGAGGTTGAGTAAAATCTAGAAGTCGCTGTTGTAGATTTTTAAGAATCAAGTCTGTGTACTTTTTCAGTTGTCTTAACAAACACTTCTTGTCCTCTTCACTTAAAGATTTGATATAAATGCCTTCATTAGTCAACTTCTGGACTGAAGTCTTTGCTTCTTCCAGTACCTTTTCAGTGGATAGCTCTCTGATTGTCCAGCAATAGAAGCTACATTTGGATCACAGATCTACTACTGTTGTAGCAGATGCCTGGATGGCATTGTTTAATGATCCAAGTGGTTTCAACAGTAGACTTACAAGAGAGAGAATGGCAATAGTCTTCTCTGAACTTCGTAACAAAAGTAGTCCACCAGCCTTACTACTAAGATCCGTCCTATCTTGGTAGATACTTTCAAAAGCCAGTAATAATGGCTGGAGTAATTTTAAGACAACAGTCAAGGATCGCTCATGAGAAAGCCAGAGGGTTTTCCCAGATTGGATTAATTTGAACTTCAGTCCCAGCGTATCTTCTATATTTTCCAAGATATTCAGTCTTTTTGGACTCTTGCTGAAAAAAGAATATAATGAAGACATTAAATGTATAGCTTTTAAAATGTCTTACGAAGAGTCTGCAGTTTGTACTAGTGCTAGTGGAGTAGATGGCCTCTGCAGTGTGTATTGGAGAGATTAGGGTTACACTTTTCTCTGAGCAAAGCCTGTGCTCCACCGTGTATTCCAGAGGAGTTTGCAGTGCCATCAAATGCACAAGCAGACGTCTGTTTGGGGTCCAGTTGACAAGCATTTAACTCTTCTAAACTGTGGGGTGTCACAGATGCAGCCGATGTGTCTTCTATAACTTGAACATCTGGGACTGCATCTACTTGCTGTAGCAGGGTGGTCACCCGCTCCTGCCTGGGAAGGGTTAGAACCAGCCCTGCAGAGGGCTAGGGCTGTGGAAGGAAAGAGCTGGGTTGATTGGGGGAAGCAGCTGCAGCTGGCCCACGCCCCAATCAGAGCCCAGCTGGCTCTATAAAGAGGCTGGGAGCCAGGAACCCAGACAGTCTCTCTCTGCTGGTAGAGGGAGAAGGGCCTGGCAGCAGGGAGTGAGACAAGGTACCTAGGGTGGAGCAGGGCTAGGGAAAGGCAGATGAGCTGGAGAGCTCCTGCCTGGAAAGCCCCAGGCTGTGGCCTAGCATGAAGACCAAGAGGTACTGGGCGTTGCAGGGGGCAACCCAGGGGTAGGCAAAGGCAGCAGATCCAAACCCCTTTGCCTATGATGAGTGGCTGATACTGCAGTCTGCCCCAGTGAACAGGGGCTAGATGGAGACTGGGCAGTAGCCAATACTGAGGCAAAGTGGGGATAGTGGGGGTGGGGGTTCCCCTGGGAGGGGGGAGACCCAGTTAAAAGGGCACTGGGGTCCTGGGGGGGACATGAAGACCAGAGGATCACTGGCCTGTAGAGGGCACTCCTGGCTGGAAGTGAGCTAATTCCCAGGATAGCCAGCAGGAGGCGCCGCAGGCGTGAGTCTGGCCCGTCTACACTGGCCTACCCCTGACATCAAGATAAAGTACACAGTGACTTAATACTTGACGCCCCTTTGCATCGGTGCATTCATCAGCCATGCATGTGAATTTTTTGAATGTGGTGAGAGAGTCTTCACTTTTTCAACTGTTGAGTCTTTCACTGTTGCACCACACACTTCTAGCCAGTCAGTTGAGTTTCTTGCAGAAAGACAGTGAGCATTTGCTGGTCTTGTTCGGAACCAGTGTTCAACTTCAGGATGAACAAGTGACAATGCACTTAACATTGGCCTCTAGTTTGTAGAGTGTGGTATCTCTTGCTAAATAGCAAGGATGATGCTATACCCATGTTTGTTCGCATGAACTGTGGTGTGTCTCCAGCATCCTTAACAGCCTCATTAACAGTCACTGGTGTTGTCCTTGGTCAGTGGAGACTCAGAGTTCAGAGGTGCTTTCACATGAGTTCACCTCCCAGGTTGGGGGCAAGAAGGCACCTTGCTCGTTCCTTCAGCTTCTCACTGTTGCTCTGGCCATTGTTGCTTGTTGTGCCACCATTCACTCCATCGCTCTGTTGCTGATGGTGCTGTGCTGTCACCTTCTGCTGCCACCTGCTACTGTGACCTCTGCGAGTTGGTCTCTTGAGGTTCCACCAGCTCTCAGTGATTTCAGCTGAGCTCTCAGTGGGGGAACCTCACTGCTAGTGCAGGCTGGGCCACCTCTTCCACAGAAACAGCCCCACAGCAGGTCTATGCATGTAGACCTGATTATCAGTGATTTCAGCTGTAGAGGTCATGTAACAAAACAAAAAACTCTCTATGGAGCCTAATCAGCTCTGTCTTTAAACAGTGGAGAGGGACAGGTCAAATAGTACTTATGATTTGGCAGACTATCAAGCAAAACACCTGTCCCCACCCTCTCTCAATGCCCTCAATCAGCACAGCTAAGTACAGTTCTACTGCCCTTTACTCATACAATAAGAATAACAACATTTCATTACCCTGCCTCATTCAGGTGATTTGTAACCCAACCCAAGCCAAAATCTATCACTTGGGCAACACAGATCTGTTTGTTGAATACGTAGGTAGATTAGGTGTGACTGTAAATACAATCTGGTCCTGAAGCCTATCCCTCCAGCTCACAGCACATCACTAGCTGTCAGGGAGAGCTCATTTAGACTTTGCTTACAAATCATAATTTGAAATTATTAGGTTGGCCAACATCACTGAAATGAATGCACTGACATTGTCATAAAAACAACGGCTGTATAAAGAAGCTAGTCTGTGTTCATACTTTTCAAACTAGTATACTTTTTCAGATACACGTACTTTATCACACACTTTATATGCTTTTAAAGTATGTATTACTATTTCAATTTCAATTCACATTTCCAATCACTAAATTGGCAACACTGCATGTAACTAGTTCACAAAACTGTGCGTGTGTGGGGGTGGTGTTGGGGAAATTCAGGTGGGGCGTAGGGAAATCCCTGTTCAGGAATGCTCTGATCCAGGCTTTTGTTGTAGCCTGTAATAGACATGGGAGCCAGCTGTGGCTTTCCAATCTGGAGTTGGACTTGAAGCCAAGTGCCCCTAAAATGTAAATACCATTCTTGAATTTTGGGCTCCTTTGAATTCAGGCTGAGTGGCAAGAGAAAATACTAGGTAATGGCTAAGCTCTGTTTGCTTATACAAAACCAAACACATGGAAGGAAAAAACCCAAACAAGTCATTAGGCAAACAGTGGGAAATGATCCCAAATGACAGAGGAACCAAGATATAATGAGAAAGTGGGGCCAAGTAATGAGATGATTAACTCCTAAAGCAGGATTAAGACTGTTAGTATCACTCTGTAAATCGGGATTTAATGATGCAGATAGCCAGATCACTAGACTGTCACCACTAGACTGCATGTGGGAGGAAGGGCACCCTGAATCTCAGCTGTAATCAAAGCAGTTACATAATGAGGGAGGAGTGGTAGCTTCCATGATTCTGCAAAGACTTGGCAGACAAGAAAGTGCTGTCGTAAATTTAACGCAAGACTAGGATCCAGTTGTCAGCTAAGACTAGCAATAGTTTTAACTCATTCCCAGTGCAGACTGCAAGCAACTGGAAGCTTGAAGTCAGTGAGGTTAAAACAAAGATTAAAAAATAATAATGGAGAAGTGGAGTAATTTAGGGTAGAGAGAAAAAAAAATAAAAGAAAAATCGCACCACAAAACCATCATGGTCAGACAAAATGCAAGTTAATACAAACAGGTAGAATTCTAACTTGACACAGATGTGTGGGTATTTCAAGGCTGTCATTTACTGAGCACCCCCTTTGTGACCAGGACTGTCTGTGTAGCACCCCAACTCTGTTCCCCGGGGGACTGGGTTAATAGCCAAACACAGTTCAAAATAGTTCAGTGTCCCCAAAATAACACCCATTACAGCAGGCCCTGATTCGCTGAGGGAGAAGGGAGCCCTGCCCATCCTACACTGCAGCGTTCCTGATATTTGGCCTTTAAAAGGATAGCAGTCTGGCTTTTCCCAGCCAGTTACTAATTCCCCAGGACCGCTTCCTCTCTTCCCAACACAAGGCCATTTCCCACAATGTCCCTAGAATGGGGTCTCCTGGTCCCTTTAGTCTTAAAGGGCCAGTATACTCTATTATAGGTATTTATACCAGATCTGGCACAATACATATTTCAAATTATGAACAACCTCCCCCAGCTGCGATCTTAAAAAAGCATTAAGGCTGCAGAGTCAAGCACTCAGAAATTAGGAAATGCTAGAATTCAGATTGCCCATACAATTCTAACCCACTTGCTTGCATAGTAGCATTTAGTGATGTAAGTAAGGGAAAAAACAGAGCCATCAGAACAAAAACAAGACCTGTGTATCCTCCCCACTGTGTGCCTGCAGACTTGCTAGAGGCAGGTAGGGATACTCTGCTGGATGGGCCAGAATCATCCAGAAATTGCATAGGCCGGGGGGGGGAGGGGAGGGAATTAGGTGGGCTTATTAGCTGTTTGAAGCTATTTGGATGATTTCCATTGTGGGCAAGCAGCCTGGTAGGTCACACCCAGACTCACTGAGAGTAGAACCGTTAAGAACCTAAGGTGATGGGAAGAAGTTCATAAATGGGAGGACTCAGTGGTAGAACAGCATAACGAGCAGGCGGGCCTGACTGTGAGGCTTTTGTTCCAGGAACTTTACCAGTCTGTTGGATTAGACTGCAGACTCCCTCCCTTATTTCACTGGAGAAGAAGAAAACTAGATTTGCTGTGGGCCATCCAAAGCATCTGCAGTTCCTGCAGAACCTCAGAGGGAGTTTGAAGGAGACTCTGGAACAACCACTAGTTTCCCACACTTCCAGGAGTTGGTGACAAGGAGGGTAAATCCTCATAGGGAAGAGCTCTAGGAGAGCAGATGCACGTGTGAGCAGAATTCCCTTTTGCACTGAACTTGCACAGTAACATGTACTGACCCGTGGTGGGGAAACCCCTGACAGCGCTGGCTTTACAAGAGCTGTTATTGACAACAGTCACAGTTGTGTCAAGGATTATCAATAAAGGCTTATGTAGCCCTGTAGCTGTAGATTTAGTAAGTGTGTTTCTTTAGAGATTTTATGTTGCTGTCTTCAGACCATGGTTTGGGCTGCTTACAAGCCAGCCAGTCATACAAAACAATTCTTTCCCCTCTCCCTGCCCCGAGAGAGGGAGAATCAGAGTAAAAGAATAAAACAAAGGGGGTCTGTCTCTTGGTCACCTCTTTAGGGTTTGGTTTATCTGCAAATTCTAGTGTCCTTCACCCCCATTTTATACCTGGTCCATACATTCTCGGGGGGGCGGGGGGCAAGGTGATGTCTGTAACCATCTTCCTTTGTCCCAGTCTGTCCCTGTTGCCAGCAGTCTCCCACCTAGGCCTGGTCTACACGGGGGGTGGGGGATCGATCTAAGATACGCAACTTCAGCTACGAGAATAACATAGCTGAAATCAACATATCTTAGATCAACTTACCTCCCGTCCTCACTGTGAGGGATCGACGAGGTGGAGTTCCCGAGTAGACGAAGAGCGGGTTCAGGAATCAATTTATCGTGTCTAGATGAGACACGATCAATCGATCCCTGATAGATCGATCGCTATCCACCGATCCGGCGGGTAGTGTGGACGTACCCCTAGTCACCACCCCTTCCTCTAGCAAGAGGCTTTCCCTTTTGAAGCTTTCTCCTTCCAGGAAGAGCAACCCTTGCAGATGCGTTGAGTTAATGCTGGCTGCACCCATAGAGCTTGTTAGCTTCCTCTCTTCTAGAGCAGGACATCCCCTCTCACGCTTTCATATAAGAGATCTAATTCCATATAATAGAGATACATGTCAAAGTCCTGAAAAGAGTAGACACTGGTCACCACAGAACTACAGGAAGGGGAAAGAACCATCGTAGCAGATGTTAGCATATCACTCCCCCAGTCCATCACACAGTCTGAATTCAGTCCCCTTGTGCGTATGCATTATGAGCTACACTTTTCAATGATGTGATCACATGCTGTGTTTCCCACAGGATTTCTGGGCAATATTCCTGCCTCTGCTGAATGTTTGGCATCACCACTTTCATGCACTAGGATCTCATGATGGTCTGGAGAGAATGACTCAGGGGTGCTGGCTCTCCTAGGCAGGAGTAACCTCCAGCTAGTATGGATTGTGTGCTCATGAGGGGGGCAGGGAGTGAGGCCAGCCCATGAACTCACAACCCTGACCTCTGTCGCTCCCCCACTGGAGGGCTTCCTTAGAGTCAGTGCTTAATTTGTAATGAAAGAGGTGCCAGGGCTCAACCAGTTAGGTGCCTGGGGTTCAAGCAATTTTTTTACATTTGTAACCCTTCTGCCAGGCCGAGTTGATAGCAGCAAGGGCCGGGTTCAGTACATAGGAGTCCCCTCCCAACAATGTAACGCAAATCCAGCTTGAGCCCCTACCCAGTGACCTGGGAGAATCTTACGCACACCCCTGGGCGCCTCAAAGAGGCAATACTTCCCCTCGTGCAAGCACAGAGTCCCAGTGTAGCAGAAAATGTTTAATAACATGAGGCAGACGACATCAGCATTAATTTGGGAATAAACCACAACTAGAGTTCGTAGACCAAACCATGAGCAAAGACCCATCCCAGCAAATTGGGCCGTGTCTTTTCCCTGACACACACCCCCTCGCTGCCCCTGGCCCTGCCCCCACTCCACCCCTTCCATGAGGCCCTGCTTCTTCCCACCCCTTCCCTGCCCCATTCCAACCCCTTTCCTGAAGTCCCCACCCCAACTCAGCCCCCTCCCTGCCCCCAGAGGGTGCATGAGGGGTGTGGCGGGGGCTCAGGGCAGGGGTTGAGGTGCAGCAGGGGGTTGGGGTACAGGCAGGGGGCTCAGGGTACAGAAGGGATGTGGGATGCAGCAGAGGGCTCAGGGCAAGGGGTTGGGGTGTGGGGTGCAGGAGGGGTGTGGGATATGGCAGGGGGCTCAGGGCAGGGGGTTGGGGTGCAGGCAGGGGGCACAGGGCAGGAGATTGGGGTGCAGAAGGGGTGTGGGATGCAGCAGGGGGGTCAGGGCAGGGGGTTGGGGGGTGGGGTGCAGGAGGACTTCGGGCTCCAGGGTGGCAGTGGCGCACACCAGGGCTAGGGCAGGCTGCTGGCCCCAGCCCCGCTCCAGGAAGTAGCTGGAACCATGTCCCTGTGGCCCCTGGGGGAGGAGGACGCAGAGCTTTGTGGACTGCTTGCCGTGCCTCCAGGTACCTTCCCCGAAGCTCCCATTGGCCACGGTTCCCTATTCCTGGCCAATGGGAGCTGTGGGGGCAGGGGACCAGAGCGGGCGGTGCCTGGAAGCCAGGGTAACACACGGACAGATCCCTTTGCTTCTCCGCCCCCACCCCCCCGACCCCAGGGACATGATGCTAGCCACTTCAGGGAGTGGCACGGGGCTCGAGGGGGCAATCCCATGGGTGTAGTTTGCCCACCCCTGGCCTGGAGATAGGCCGGGGGAGCGGATGCAGGCCGCTTGGCAGGCCACAGGAAATAGCCCTGCGGGCCATATGTTTGAGACCCCTGCCCTACACTGGTATGCAGCAACAGCTCAGGGATAGGACATGCTGCCTTCTCAAAGGGAGTGAGCAAGCTGCCTGGCCAGCCCTCCCAGCGCAGGATCGCCTTTGGGTTCTGCTAGACCAGGCTTCACAGCCGGGGGCTGCTCTATGTATTTTGCCGCCCCAAGCACGGCAGTCAGATGGCTTTTGGCAGCGCACCTGTGGGAGGTCCGCCGGTCCCGTGGTTTTGGCAGCAATTCGGCAGTGGGTACGCCGAAGGCGCGGGACCAGCAGACCTCCCACAGGCAAGCTGCCGAAGGCTGCCTGACTGCCGTCATCATGGTGACTGGCAGGGCGCCCCTCATGGCTTGCCACCCCAGGCACGCGCTTGGAGCGCTGGTGCCTGGAGCCACCCCTGTTCACAGCCCGCGCTTTTAGAAGAGAAGAGCTTGTTTTGAGTCGCAGTCACAGGCTAGAAGCCTGAGCACAGGACTGGGTCTCACAAGCTTCAGGGTTTTAGATGATGGTTATGTTGAAGACTCTGTAGCCTTCAGCAAATCATGTCATGGCTCTGTGCCTGAGTTTCCCCATTTGTGAAGTGGTGTTCATATTTATCCATTTATCCTCAGAGAGCTGTTGGGAGGTTCACTAGGTAATGTTTGTACCACACCTTAATGAGAGAAGAGGCTATGTAAGGGCTAAGTATTCATATTCCTAATTAAATTAATATCTGTAGGATGATATGGAGGGTGATTTAATACTTGGCACTTATACCCTTCCCCTCCATAAATATACTACTAGCCAAGCTCAGGGATGAGCCATTTCAGTCCAGGAGGTAATTTGTAGGTAGGATGTTATGAACAACTGAAAATAACCTCCACATATGCAGCCCCAGCCCTCTGTGTTAGCCTCCTAGCAGCTCTCCCCAGCCAAGTAGGGTTGGACTGGTCGGGATTTGGTTAGTAAATCTCCAAGGAGCACCTAGGAGTTGGTATGAGTGATTCAGAAGGCTCTCGTCCCTCTGTGTCAGTACTGAACCCAGGCCCAAACACGGGAGAGAACACTTCTTTGCTCGGGATGCCAAGTCTCTGACGTGAAACAGAGACGAAAAGTCCTGACTGGATGTCAGTATCCCATAGCCCTTTTCACAAGAGCAGGGAAGGACCTTGATCCTTGTGCACCGATCACATTCCAACACGAGGAAAGACTTTCTGCCCAGAGAAGAAAGCCCTGTAATTTCAGCCTGATGAGTTAGTCTTGATTTCCATGCTACAGAGATACTGGGAGCTGTTCAAACTGCTGCAGTCTCCCCCCTCTCTTCCTCCCCCCGGCCTTGAGAGCTGCATTTTGTCAGGATGTGGTTATTCTTTAGGCAGTACATCCTAGTGGCTAGGGCAAGAGACTGGGACTGGGAAGACCTGCATTCCATCCCCAGCTCTGACACTGCCCTGCAGGGTGACCTTGGGTAAGTCATCTCCTTCTCTGTGCCTCTATTTTCCCGTCTGCAAAAGGGTGGTTAATGAAACCGATTTTCTAGGCAAAGCGCTGTGAGACCTAAAGGAAAGATGAGAAGTGCTGTGTCAGAGCTGGCATGGTTCTACTACAACAGTGCCCCAAGGGAGAGTGGGGCCCTGCTGTGCTAGGAGCTGTGCAAACACAGTGGGAGACAGTGACTGCCCTGAAGAGCTTACACTTTTGATAGACCAGGCAGCCCATGGAAGTGTCAGAACCCCATGTCACAGATGGGGAACTCAGGCCCCGAGAGAGGAAGTGACCTGTCTAAAGTCACGCAACACCACAGGAGCCCAGCTGGAGTAGACCCCAGGTGTCCGGACTCCCAGTTCAGTTCCCTAACAACTGCCTCTCCAAGAGCTGACTGGCTAAATAGACAAGACAAAGGGTGGGAGAAGGTAAGTATTAGCCCCATCTGATGGATGTGGAGCTAAGGCATAGGGGCCCAGATCCTCAAAGGTGTTCAGGTGCCTCACTCAATTGATTACAATGGGATTTAGGCACCACAATACCTTTGGGGATCTGGGCCAAAGAGATTAAAATCACACAGAGTCTGACACAGCCAGGAACTGAGTTTGGGTCTCCTGCTTATCCAGTGTCCAAATCACAATCCAATCCTTCCCCTCTGCGTGCAGTGGAACAACTGCTTTTATGAGCATGATTATGTGCCCATGTAATCTAATGCATGATATCTTCTGAGATAAAATCTACAAGAGAAGTGTCAGGGATTAGTTACTGGTGGTTTAACAAGGTAACCAGCATCAACATGTCAGAAAGTAACCAATGTAAAACTCCCTCTGACACACCTCTGTTGTTTCATTCACCGTCATCTAATGGCTAAGACACACCTGCACTATTTGTATTTTTCCTGCTTGTGCTTGGTTGAGTCTGGATAAACCGGTAGCCTCTCTGCTTATGTGATAATGCCTGACATTTATAATCTGCCCAGGGTTTTATGAGCATTTCCTTATGCTCATAATGTCCCTGCCAGGTATCATGATCCTCATTTAACCTCTGGAGAAACTGAGGCACTGAACAGTGACATGATGTCCTCAATTGTCACGTGGTGAGTTTAGGATTTGTAACCGAACCAGAGATCAGTGCAGGGGTGGCTCTAGGTATTTTGCTGTCCCAAGCACGGCAGGCAGGCTGCCTTCGGCGGCTTGCCTGCAGGAGGTCCCCAGTCCCGCGGATTCGGTGGCAGCCTGCGGGAGGTCCGCTGAAGCCATGGGACCAGCAGACCTTCCACAGGCATGCCGCCGAAGGCAACCTGCCTGCCGCCCTCGCGGCGACTGGCAGAGCACCCCTCGTGGCTTGCCGACTCAGGTACGTGCTTGGCGTGCTGGTGCCTGGAGCCGCCCCAGGTCCACCTGGTTTTGTTGCAACCCTTCACGTGGCTCTCGCTGCATCCTTTTCACAGGCCACTGAGCCACAGTCTTTGCCTCTGTCTTTCCGATGACTGGCAAGAAGGATCGTTGTTGATGACACTCACTCCTTCATGCTAGATGGCTGTTCCTGCTTCTACTGCCAGCTGTGGACTGAGGATGCAGGGAGGACATATGCTGAGAAGAGAAGGCCATTGTCGCACAAGAATGTACTGGTGCTCTAAAAAGGCTGCGGGATGGGTGAAGCAGGTGGAATACAGACATCCAGCCCAGGCAGACGAGCCGGACTGAAGGTCAAATCAGGGCCAGGGCTTGGCGGTCGCCACTTTGGGCATCGCTTTGACAGCAGTTCGGCTGGATCAGGAGAACAAGTGCGGTTCTTCCTGGTTCCCAACTGCTGGGGGTGGTTCACATCGACCTTTCTCTCTTCAAACAGGCGCAGCATCCCTGTGGCCTGGCTGGTCGTTCGGTCACCTCCGCCATGATTCCAACCCCTTCCAGAGCCAGAAGGCCAAATCAGGAGGGCTGGTGCCCATGTACCTTTTCAGTTCACTCCACTTGGGCTGGACTAAGGGCAGATGGGCCCTAGAGGGAAGGGAGATCTGGGAGCGAGGCCTGCCTGGCAGAGATGAGAGCTGCCAGAGCCAGCAGACGGTTCCTGGGGAAAGGCTGAAGGCAAAGGGAGCAGCAGGGGAACTTACCTGCTGACGTCTCCACACTGGAGAGCTCAACCAGGGGGAGGGTGAGAGGGCCAAGGGGAATGAGGGGTGCTCCCCTGCTAAAGACGATCTCCCAGCAGAGACGTTGTGGGGGTTCCGGCTGTGTAGAGTGGGGTGGCTGTCCTGGGAGAGGAACAGAGGAGGAGGATGGACAAGGAGCCTCGGTGTTGGGGAAGACACTGGGGTGTGGTAACAACGCATGCCCAGCACAGAGGTGGAGGGGTGTTGTATGTTCCTGCTGGAAAGAGCAGGGTTTTAAGGACTATAGGCACTGGGGGTGATAGGAGCTACATTTTGAGACTTTTGTTACAGACTATTTGCATTTTGTTTTGTAATAAACTATCCCCAGGAGGGATATTAATCAAGCAAGAGAGCCTGGCATAGGATCCTTGGGTTACCCCAGTGGGGAAACTGAGGCAGAGTGCCAGTGAGCCACCACTGGCCATGAGGAGGCACTCAGGAGGCAGCGGGCCCTGCTAGAGTTCCCCTCATACCTGGGCTTCTCATGCTGTAGCAAGGCAGAGCATCGCCCAGGAAAACACTCATTCCGAGGCCTTGTCTCCACTAGAATAGTCTTGCTGGCAGAGCCATACCAGTGTATATACAAGCAAACTCTCCTAGTGGAGACCCAGCTTACGCTGGCATAAAAGTGCTTCTGCCAGCATAATATAAACCAGTTCCCCAGAGACCTAAGATATCCCAGCAAAAGCACTTTCATGCTGGTATAATTGCACCTCCTCTAGGACTTATCCCGGCAGAGCTACATTGGTTACAAACCCCTACCCCTCTAGACAACATAGCTGTGATGGTGTAGGATTTAAGAGCAGACAAGGCCGAACTCTTGTGACTCTTCTTTGCTAAGGCGCTGTCCTCACTGTAAAAAGAGGTGAGTCTTTACATTGAGTTAACTGGCTCGATCTTCAGTCCCAGGGCGGGCACTGTAATCTTTACCTTGGTGCAGCTGGCTGAGGTCATACCTGGGTGGGGGATTGACCGCTCCATGCTGGAGATGCTGAGCTGCTGGTCACCCTTTCTTGCCCAAATTCTCCAAGAGAGAGGGTGTGGGGAGAGAAGAGATAGATTTGCTGGATAATGACAGGACCTTTGGTTAACCCTTTGGACCCACTGCCCTAGCGGGAGGGGAAGAGTGAGAGAGAAAGCGCCCCTCTCCATGGAGAATCTAGGGTCTCCATCCAGACCTTTAAATGAATCTAGTTGAGGAAATCCTATTTTAGGGCATAGCAACTGAAATTGATATGGCAGCAGGCTCGCAGTATCCCCTCTGTGCTACCAACTAAGTACTGCCCCTCTCTGCATGGGAAGCTGTCTCGTACAGTGCAGTGGCTCTGAAGCCCTTTTCTGTCTTTCTTTAGAAACACAGGAAGAGGGGTTTCAGAGTAGTAGCTGTGTTAGTCTGTATCCGCAAAAAGAACAGGAGTACTTGTGGCACCTTAGAGACTAACACATTTATTTGAGCATAAGCTGTATGGCTCACGGCTGTGGAACACCTTGCCACATGAGATTAGAATGATAATAATATGACCATCTTCAGGCTGTAAGGCAAAAGTTACCCGTTCTTTCTAGCTTCTTCACAACACTCTCCCCAAGGAAGAAAAGACAAGAAGATGAGAGTAGAGGAAAACAAAGTATATAAAAATAAGGGGTGAGGATAGGAGAAGAAAAAATATTAACTCACAAAAGCTTATGCGCAAATAAATTTGTTAGTCTCTAAGGGTACGTCTATACTACCTACCGGATTGGAGGGGGGTGTTCGATGTATTGGGGATCGATTTATCATGTCTTATCTGGATGTGATAAATCGATCTGCTAATCGACGCCTGTACTCCACCTCGGCAGGAGGAATAAGCAGCGTCGATGGGGGAGCCACACCAGTAGACTCGCCGCTGTGAGGACAGCCAGGTAAGTCAAACTAAGATACTTCGACTTCTGAAGTTGCATATCTTAGTTTGAACCCCCCCACTAGTGTAGCCCAGGCCTAAGGTGCCACAAGTATTCCTGTTCTTTTTACAGGAAGAGGGATTGATCATTCAGAGGATATGGCTGCACACGTGTGCTCAGACCAGAGAAGACTGGCCTAGAACAGGGACTGGGAGACCAAACTCTTGGTTTCTATTTCCACCTGTGAGACTTTGGCTGAACTCAGGTGTTGTGTGGCTTCTCCATTTATACAAGGGGTATGAAGACATAACTCAGAGGGTTTAATTAATGTTGGCAAAGTATCTGGAGATCATTGGCTGAGGGACAAGAGTGGTGTTATCCAGGAATTGGAATGAAGGGATCATGATGTTGCCCAATTGCCACCTACTGTCCATTCTGCTGCACTGCAACCTTTATCTGTGTGCTTATGAGACAAAGCAGCAGGCGGTTTGAGTACCGATTGTGCAGTATGACAGCTGCCAAAATATTATGGTCAGTAAGAAACTCCAGATCCAATAATTCTTCCAAATAGGTGTCTAGCGGGTTGAGAACCTGGGTGTGCGTGTGGAGGGGTGGATTTGTGAAATTAGGATTGTATAGCCAAACTATTAGACCAGCAAAAAAGAAAAGCAGCCTCTTTCCAGTGAGCCAGACCATACACAGTGTTTCAATGCCAGCCTGATTCTGGCAGGGCTTCAGGTCACTCACTGGCTCCCCTAACCAGCTGTGTAGATGTCCTCTCTGGCAGGATGGTCTGTTACAGCTGGATTTTTACTCCACACACTGGCCCAGCAGTTTGGTAGCTAAGTGGTTAATCTCATGGTGGAAGGTCACCTCCTGCTGCAGATGGGTGTCTGATCCTGATGGTTGATGTGATGCCGGTCCTGTTGCTCCCGTATGTACTGTTGTCATAACTCCATCAGCCTGATGGGCCACTGGCTTGTGGGAGATTTGTCACCTGACCTAGCTGTTTACTTGGTTCCCTGAACCCCCTAAGCTCCCTAAGTCTCCATTCTTCCCTCTAGACAGGGACGAGCAAATCGCATAAACTTAGGTTCAAACAAGCACCCAGAAACTGGTCTGGGGCATATTTAAACCTCTTGAGTCCTGAGAAATCAGGCTCTGACTCCCCCTGCCTCTTAAGGATGGACTCAGTGGGAAGTTCCACTGCTAGTTCCAAGTCTGCAAACTCTTTGGGGAACAAAGAGCTGGGATGGCTACTGCATAGTGAAGAGCTGAGCACCTGCCTCAGCCAGAATGGCTCAATAGCCCCCTGGTTAGGGCCCTCACTGGCCAGGTGGCAGCGCACGTCTCCTCATCAGGCAGAGGGGGCACTAGAACCAGGGTTCTCCTACTTGGCCAGGGAGTACCCTTAACACTGGGCTAAAGGTTATACGTGTCTTGTCCCAGCTGTTTTGTGTGAGGTTAGGGAGCCTCTGAGCACATCTGTTGTCTGGAGCCTCGCATGCGAGTTAGGCATCCGAATGCCAACCTCTCATTGGTTCTTGGATTGCTCTAGGGCTTAGGTGGGAGAGAGGTGCCTGGGCGCCCAGAGGAAGGCAGCAGCGTGCATGCCTGGAGGCGGGAACCTTTACTGCAAAACTGAGGCTCTGAGTGAGTCTAGGCGTTTACCGTGATAGGCAGGATGCCTAAGGACTTTTGTGGCACCAGTGACTGCACTGGAAGCAGGATGGTGCCTGTCACCTCCGCACTCAACACTTGAGATGGGTCTGAACCCAAACTCCTAGTCTCAGTTACAGGGGTGAGATTTTTAGAAGGGCTCAGCATTGGCCTAACTCTGCTCCCATTAGAGACCAGGGTGATCCTGACAGCATCCATGCAGGTGTCCAGCTGTGAGCATTCCTGATTGGCTAAAAATTGGGTTCAGCCTGTTATTTTCTTATCCCATCTTTCCCACCCCACCTAGGCCCCGTTTATTTGTTCTTCTCATCCACCATTTATGTCCTGGATTCTAAGCTTCCTGGGGCAGCTATTGCCATTTATCATGTTTGTACAGCCCCTGGCACAACGGAGCCTGGTCTGGTGGAGGCCTCCAGGTGCTACCATAATATGTTAAACAAGAGTCATAAAATTCCCATTGACAGAAGTGGGAGCAGGCTTCAGCCAGGCCCTGAGCACTTCTGAAAATCCTACCCCCCTTGTCTGTAACAGGCTGCACCCCCATCCCATAACCAACTGCAACTCACTGGTGAGTGTGTATTCCTGCTCTCCTGCTGTGCCTGATCCACTGTGAAGATGAGCCCTTCCCAGGCAGCACTGGCTCTTAGCTCATGCTGTAGCAGCTCAGGGCTTAGCTCTGGAGATCCATCACCCAAGTGGAGTGTGTTTAGATTCACTCTCCTTGGGTGATGATCGGCACATCACCAAAGCAGCTACTTCTCTGGTAACTTCCTGGTACCTGCTAGTTCTCCCCAGTGCACAATTTTCCTTTCAAAAGGATGCTTTCCCAGCCTCTCTCTCTCTGGTAGGCCCTTTAAATCTGTCAGAATCAAGCAGATGCACTAGAGGGTATATTTGCAAGTGACAGAAGCTCCAGCTGGTATGTAGCTAAATATGTTTCCCCTTTATTATTGTTGAGAAAATGGCTTGAACCATGTCAAGCATTGTTCCACTGACATAGAATATCAGGGTTGGAAGGGACCTCAGGAGATCATCTAGTCCAACCCCCTGCTCAAAGCAGGACCAATTCCCAACTAAATCATCCCAGCCAGGGCTTTGTCAAGCCTGACCTTAAAAATCTCTAAGGATGGAGACTCCACCACCTCCCTAGGTAACCCATTCTAGTGCTTCACCACCCTCCTAGTGAAGAAGACATGGGAAATGACTGCCTAGGAAGGATCACTGCGGAAAGGGATCTGGAGGGTCATAGTGGATCACAGACTACATATGAGTCAACAGTGTACTGCTGTTGCACAAGAAGCAAACATCATTCTGGAATACATTAGCAGGAATGTTGTAAGCAAGACACGAGAAGTAATTCTACTCTACTCCACACTGATTAGGCCTCAGCTGGAATATTGTGCCCAGTTCTGGGCACCACATTTTAGGAAAGATGTAGACAAATTGGAGAAAGTCCAGAGAAGAGCAACAATAATGATTAAAGGTCTAGAAAACATGACCTATGAGGGAAGATTGAAATAATTGGGTTTGTTTAGTCTGGAAGAGAGAAGACTGGGAGGGGGGCATGATAACTGTTTTCAAATACATAAAAGGTTGTTACAAGGAGGATGGTGAAAAAATTTCTCCTTAACCTCTAAGGACAGGACAAGAAGCAATGGGCTTAAATTGCAGCAAGGGAGATTTAGGTTGGATATTAGGAAAAATTTCCTGTCAGGGAAGATAAGCACTGGAATAAATTGTCTGGCGAGGTTGTGAAATCTGTATCATTGGAGATTTTAAAGAGCAGGTTAGACAAACACCTGTCGGGGATGGTCTAGATAATATTTAGTCCTGCTCTGAGTGCAGGGAAAGGGACTAGAAGACCTCTCGAGGTCCTTCCAGTCCTATGATTCTATGAACTAGTAAATGGAAGCAGCTATTGCCATTCAGAGCTCAGGATCCTTAAAAGCTTTGCAGAACCATTTTTACACACATGCTGCCAGTTAATTAGCTGTTGGGAAGACAATATTACTTGGCTTTTATATTCCAAAGAAGCTTATATAAAATTCACCAGCTAAGGAAGCAAAAGGACTATTATACAGCTTTAGCTAGGGAATTTTTAGCCACACTTTAGCTGCACTTCAGGCTTGATTCTGCAAATGGGCTGAATGCCATCTGTCCCGACTGATTCTACTTGGCGTGAAGCACTCTCAGCACCGGCCAGCATTAAACCCTTGGGTGACCAAGGAGCCAGCCTCCTCATGAATCCATTTGGATCTCCAGGCGATAGTGGTGGAGGGTTAACGGAGCCATGCACAAGCATTAATAGCCAACATGTAACAGAGTCTATGATCTCATTTAAAATCAATTTGAGAAACGTTTTATTCTAAAATGCTTCCCCATTTACATTTAATAAGACCATTTCATTCCAGAGCCCATCTCGTTTGATAATTTCTGCATTAACAGGAGTATTTCCTCTGATCCCACCACACCCAGGGCTTTTCTGAAGTGATCATCCTATTACTTAACTCTTTTTATAATCTTCCAGATGCTTTGTAAACTTTAACTAGTCCTTGAAAGACCCCTTAGAAAAAAAATCAGAAGTGTGTGGGTGGGTCACTGCCCACTGCTGGATGGAACCAGAACTGCGCAACTGTGTGTCATGAACCCCGCACTGTTAGCAGCTAATGCTCCCTTAACCTGAGTGGTGGACTCTCTGGTTTGGGAGTAGAAGGAGCTGAGTTCTGTGTCAGCTGTTGTCCTGAAGTTCCAAAAGGCCCCAGTATGTAGTGGTAACTCTGTCTATGGACTTGTAAGAGCATTCAATAGAAGTGATAGACAGGCTGGAAGAGTAGGCCCTAGCTGAAATGCAAATAGATGTAGCTTTTGTAAGACAACTGAATGTCACCCACAAGTGACCAGGGCTGGCTCCAAGCACCAG
Organism: Chelonoidis abingdonii; assembly: GCF_003597395.2. NCBI lineage: Eukaryota > Metazoa > Chordata > Testudines > Testudinidae > Chelonoidis > Chelonoidis abingdonii. The sequence continues at coordinate 138,696,200 of NC_133773.1, read as the reverse complement.
CTTAGCAGGCAGGTGCTTGGGGCAGACCCTCCGGAGAGGGGTGGCAGGTCCAGCTATTCGGCGGAGGGTCCCTCACTCCTGGTCCAAGCAAAGGACCTCCTGCTGAAATGCCGCAGATCGTGATTGCGGCTTTTTTTTTTGTTTTGGTGGCTTGGGGCGGCAAAACCCCTGGAGCTGGCCTTGCAAGTGACCAGTAGGTAGAAGTTTAAGACAAAGACCTTGATTTTGCACCCATTGAAGTCATTGGCAAAACTCCCAGTGAGACTAGATGCAGGCCCGTATATATGAAACATTCATAGTAATGAAGGCTGCAAGTGTTATCCCCATGGTAGAGGGGAAACTGAGGCAGGGAGCTGGAGATTTGCACTAACAGAGCCCTACCTCCTAGGTAGAGCAATATTCCCAGTAAAAATGCAATAAGGTCAAGATGCCCTACACAAAATGCAAGATCCATTGATACTCCAATAGTCCAGCATGCTACCCCACTCTAGTGAAATACAGTCAGGTAAAACAGGATCAACAATTTTGTCTGGCTGAAATGATGGAATGGCAGAGGCATTTAAAATCTATTATTTCCAATTGACTGTCCTGCTAGGAGACACCCAAGGAGACCATAAGATGCCATAATTCCACCAAGATGTAGCAGAGACATGAACAAACAGTTCAGCATCCTTCAGAGACAAAGAGGGAGTGTAACCTGCCAACATTTCTCACATCCAGCTGACCTGCTGGGGAGCGGAATCTAAACACATAAAGCATGCACAGGCACGTGGGAGAGCTGCAGAGGCTAGAAAGAGGTAAAATCTAAGTGTAGGAGACTTGTATCTACATATTAGATATTAGGTAAGAATGATCCTCTGCTCCTGGTCTGATGTGAATAGGGAGGGACTGTGGCTGAATGGTTAGAGTAGAGATTCCTTGGCTCTGCTGTCATTTGTTGCTGATTTGTTGGTGGTCTAGGGAAAGTTGCTACCTCTGTGCCTCAGTTGATAGGAATTGCTATACCAGATCAGTCCCGTAGTCCAGAATCCTGCCTCTGAGAGCAACTAGTAGTGGATGCTTCTGAGGAAGCTGCAGGCTTCTCCATCTGTAAACTCACTGGGTACACTAATTAACTCAAAGGGGTGCTCTGGGGGTTATTCATATTTATACAAGACTTTCCCATCCTGGGATGGGAAGTGAGGTCTCTTGGTTTATGCTCAGGGTTGAGAATGGGGGATTTCCGAGTTCTAGTCCTGATTTAATGGCAGTTGGTGAGACTTGGGGAATGTGAATTGGAGGCTCAAGGAGCAGCTGCAGCAAAAGCGGGGAGCCAGCTGGGTTCTGAAAGAGAGCCGAGCCCCCGTTTGGCTTGTTGTAAACTCCCAGAAGGCAGATAACTTCTCACTGAGCCTGCCTGGAGTGCTGTTGAGGGCAGATCTCCACAGGCTGCAACTGCTTCTACTTTTTGTTCTTTTGCTCTGGGGCAAATCACAGGCTGCAGTGACGGTGGAGCACTCTCATGTGCTATTCTCTACCTGCCCACCCCCTAAAGACCTGGCTGGTAGTTTGTGTTGATCTCATTCAAGCCACTGGGATTTTTGCAGAAATGAGCCCAGCATTTGGGAAGCCCCATATTGCCTAAGCACTAAATAGATACAAATTATTGCCTTTTCCAACGCTTTGTTCAATATTTCTGTCTGCGCTTGGCACTTCAGAGGGATGAACCAGCTTCATACAGCTCCTTGGCTAGATGTCCTAGACTGAATTTCTTGATCTTGCAGGCAGGGCCGGCTCTAGCAATTTCGCTGCCCGAAGCATGGCGGCACGCCGCAGGGGGCACTCTGCCGCTCACTGGTCCCGCGGCTCCGGTGGACCTCCCGCAGGTGTCCCTGGGGGGGGTCCTGTGGTCCCGTGGCTCCGGTGGACCTCCCGCAGGCGTGCCTGCCGATGCTCCACCGGAGCCGTGGGACCAGCGGACCCTCCGCAGGCAAACCTGCGGGAGGTCCACCCGAGCCGCCTGCCACCCTCCCGGCAACCGGCAGAGCGCCCCCTGCAGCACGGCGCCCCAAGCACGTGCTTGGCGCGCTGTGGCCTGGAGCCGGCCCTGCTTGCAGGGTAATTGCCCTATTCTGTTTGTGACAGATACCTGACATCAGAATGCCAAGCCAGAACAGTGCTAACCAAGCAAGCGTGACTGCTGTGAGATCTGTCCACGGATACTGTCCAGCCTCAGGAATTGTTCAGGAAATTGGGCAACTGGAGGGGGTGAGGAGAGAAGTGGTGAGAGGGGCTCAGCTCAAACAAGACATGCCACATAGATCAGGAGCTTTGTAGACAAGTGTTCTGATTATTTCGAGTCACCTGGGTTAGATTCACCAGGGTTTAACTCCTTCAGTGAATAGAATCATGGAAGTTTAGCAATGGAAGGTAAGCCAGCCCACCTCTCTCTCAGCAGGTGAGTTCCTTATTGTGTATTTATTATATCTACCTGCAGTCTAATATTAAGTGTCCCAAGCAATGGGGCTTTCAGCACATCCCACGGCAGGTTATTCCATAAAGTATCAGATCCACTCATTAAGAAGCATTGTAATAGAAACGCTACAGGGTGCTGTGACCAAGATGGATGCAGGGTGCTTGAGCTCTGAAATGGCCCATGGGGAATTCCCAAACATATTGTCCCCAAAACACCTCCATCCAACCCCAAGAAAACTTGCACTGACTACTGAAATCCCCCAGATGCTCTCTAGCTCTGCATCTTCCTCTGTGAATCTGAAAGCACCAAAAAACCAGAGGAAATCTGACCTCTAACCTTTTACAAACAAAATGGTGCCCTAGCTTGATGGAACACAGCTGACGGCTGTGCTACAACAGGTGACTGTAGAAAATGTTGAAATTAAATCTACAGTTTCCACCTTACAGACCACCCATGAGCGAGATTCAGGGTGCACTACATGCTCTATCGAGATGGATAGGTGGAGCAGAACACAGAATACCTGAAGTGTAAGACGACTGTAAAGAGAACAAATGACAGGTTATGAAGAACTGTAAGGATATAAAGATCATTAAGAACGATTGATCTAGAAAGCTGCTCATGATGATGTAACATCAGGATTGTGGGTGTCTCTGAGGAAACAGAGAAATATAATTCCTCTGAATGTATCCTTAAACTGCTAAGTAAGTTGTCAGATCTGCTGGTAGATTTTTGTTTTGATATAGAGTGGGTACACTGGGTCATTGCTAAGGAGTTTATACTGCATAAATGCAGAGAAAAAAAGGTGTTGTTATGGAGAGAACCAGCAATTAAAATATTGTTCTTTCAATATTATGCCCATGATGTGGTGGCAATGAGGGCAGCTTTTAACCAAGAAAAACAATTGGCCAGGAAGATGGACTGGAGGTATTTTATTAAATACCCGACTATGTGCCGTATTAAGAATGGTGAGAAGATAATATCATTCAGTTCCCTTCTTGAGGCAGAAAAATACCTCAGAAATCTGCAAACTCCTCCCTTGCATGAGGAGACAGCTATGGAATAATCTGATCATATAAAATTTATGTATTGCTCGCTGAGATCTGATATGGCTGCTCCAAACAAGTTGATGGGTGTTAGTTGATATTGATATTTTAGTTCCTTTTCTTTGTTTCCTCTATCTTTGGGGTTAAAAGGATATTAATCAATTTACTTCCTGTTGCCTTAACTCATGGAAAAGGAGCATCAGTGTAAAATCTATCATTTGATAAGTAATTATATATAATAATTGCTTTATTAGATGGTGCTTCCTTATGGGCTAATGTATCAAGGTTCTATTGGTAATAGGTGATTACTATAGTTGAGATGTTTGGGGAGCCAGGGGCTGTGAGCATCTTCAAATTTCACCCTCTGGGTGGCAAATGTGTATTTTGGACACTTTAAACAGATTCTTCTTTTTGATTTTATGTTACTGTAGTGCAGGGGAAGGCAACCTATGGCACATGTGCTGAAGGCAGCACACAAGCTGATTTTTAGTGGCACTGACACTGCTCAGGTCCTGGCCACCGGTCCGGTGGGCTCTGCATTTTAATTTAATTTTAAATTAAGCTTCTTAAACATTTTTAAAACCTTATTTATTTTACATACAACAATAATTTAGTTATTTATTATAGCAGGGGTCAGCAACCTTTCAGAAGTGCTCTGCCAAGTCTTCATTTATTCACTCTCATTTAAGGTTTTGCGTGCCAGTAATACATTTTAACGTTTTTAGAAGGTCTCTTTCTATAAGGCTATAATATATAACTAAACTATTATTGTATGTAAAGTAAAAAAGGTTTTTAAAATGTTTAAGAAGCTTCATTTAAAATTAAATTAAAATGCAGAGCCCCCCGGACTGGTGGCCAGGACCCAGGCAGCATGAGTGCCACTGAAAATCAGCTCGCATGCCGCCTTCGGCACCCATGCCATAGGTTGCCTACCCCTGTATTATAGACTTCTAGAAGGAGACCTTCTAAAAACGTTAAAATGTATTACTGGCACACGAAACCTTAAATTAGAGTGAATAAATGAAGACTTGGCACACCACTTCTGAAAGGTTGCCGACCCCTGCTGTAGTGGGCTGGATTGGCTGCCCACATACCTGGAGGGGGGAGGAGCCCCTGGTGGGCGGAGCCATACCATGCTCAACCCTCCCACTGGAAGTTAGTGGGCGGGACCAGAGGTACAAAAGGCGGGCTGGAGAACTCAGTTGGGAGGCAGCTGCCTGAGGAGCCAGACCCTTCCTGTGAGCTCCTGAGCTGGGAGGCTGCTGCAGACCCCAAGGGAGCCAAGGACTGGCCAGGACCACCAGGGCCATGTACAAACCCGAGCACAGAGGAGCTACAAGTGCTGACAGAGACCTTCTTCCCCGATGACCAGGACGACCTCCAGAGCCAGGTATGCCCCGAGGGGGAGTTGGGAAGTGGCCCAGGGGTAGTAGACCCCTGTCTGGCTGCAGCGCTGACAGCAAGCGAGTCAGCGTGTTGCAGTTAGGACCCCGCTGACCCAGTGGCAGACCACTCTGCTACTGCTAGGGCCCTGGGCTGGGCCTGCATCCCCTCTGCCACCTCAGGCTGGGGGTGGGGGGCAGTCTCCCCCTCTCTTAGGCACCTGTCGGCCCTCTGCCAGAGCTAGGAGGCTCAACTGTTTGCTGCTCAGTCTGATTACAGGCCTGAGCCCGAGACTCTTTACTGCCCCACCCTGACCAGGGGCTCTGGCTCCATAACTGTGTTTGTTGTTCAGCCCTGATCACAGGCCCAAGCTCATGTCTCCTGTTGTCCCTCTGATTCCCCACATCAGCCGACCCTCAGAGACATAGTGGGGCAAATTGGCCGCCCACAGACCAGGAGGAGCCACTCTCCCCCAATGGACTACAGTTACTAATATGTATTTCTCTAGCCACTGTCTTCTGGTTTTTTCACTTATTTAATTCCTCTCTGTCCCTCCTTGTTACCTTCCCACGCTGGGAATTTCCTTCCCACTCCTGTAGAATATGTACTGGGAAGAGACATCCTACCCCTGGATTATATAACTTTTGCTGCTTCACTATGCAAGAACTATATGCTGCTCAGGAGAATTTGCAATGTCTCATTTATTCACAAAGCAACTTTACATTTTATCCAGTACATTTTAACAATGGTGGCTCTGATAATTAAATGTCTCTTGGAATATAAAGGGGATTACTAACCTTATTAAAAAGTACTCAGTGCTTTAAAAAGATACTATTAACATTGCCATGCTCCAGGAGACACATCAGACAGAACTTGAAGCTTGTAAACTGAAGAGCAATTGGATAAGCCTCTCAATTTCTAGTTGCTTTAATTCGAAAGCGAGGGGTGTTGCTATACTAACACATACAAAGGTGAATGTTAGCATTCTGAGTACAGGGCCTGACAGGGAGGGCAGATTTGCTGTGCTCAAGGCTGAATTTGGCAATTCTATAATCATCTTTGCCCATCTCTATGGGGCAAACCAGGATGATCCCAATTTTTTCCCTACTTTTTAGGAGTATTAATGACATGGGCGACTATCCTAATATTATGGCTAGAGAGCTTAATGGAAATCTAGACCCTGTCCTCCATAAATCTTCTCCATCTTTGTATAAAAGCTCAAATATTTGTCAAGTACTTCATATATACATGGCTGATTTAGGTTTACAGGATATGTGGAGACTAGGGGTATGTCTACACTACGGGATTATTCCGATTTTACATAAACCGGTTTTGTAAAACAGATTGTATAAAGTCTAGTGCACGCGGCCACACTAAGCACATTAATTTGGTGGTGTGCATCCACGTACCGAGGCTAGCGTCGATTTCTGGAGCGGTGCACTGTGGGTAGCTATCTGATAGCTATCCCATAGTTCCCGCAGTCTCCCCCGCGCATTGGAATTCTGGGTTGAGATCCCAATGCATGATGGTGCAAAAACAGTGTCGCGGGTGATTCTGGGTAAATGTCTACACTCATTCCTTCCTCCGTGAAAGCAACGGCAGACAATCATTTTGCACCCTTTTTCTCTGGATTGCCCTGGCAAACACCATAGCATGGGAACCATGGAGCCCGTTTTGCCTTTTGTCACTGTCACCGTATGTGTACTGGATGCAGCTGACAGAGGCAGTACTGCAGCGCTACACAGCAGCATTCATTTGCCTTCGCAAGGTAGCAGAGACAGTTACCAGTCGTTCTGTACCGTCTGCCATGCCATTGTAAATTGGCGATGAGATGATGGTTATCAGTCGTTCTCTGCTGTCTGCTGCTGTCATGGGTGCTCCTGGCTGGCCTTCGCTGAGTTTGGCTGGGGGTGCAAAGACAAAAATGGGAATGACTCCCCAGATCATTCCCTCCTTTACGTTGTATCTAAAAATAGAGTCAGTCCTGCCTAGAATATGGGGCAAGTGTACTAGAGAACCAGTGTACCAGAGAGCACAGCCGCTTCGTGTCAGATCCCGCAGAAATGATGAGCTGCATGCCATTCTAGGGGGTGCCCCTGCAACAACCTCACCCGTTGCTTCCCTCCTCCTCCAACCCTCCTAGGTTACCGTTGCAGTGTCCCCCCATTTGTGCGATGAAGTAAAAGAATGCAGGAATAAGAAACACTGACTTTTTAGTGAGATAAAATGAGGGGGAGGCAGCCTCCAGCTGCTATGATAGTCCAGGCAGTACAGAATCTTTTCTTTAGACATGGGCGGGGGGTGGGGGGGTGATGGAGCTCAGCCTCAGTTGCTTGATGGGCAGTTTTACCAGCCTTCTGCTACCAATCTGAGGAATGACCGGAGTCTTCCTTTTTTTCCAGGCACCCTGGCCGACCTCTTGAGGCCAGCTAGGGCACTGGTGATGATTGACGAGGCGCTTCTAGTCCTTCTGCCATGTTACGTCGGCCACGGGGAAGTTGGGGCAGGGATTGGTGCTGTCAGTGCCGCAGCACCGCGTCTACGAGCAGCATGCAGTTACGATCCGGTGACTTGGAAAGTTCAAGACAAATGATTTTTTTTTCTTTTCTTTCCGCGGGGAAGTGAGGTAAATTGCGCGATATACCTGACACCCCGACCATGTGTTTCTTTTTTGGACACTGCGCCTGGGAGCTCAGCCAAGAACGCCAATGCTTTTCAGGCTGAAGGGCTGTGGGATAGTGGGTCTCATGGTACCCCTCCTCCCTCCATGGCGTCATTTGTTCTTTGGCTTTCGTTTACGCTTGTGGCACACGCACTGTTGCTGTGGACTCTGTTCTAGCCTGGAGATTTTTTTCAATGCTTTGCTTTCGTGTTCTATCACGAGCTCGTTACTGACAGATTGTCTCCGTACGCGATCCGATTCCGTATCTCCTTCGGGTCCAGGCTGGTTCTCTTTTTGGTTTGGCTGCATCGCCCCGTGTGTCAGGCTCCCGCTGGGCACTGATTCAATTCGCGGGGCTTTGTCGCTACGGGCCGTGCTCTGGTTCGATTGTTCCAGGCCGGTCATGGTGCACTGTGGGATACCGCCCGGAGGCCAATACCGTCGATTTGCGGCCCCACTAACCCTAATCCGACATGGCAATACCGATTTTAGCATTACTCCTCTCATTGGGGAGGAGTACAGAAACATGTTTAAAGAGCCATTTATATCGATATAAAGGGCCTCGTTGTGTGGATGGGTGCAGAGTTAAATTGGTTTAACGCTGCTAAATTTGGTTTAAACGCGTAGTGTAGACCAGGCCTGGGTAATCCCAAAGCCAGGGATTACAGTTTTTCCCCCATAGCTCATTCAACATATTTAAGATTTGAACTATTTCTTAGCGTTACAAGACTTGATCAATTCTGTCACCAGCTGTGACATTTGTGCTATTATATCTGACCATGTGCCTATACACATGTCTTTTAGGCCTCCAGGGTATGCAGCCCCAACTAAAATGTGGAGATTAAATACTTCTCCACTGTTTGATGCATCATTTGTTAACTCCATCCAGCAGGAGTTTGAAGTTCTTTTTTAAAACAAATGCCCCCACCGCTTCATCAGCTGCCACACTTTGGGAAGCCTTTAAAGCTTTCATCAGAGGCTGTATCATCTTATGCCACCTTTAAAAAGAAAGGTAGAGACCACAGAATTGATAGCCTTGCAAAGGAAATTAAGGCCTCGGACGTAGACTCTGCTTCTGCCCCCTCCCCAGGGAAACTCAGAACCCTCAGCAATCTAAGATATGAACTCAACAAACTTCTGTCCCAGAGGGATGAGTTTGCTTTATTCTGTTTAAAGCAAAACTATTAGAAATCTGGTGGGAGAGCTGGCAAGCTGTTGGCATACAGACAAACAAAAGGCTAACAAATAAAATTGCTGCTATTCCCAACAGTAGCAATAAGTTATATACTACACATAATCAGACATAGGTGCTGGAACAAGGGGTGTGGGGGGTGTTGCAGCACCTCCTAGCTTGAAGTGGTTTCCATTATATACAAGTGTGGCAGGGCAATGACTCACCAGCGTGGTGCCTCCTGCTGGTCATCCTGGGAATTAGCTCTTTCCAGCCCAAAGCCCCCTCTGCTGGCCGATGTCTCGCCTGCCACTGGCCCCCATGTCCCTTTAAGACCCCGGTGCTCCTCTGTCAAGTTCTGCCCCCAGCAGTAACCCACAATCTGGGTCCCCACCCAGGGGAACCCTCAACCCTCTAAACCAGGGGTGGGCAAACTTTTTGGCCTAAAGGCCACATCAGGGTTGCACAACTGTATGGAGGGCCGGCTAGGGAAGGTTGTGCGTCCTTAAACAACCTGTCCCCCACCCCTTATCACTTCCCACCTCCCTGACTGCCCCCCTCAGAACCCCCAACCCATCCAACCCCCCTTGCTTCCTGCCCCCTGACAGCCCCCCCATCCAACCACCCTCTGCTCCTCATCCCCTGAANCCTGACTGCCCCTCAGGATCCCCCCCACTTCCTTAGCCAATCCCCTTGCTCCCCACCCCCTTATCAGCAGCAGGAACTTGCAGCCACAACACCCAGCCATCGCCAACTGCACTCCCCATGCTGCCCAGTGGGAGAGGCGGACCAGAGTGCAGCCTGTGTGGCTGCAGGGGAAGCGGGGACAGCAGGGGAAGGGCCAGGGACTAGGTTCCCCAGCCAGGAGCTCAGGGGCCAGGCAGGATGGTCCCACAGGTCATAGTTTGCCCACATATTCTCTAAACCCACCTTGCCTCAGGGGCTAATGCCAGTGTCCATCTAGCCCCCACTCACTGGAGCAGAGAGCAGTCTGTAAACCACTCATCATAGGCAAGGGGGGTTGTACCAGCTGCCTCTGCCTATAGCTGGACTGTACCTCTGCAGCCCCAGTACCTTTTCATAGGGCCTTTTCAAGGCCTGCAGCCTGGGGTTTTACTAGGCTAGAGCACCCCAGCTCCCTTTGCCCTTCCCCAGCACTGCTCCACCTCAGGTACCCTGCTCAGCCCCTGGGCAGCCCAGTCCTTCTCTCTCTCTGGCTCTAGAAAGAGTCTCTCTTTTAGCTTCTTGTCCCCAGCCCTCTTATAAGTGCCAGCTGGGCCCTGATTAAGCTGGCCACAGCTGTGGCTCTTTCCCCTATCAGTCTAGCTTTTCCCAGCCATAGCCCTCTCCAGGGCTGCTTTTCCCCCTGTTCTGCAGGAGTGGGGCAGCTGCCTCATGACAACAAGGTTTACAGTTTGGTTCAAACTCCACTATAAAAACTGTTCCAACAGTCAGATGTTAATAAATATTTATTTAGCTGAAGAGGGAATCAGTAAAGAGAACTTTTTAGTGGAGTGTTTCTTCCACGAATCTCTGACTCTTAGAAGGAACTTTTCCATGCCCCACTAGAAATCACAGAACTGATTCAGGCTCTAAAAGAAATGAAGGTCAAAAAGTCTCCTGGCACAGATGGGTTCCCAATTGAATTTTACAAAAAATTATCTGAGACTTTAACACTTACTACATATGTTCAATGAGGCCAAGAATGAGGAAATTTTCCCACCGACTCTGAGAAACTGTAATTTCAATTTTTCCTAAACCTGGGAAAGAACTTGGACACTAATAATTACAGGCCAATTTCTTTAATCAATTGTGATGCTAAGATTGTCCATTCACACAGCAAGAGCTTTAGCTAAAAAGTTCTCTCACAAATTTTACACAGAGAGCTGCTTGGAGTGGAGATTTGGGTACTCAGCTCTCTCTGACCCAGTGCAATACAATTGTATCTAATGTTAAAAAAAATCAACTATAGACCTGAGATTATGGCTTATTCACCAAAATACACTTTTTTTGAATAAACTGGTCCCCATATAGACTAATGGTAATGGTCCTCATAAATGCTGACTGCTGTTGGAAATGTAAATCCTGAGTGAGTGCTCCATTAGCTCATATATTCTGTATCAGGAATTTCTGGTGTGAGGTAGGCCAAGGGAGTAATTTGATATAGGATGCTAAGTTGGAGCCCTTCTCCTCAAGTTTCATTCTTGGAAATATTCCTGGTACCTGGAGGTTACCAGATAACAAGGCAGCATGGTTCCAATGTGCAGTTTTCATTGCTAAAAAATTAAAGTCGATCCCTATCAAATATTGATGCCTGGCTCAGTGACATGGCTGACCTCGCAGCTAATGAGTTACTGGCATTCCACAGAAAGGGAATACTCAAAAAATTTAAAGCAATGTGGGCTGATTTTTTAGAGATTTATGATTAATGCAGACCTGAGGATAGATATGTCACTTCTCTTCCCCTCCCTTTATCCTAACCCTCTTTATTTACTTTGTATATTATAAGAAATCTCGTATTTTGCTGTATGGAAAAATAAAGATGATGAATAATAAAAACAAACATTGTGATAACCAGTCTGATTCACCCCCTTAATTACATCCTTTTTTCACCTATACCCCAACCCCTTGCACTACTCTATATGTTCTGTATCTTGCCTGATCCTATGTATTACCATAAGGAATATGTCCTAGATTCAAAAGTCCAGTGTCTTGTTACTGAAAGTCATGCTGTGACTTGAAGCAAGTTGAGAAAAGAATACAGGGAACATAGTATGAGGAACAATCCTACATGGTGCTGAGGGTTGCTGATAGGGACAAACTAATCTAACAGGATTTTCTTCTCTGCTCATTGATTCTCTCCAGGGTGGATTCAAGAGGTGGATCCACCCTGCAAGGTGATTACGTGCTTTTCACACCAATGTTGGTGCACAGTGTAAGAAAACAGTCTCTTCCATCCCTCTCTGTCATTAGCTGCTGCTTCCATCTGCTCTATGCTGTTGAGGTCAACTGCTCTGCCCCCCTGCTAAGGGGTCTCCTTAACGTTTCTCCTGGGAGCCCTGGAATGTTCCTCATTCCAGTTGGTGGTTGAGTTTAGTGAGTGCTGTGACTGCCCTTTCTATCCTTTTATGTCTCTTCTTTTGTGAGGTCGCAATTGGCTAGCATGGTGCTGCCCGGGTAGGTGAACTGTTCTTCTCTCTTTATGTCTTTTCCCTCTAATATGATGTTACTGCTTGATGTCTTGGTTTCAGGGATGTTTGGTTTCTGGAAGCTGAGACAGAAATAAAAAATACAGCTGCAGGAGCAAGATATACCAATAACCTAAGCAAGTGAGAAGCAGAAAACACCCCATCTTGGGGTTCCTTGTAGCCCTGGTTGCAAATACTGGTCTCTTCCCAAGGGTCCCCAGCCTTCTCTGTTTCCTAAGCAGACTAATTATACCGCACCTGTAAGAGGGGAAGGTGATACTGTACTGACATAACAAATCCTTGTTGACCTGTGTCATAAACAGATGGTTAAGGGTTAATGTCTCTTTTACCTGTAAGGGGTTAACAAGCAGTGAACCTGGAACACCTGACCAGAGGACCAATCAGGAGACAAGAGTTACTTTTTAAAATCTCAGTGGAGGAAGTCTTTGTTTGTGTGTGTGTTTTCTTGGTTGTTCTCTCTGGAATCTGAGAGTGACCAGACGTACCTACAGCTCTCTTATATGTTCAGAATAGTGAGTATTAAATAGAAAGGCGGTTTTAGTCTTTTCATTGTTTTCTGTATTTGCAAACGGTATTTTGCTGAAGGATTCTAATTTGTATTGTATACTTAGGCTGGGAGGGTATTCCAGTGTCTATAAGCTAAAAGACCCTGTATATTTCCATCTTGAATTTACAGAGATAATTTTTTACCTTTTCTTTCTTTTATTAAAGCTTTTTCTTTTTAAGACTGATTGATTTTTTTCCCTTGGTAAGGCAAAGGAACTGAGTCTTGTACTCACCAGGGAATTTGTGGAGAAGGGAAAAAGAAAAAGGAGTAGGAAGGGACATTCTTCTCGTGTTGTGATTCAAGAGTTTGAATCACGGTGATTCCTAGTTACCAGGCGGGAAAGATCTAGGGAAGAAAGGAGGGAGGGAATTTTATCCTTTGTTGTGAGACTCAAGGAGTTTGGGTCTTGGGGTCCCCAGGGAAGGTTTTGGGGGGATCAGAGTGTACCAGGCACTGGAAGACCTGGTTGGTGGCAGCCTATCAGATCTAAGCTGGTAATTAAGCTTAGAGGAATTAATGCTGGTACCCCATTTTTGGATGCTAAGGTTCAGAGTGGGGCTAGAATACCATCACAACCTGCTAGGCCGTCATTTCCCATTTTTTATGTCTGCAACTGATTGTTCCTTCCTAAGTGGCGTACTTTGCATTTGTCCTTATTGAATTTCATCCTATTTACTTCAGACCATTTCGAATTTTAATCCTATCCTCCAAAACACTTGCAACCCTTCCCAGCTTGGTATCATCCACCAACTTTATAAGTGTATCCTCTGTGTCATTATCTAAATCATTGAAGATATTGAACAGAACCGGACCCAGAACCAATCCCTGCGAGACCCCACTCGTTATGCCCTTCCAGCATGACTGTGAACCACTGATAACTACTTCCTGGGGCCTATTTTCCAGCCAGTTATGCACGCACCTTATAGTAGCTCCATCTAGGTTGTATTTCCCTAGTTTGTTTATGAGAAGGTCATGCGAGACATTATCAAAAGCCTTACTAAAGGCTTATCTGAAAGAGTTATTAGAATCAGTGGGAGTTATTGGGTGTACCAGTCTCTTGGGGACTGTACATTTAAATCCAGATAGTTCCCACTGATTGCTACTTTGTTAATCAAATACAGATGTTTGATTGTAACTATTGTTAAAGCAACTGACTGTGTTGCTGGAGTGGTTTCAGAATAAGAATCTGAGCTGTGTGTAAGGATGCGGTAGGTGGAGAATTCAACCTTACATGGTACTTATGGTAATTGCTGTGCACAGAGTGGCAGCTAGAAACATGCCTTCCCAGCAAGAGCAGTTAGCTAAACTAATGTCTCTTCAGCTGCAACAAGGTAGGCAGGTCAGCTGACTTCTCATCACCAACAACAAGGGGTCAGTGATTGGGGCTTTGAGTGAGTAGATGCATGCAGGCCTGCAAATGGTGTTCTGCATTCCTTTTGACACATCAGCCCTCTGATACAGCTAGGATCTCGGCCAGGGAACTGCCCACGATAAGCTCTGGGGAAGGATCCCTGAGTTGACAAATGAACTCAGAGCTGTTACTGTTTGGCCTTCACCTCTAATTACTCAATGTTCAGCCAAGCCTGAGGCAGAGCATTGACCAAAATGTTTTTATGTGACAGCTGAAGCCAGCAGAACCTCTGTAACTGTCCCCCTGTGGCCTTGTGCAAGGCCCTGCTCAGCCTCTCAGCTTCATTTAACCTCTCTGTTCCAGCTTCCTCTTCGGTGAAATGGGGATTAAAATACTTCTGGGCCTCACAAAGGAGCCAGGACTAATGTCTGTACAGTTAAAGTCTGTACAGCCCTGGGAGGAGAAGAACTATGAGTACGAGGGATAAGTTACCCTTGTCCTATGCCCTAACAACACTGCCATCCTTTGGAATGTGCCTTGTGATTGACTGCTGAAAAACACTAGAAGAGAACTGTGGTTTAGTGTCACACAGACCCACCCTGACCACCTTTCTATCCCTGTAAATTGCAACAACCCAATCAATCCAGCGTTGTTTTGTATAGGACTTTCCATACTCGTTATTCCCAAAGTACTTTACAGAGGTGAATAAGAAATAATAGCAGAGGGAGAGAGAAACTTGAGTGCTACAAGTAAAGGAGATGAGAGAGGGCATTGGAAAGTTTTAAGATGGAGTGTTATCACTTCCTTCCGTATACTGGTTTGCTGCAGGCGTGTGGCAGAGTGCTGAGAGATGCAGGTTAAGCCAACTCTCTGGTCACTGTTAGCACCAGTTAGGTTCCCCTGGGGAAAGCCTAATTGGTCAGGAGTTGGATGATTACTAGTCCAGACTGGGGTTAGGTGGTTTAATGGGCTAATTAACCCATTAACAGGCAAGTGGTTTAAAAAGAGCACTGGACCCCTGCCCTTGATTTCCCTCCGCCACCCCATCCAGTCCCTCCTCTCATTCCTGACTGCCCCCCCCGGAACCCCTGCCCCATCCAACCACCCCTTCTCCCTGACTGCCCCTGGAACCCCTGCCCCTGACTGCCTCCCACCATCCCATCCAACTCCCCCTCTCCTTCCTGATTGCCCCCCTGGGACCACTGCCTCCATTCAACCCCCATATTCCCTGTTCTCTGACCACTTGACCCTTATCCACACCCTGACCACCACCCCAAACTCCTTTGCCCTCCGTCCATGCTGCCTCAAGTACCGGAGGCTGGTGGCGCTACAGCTGCCCAGAACACCAGGTCAGGCCAGCTCTGCAACTGCACTGCCCTGCAGGAGCTCGCAGCCCTGCCGCCCAGAGCATTGCGCCAGTGGTGCAGTGAGCTGAGGCTGTGGGGGAGCAGAAGGAGGAACAGCAGGGGAGGGGCCAGGTGCTAGCCTCCCAGGCAAGAGCTCAGGGGCTGGGCAGGAGGGTCCCACAGGCCATAGTTTGCCCACCTCTATACTAGATGGCAATAATTTTCACTCCCTACTGTCCTGGTCCCAGTTTGTATAGGGTGAAAGGTTGTGTCTTATCCAGTCTGCCACCAGATTATCCTTACAGTGAATTCTGTACTCCTTGTTTTCTGGACTTAATGTGTGGGTGCTGGGCGGTGTTGGGGGCCTGCGATATGCTGGAAGTCAGACTAGATGATCTGATGGTCCCCTCTGGCCTTAAATCTTATTGATATGTCTACACGGCCATAAAACACCTGCAGCTGGTGTCAGCTGACTTGGGCTCCAGCTGCGGGGTTATAAAACTGCAGTGTAGACACTTTGAGCTCAGGCTGGAGCCTGGGGTTTGGGATCCTGGGAGTGGGGTGAATCCCAACGCCCAGGCTCCAGCCTGAACCAGAACATCTACACTGCAGTTTTAGAACCCTGCAGCCGTAGTTAGCTGACACAGGCCTCTCAAGGGTGTTTTTTTACAGTGTAGACCCAAGGCTGGAACCCACTTGTAGCTGTCTACAGAGTGTGCCCATAAGAAACTAAAATAATCCTTTGCCGTCCTCTAGTGGACCAATTAAGAAATGTAATTAACATTCAGTTATAGCAGGCAATATTACCTATCTTCTACTATCACAGCACAACTTATTGCAATAAATCTGCAGCCTCCACCCTAGGAAAATGTCTACTCCAGGTAGCTGAAGAAATGACTGTGAGCCAGCCCTATTCCCTTTGCCTCAGGTCATGGCCAGCAGGATCTAAGAGGACAGAAAAGGAGGGGGATACTGATATTCTTTTCCTTTCCTCTGCTGGTTGGACAGGCCGTAGATGCATTTTAATGAGGGACACGGGGCATGGGGGAGCTGTCAGATGGAATGCTGAGGTACTGGGACAGGCTGCAAAAGGGGTTTGCAGATCCAAGTCCTTACAGAGAAAGGATGGCCCAGTGGCGAAGGCACTAGGCTAGAATTTAGGACAGTAGGTTTAAAATCTCTGCTCTGCCACAAGCACCCTGTGTGACCTTGGGCAAGTGGCTTAGATCCACATCCTCAAAGGTGCCTAACTCCCCTTGAAAGCAAATACCAGTGGGTATCTGGGCCTTAGTCTCTTTGTGTCTCTGTTCCCCATCTGTACAACAGGGAGAATAGCACTGCCCTGCCTTGCAGTGGATAAATAGATGAGAGAGAGAGAGAGATGCAAGCCTATGTAGATAGGATTGTAAAGTCAATTCCCATAGCTAACAGGAAACTAACAAATAAGAGGGGAAATGGAGAAGATGAATTGGGGATCCTTAGAGACAGTGGCACCAGAACAGGGTGGTGCCAGAATAGGCCTGGTCTGTCTGCTTTTCACCATGGCAGACCCCTTCCCCTGCTCTTCCTCCTGTGTCCCCACCTCCTGGGCTTCCCACCCAGGGCAGACAGAGGTGGAGGGTCTGTGCCGGCTCTCCCAGGCTGCCTACATGGTGCTTACCCCGAGCCAGTTCCGGCCAAAGGGGAGGCCTTGGAGCCACAGCCTGGCCATGGTAAGAGCTGCGTGGGAGCTGTGGGGAGCCACAGTGGACCCCCCACCTGTCTGTGGTGCTGGGACCCTGAGCAACCCCCGGCCCATGTCCCTACCCCCTGAGCCCCCACTATTGCAACTGCAGACATGCACTTCCTATGATAGATGGGGTGATTTTCAAGGGCAGGAAGGCTGTAATTCCAATGAGACTCTGAAAAGAAATGCTGCAGAAAATCCATGAGGGTCATGCAGGAACTGAGAAATGCTAATGACAAGCACGACACTGAGAAAAGGGGTGGGATGTAATACGTGTCACCTCTTCCCCACTAGGGAGATGATATGACTAGGGCTGAGCAAGATTGACATGCTGCTCTCAGCAGAGGGGGAGGTCTTGGCTGGGAAGTAGGTCTAGAGATAGCTAGGGCAATAAGGTGCCCTTGGGGGGGAATTACAAGCTGGACTCTAAGTGGTGCTGGTGAGCTCTGCACCAAGGGAAGGAGAGTGATTTAACCTGGAAGTGAAGGGGGTGGCCTGGGACAAATGAAGCCGTGTAGGCTTGGGACCGTGAGTGACCAATGCATAATGTTTAGGGGTCCCAGGCTGGCTTGCAGAGAGAGTGGAAAGAAGCCCCCCCCCCAGCTCTTTATTCTCCTGCCTTAGGGGAGGGAATGGTTACACAGACAGTTGAGGTCGGGAGCTCACTGCATGGAGGGGTGAAGGGCTGTTGGGGTACTCTGCAGGAGTAGCTGTGGCTCAGAGAGGGCCAAGAATGGCTTATTGGAGCCCTGTCTTGTTTGAGAAAGGGGATCCTGCTACTTTAGGTGGAGGGTTGAATTGCCCTATCCCCACAGGGAGAATGTGGAGTGGTAACAGCTTAGGCAGACAACACAAACACATGGAACACTCAGCAGAAAACTGTACTTTAGACCCTTGGTCCTATGTAGAATAAAATGATGGGCTGGGCTTGCAGGGTGCAGAGAAGTGAGCTTTGAGGATTACAAAACAGGAGGGATGGGTGCCCGCCTGGTACATTGGGGTGAGGGGGGAGTTCCCAGCAGTATGGAAGAAAGCAGGCAGGGTAGAGTGAAAGGAGGTTTGGTGGGAATTGCTGGCAGAGCCAAAAGGGTGAGGGGGAAGAGACGAGATTGGGCCTGGAGAGGTAGCTGGGGGCAGAGCTGTGTGGTGAATGTATTTAAAAAACAAAATAAAGCCACCAAAGAAATGAAGCAAAAAATCTGCCAAATCTTTGGTCTGAATTCCAGATAGCTCTGGCTAAAGGGCCTCGTGGAAGGTGAAAACGTCACTGGACCCAGCTTAAGACGCAACTTGCACAGGATATTGTTGTTTAGAATCCAAAAAGCCTCATCTCCCGCCCCCGTCTTCCTTCCTATATACAGGAGCTGTCCTTTCTCAGTGCAGGATTTCCTGGAACAATTGATGCAGCTGTCTCAACACCAGCACAAGGACTATATTAAAAAGGAGTACGAAGTGGAGATGGGGGCGAGGGAGCCCCAGGTCACGCACAGGGAGCGCTGCCCTACGTTCCCCTTAGTCAGACTTCAAATCCAGCCTTTTCTCTCTGCTTTCGAGCCAAGCTCAACATAACCAGTTCATATGGAATAAATGATGCCATAGATCAGGAGGCGCTGTTTGTTTAGCAGCATTTTTTTGGGATGGGGGGTGTAGTGGAGAGAGCAGCTGCCAGGCCTGGAGCATGGAGACAGGGAGATCGATTAAATGTTTGAAAATGTCATTTCAGCCCAAAGGCTGGGGAGAAGCAATTAATAAGCCCCACTCATGCCAGTGCACACTGATGCGTGCTGCGTGCACTGCTGCTCTCTAACTCCACTTTAGACACACAGGCTTAGGGTGAGTCCATTTCACATTGACTCCTGGAGATTGACGGCACATACTCTGGATTTGCTCCTGAGTCTGTGTGGTGTGCGCTGCTCTGTCATTAGGGGAGATTCCCTTAGATCTCTGCTCTTTACCTGCCTTTTCCTGGGCAAACAGGCACGGTTTGTCTCTGGTCTCAGAATAAATTTAATCTGGACAGCTTCCTTTGCTGTAGCCTTGAATTAGCATATAAATAGTTACAGTTTCCCAGATCACAGGGTGAACATCTCCAGGGTGTCACCCTCTCTCTTTATTTTCTAATTGTAAAAAGGTTGTTCACTCATTTTCCAGTGATTCCCTTTGAACAGTAATTTCTCCTCTACAGCAAATATGAGCTCTTGAAACCTCAGTGATGCATTGCAGCTGGAATGGGCTCTGTTTCAAGCAGAATGAATGGCTGGCTAGATAGACAGAATGCTCTGTGAAAGAGGTGCATTTCAGAAGGAAGATGATATGGGTAGCCTGGCTGTTTTAAGGAGAATCTGGGCCCAGGCTACCTGAAAGGTGATTATTTAAAGGAAGTGAGTTCATCTGGGCAATTAGTTGAATAATAAGCACCTGGGCCTGATGAAAGGCTGTCAGGGCTCAGTTGCAGGGAGATGCTCCTAGAGAGAGAAGCTCCTAGAGAGAGAAGTTATCTGAGATCCTAGCAGAGGGACTGGAGCCTGTCAGACTCTCCAAGCTGACAGGTGAAAGGAATGAATACAAAGGAGGAAAGCTGCCTATGGCCTACAGCTGGCCTGAAGCATAACCCTGCTCTGGGAGGAGAGCTGGGGGATTCCTGGATTAAGAAGAGGAAGACTCCTTGAGAAAACAGCTCCATGAGGAGGGCTGGGGACACCTGAACTTTGGAGAGGTTGCTTGTCAGCATAAGTCCAGGGCTGAAGAAGTGTTGGACCTGAGGGGCTAATAAGGATGGATTTTCTTGGTAACTCTGGAAAATGAGCTAATAATTGAGACCATGTGCACCTTATTCTCTGTTCCTGGATCTGAGTAAATCACTGCAAGACCATAAGGAGAGAAAGAAGGAATCCAGCTGGTAAAGCCACACTGTGCCACAAAAGGGTGTGCTCGAGGGTGCCACCTTGTGACAAACGGTACTACAGGTAGAGTTCTGAGACACCCTTCTGTCAAGGAGGGATGCCCAAGCAACACGGTGCAGATGTCTTCCTTGGCTGGGATACATTTACCCTCCATGGAGTGGCAGCCAGAGCAGCAGCAGTTCTAGCTCCAGTTTTTGGGAGTGCCCAAAAATAGAAGAGGCCTGTGGAGGATGTTCCATGAAAGGTGAGAATCGATAGACATTGACACTGAAAGGGACAAAGGCACCAGGCTGGACCAACTGAATGAATTGACTGAAGAAGTGGGCCGTTCAGGACGAGTTTGCCCCTACAATAACAAAAATGATAAAGATGGCCTGGTTGCACTAGAAGAACTAAGTGGTTCAAGACACCGGGCCACAAACTGCTGAGGCTCAGCCTGTTGTGAAGTCTGAACGAAGGACTGAGGGGATCCAGTTTGGGCAAGGAAGGATGATGCCCCGGGGATAGACTGTTTTGGTTGTGGGGAGAACTGGCCCATAGAAAAGTGTTGTCCTGCTAAGAATTTCGATGTTGCGCAAATGGACTGTAATTATGGGGAAGCTAGAGCCTACAAGAATAGATGAATAGGGGATAGTCCAGGAAATAGGTTGGGGTGTTTAATTAAAACTGGAAAGATGGCCATGGATTTCACTCTTCCCATTGGTTAAGGAATATACCCTGACACAACTTTCAGCCTCAGAGGGTGAGAGGTTGGGGAACTCAAATCTGGTAAAGGAACTAGGTCAGACCCAAGACCCAAAGCTATTTTGCTCAAGAAAGAGGTTCAAACAACTGCTCTGGGGGATGACAAGATCTGGGGTTGAACATGCCAAAAATAATGATAGTCCTTTAATCATGAGATCTGGAAGGCCAGGGAAATGCTAGCAACAACAACTTTGATGTGGCTGTCAAAACAATTCAATAGACTGCAGGTTTGGAGGCTTTCTACCTGTAGTTGGATGGTTGGACAAAGAGTTAGGAGGCCCAAATCCAAAAAATGATGTTGGGCTGACCAAACAGTGGGAACGAACCAGGCATATAGAAGCATTCCTTGAAAGGGTAAAGCAGACACGGGAAAGTGAATATACAAGGCTGGCCAAAGAATTTAAGATGCTTCTACCTGGTGAGGAAAACACTTCATGCTCAGGGAAGCAAGTAATTTAAGTCAGCAGATAAATTGGCAGACAGTGACCTGGGAGCCCAACTGCAGATGATGCACTAGTTATTGCAGAAAGCGACGTGCCAGAAACTGAGCCTCTCTCGTCTGTCCTCTGAACCAAACAGGCCCAACCTCTTCTGAGCATATGCACAATGTGCCTCAAGTGGCATGTGACCAGGATTCATCACTGAATTTGGTCCCTGGTTGGATCATTAGCTTTCCCGGCTTGGGCAGGGTACTGATGGGGAGTGTGACGTGAATGCTGCTTCATGCCCCCCGAGGCTCAGCCTAAAACATTGGATTCCAACACTGAGGAAATTCAGATCCGCATCTAGACCTGATCTTCACTTCTGCCTCTTCTATATAATAGGCCAAACCCAACTCACAAATCTAAATATCCCCAGAATTTGGGAAATTTTGGATCTTGGTCTGAACTTTGTGGCCTGGGGCCCCATCTCTCCTCTACACTTCCCCACACGTCTCTATAAATAGTGTTTTTAGGCTTCCAGAAGAGTTCTTAGCGTGAACTAAGATGGCTGCGCTTTGTGGGGTTTGCTGCCACAGATCCTTATTCTGGTACAGGGAGAACTGTCAAAAATCCCAGTTAGAGGCTGGGGATGGAAAATGTCTTACCTGCAACACCAAAAAAAAGCTGTTATTTAGATGCCAAATGCTTGGGTGAATCTTAAGGCTTCCATCTGGGCTAAAGAGAGACGAATTAGGCTCTCTTCTATACAGCTATCAAATTGTTTAGCAACTGGTTCAGACTATGCAGTCCCAGCTTGGGTGCAGCCTGCTGATTCCACACGTGGGGCTACAACTACATGGTGTTTGGTAAACAGGATGTTGATATTCTTAGCTTTCCTCTCATCCAGCCTAATAGTAGCTACACAATGACAAGTCCTCTTGGCTGGTCCTGGCAGTTTCAGTACGGAAAGATAATGTCGATTTCAGTGTGTTGATTTCTTCAGTCTCAAAGCTGCAGCTGGGCATTCCCAGAGGTCCTCTGCCAGACTTGATTAACACTTCATTTTCCATTCCACTCCAGCCTCTGAATCCCTACCCAAGCCTGGGAAAAACAGAATTGGAACGTTGGCACAGAAAAACAAACCAACCCTGAAATTGCTCCAGCCAGCATTAGCTATAGGCAGTGTGGAATGATGCTGCAGGTCTCCGTTAAGCCTGTATGGATTGAAATAGAGGGTGTGTCAGGATTCCCTCCTCACTCTACACTTTAGGGTACAGATGTGGGGACCTGCATGAAAGACCCCCTAAGCTTATTTCTACTAGCTTAGATTAAAAACTTCCCCAAGGCACAAATTCTTCCTTGCCCTTGGAAAAAAGTAAAAGAAGCACCTCTGTAAAATCAGGATGGAAGATAACTAAGATTTAAAACACAGGATTTTTCTCTAGGCAAAACTTCAAAGTTACAAAAAACAGGGATAAACCTCCCTCTTAGCACAGGAAAAATTCACAAGCTAAAACAAAAGATAACCTAATGCATTTCCTTCCTATTACTTACAATTTGTAATCTTAGATGCTTAGTTTAGGTATGACTTTAGGAGATGTATTTTCACTGCCCTGATTCCTTGCTGATCCAGAGAGAACAAAGGAACAAAGCAAAAACCTTCCCCCACAGATTTGAAAGTATCTTTTCCTCTTATTGGGCCTTATTGGTCAGGTGCCAGCCAGGTCCTGAGCTTCTTAACCCTTTAGAGATAAAGGAGGGATTTTATGCTACCCTTAGTTGTATGTTTATGACAGGGTATGTCTTGCAAAACACACCATCTCCTTATCTGTGGTATGATGAGTTGGCTCCATTATGCTGGAGGAATGCCAGACACTGACTGAACCATGAGGAGTAGTCTGTGGCGCAGTGGGCTTTCCAGAATGGAGCTGAGGACATCATGAGGGGAACCTGCTCTGCTGCTGCCCATGCTGTCTAGAGAGATGAGTTAGAGCTTTTGGTCCCAACCAGGCATAGGCCAGGGATCTCACAAAAAATTGCACTGAATAGCTGAGCAGGAAACAATTTTCCCATCCTGTGAGAATTTTCAAGAAAAATAATAAATTTCCCATCTCAAATCAGGACAAAAAACCCCTGAAACCTTAAATATATGTGGATCTAAAATACAAAAAAAAAAAATATGATTTTTGGAGCCAATCCATCAATATATTTTGGTTTGATCATTTCAGAATGTTTCACTTTTATTTTTAGCTTTCATTCCTTACTTTAAATTCTTAATTTTAGCAATGAAACATTGTTTCAGTCTGAAAACTAGAACTTTTTGTTTACCAAATATTGAAATGACAATTTTGAAAGTTAAATTTTTTTTGCAAGGTGTAGACGCGCAGACTCTCTGCTGCGGCACCTCCTGCTGATCTGTTCTGGGAATTAGCTCATTCCACCTCTGGAGTGCCCTCTGCAGGCCAGTGTTCCACCAGTCTTCTTGGCCCCTGTGTCCCTCCCTGGACCTGATGCCCTTTTACATGGGGTTCTGCCCCCTGGCAGTAACCCCTCAGTCTTAGATCTCCCCTCCCTGGGGAACCCCCATCCACTATCCCCACCTTGCCTCAGTATATGGCTACTGCCAGTCATTGTCTAGCCCCACACCCTGGGGCAGACTGTAATATCAGCTTGCTCATCACTGGCAAGGAGGGTTTGGACCTGCTGCCTTGGCCTATCCCCTGAGCTGCCCTCTGCAACCCCCCTGTATCTGTTAGCTCAATGCTAGGCTGCAGCCTGGGGCTTTCCAGGCTAGAGTTCCCCAGCTCCTCAGCCTTTCCCCAGTCCTGCTCCACTCAGGTACCTTGTGTCCAGCTCCCTGCAGCCAGGCCCTTCTCCCTCTATAGCTAGAGAGAGACTCCTTTGGGCTTCTGGCTCACAGCCTGTTAAAGGGGCCACCTGGGCATGATTGGAGCATGGCCACAGCTGAGCCTACTTTCCCCAATCAGTCCAGGCTTCTTGCCCCAGTCTAAAGGCTGCTTTCTCCAGCCACAGCCCCTTCCCAGGGCTGTTTTTAACCCCTTCAGGGCAGGAGCGGGGGTCCACCCCGCTACACAAGGATATTTGTCAAAATTGACCCTTTCCCGTGAAAATATTTGGTTTTGCCAAATCAGCATTTTACACTGAAAAACCATTTCATCAAAAAATTCCCACCAAGCGCTAGTGCTTAGCTCTTGGAGGTGGTGGGCAAGGACTCACTGCTCTATAGTGACTCCTCTGGTCAATTCTGGAGTGGCAGTGATAAGCTCACAGTGACCCACATCTTTGTCCACCCTTTGAGCATAGCTGGGTGGAGTGGGGAGAAAGCCAAATGTACAAACCAAGAGATCCTTGATGGTTTGAAAACCTCTTAGAGGTTGGGGAGAGGGAAGAGTGATTGGGATACCTGGGTGTTCATTAGGAATGGGATTTTCAAAAACACTTATGTGATTTAGGAGCACAAGTCCCATTGCCTTTCAATCACACTTGTTCTCCACAATCACTCAAGCCTGGTCTACACACAGATTTTGTTCTGGAATAACAATTTCAGAATGGGGAAAGGGGAGGTGATTTTTCTTATTTACTGATATAGTTATGCCAGGACTACCCCTAGTGTGGACACCCTTCCTTATAAAGGTACCTAATACCCATATAGCTTATTTCCTTTTTCATATGGGAATAAGCTATCCTGCAATAAGGATATTTATACTGGTGTAACTATCCATGCTAGAGGAGTTGTACAATGTAGTTAAAGCGGTATGACTCGTGTATTCAGTAAGCCCTTGGGTGCTTTTATGTGAAAATGAAAAGGACTGGTGTTATCCCACTGTGCTTTATGACTTAGTAATCTCTCTATTGTTCCCTGCAAAGATGGCAGGATGTAAATCAGGGTTTTCACAAGTTAGATTAAAGACTGAGCCTCACCGTTCAGAAAGGGTACAAAATTAGCTGTAGTGGCTTATGGCTCTTAGATTAGTTTCCCTTTCATTCCCCCAGATACAGCCAGATCAGCTGGAGCCACGGCCTGCAAAAACATCTCGGTCATCAAATGGACCCTTCAAATACCAGCCAGACAGCTAAGAAACTTGAACTCAGCTCATCAGATGTAAGGGGAAACAGTGACTGTTTGGAGGTTCAGTTTTGTGTTGACTTGTGTATCTCACATTGCTCAAAATGAGCTTGTGCAAGAAGGCATAAAACAGCGTAGTGATCCTCAGCAAAGAAACAAGCCATTAATCCAGCTGAGCCATAAAACCTGTGGTCATTAAAGCACCTTTTAGAAGAATTGGGGTGTGACTGAGTGCATCCCTGTAGTCATACCCTACACTCTATTGTCATAATCTTTGATTATTAGCCTTAGCTTTCTACCATAATTTCCGATGGCAGGCTGCTGATGTTCTCAGGCAGGAAGGAGGTCATGGGCAACTGGATTGGTGCTTCGTGGCCTCATTAACTGTCATCCACCTAGGGAATCATTTAAACAGAGAAAACACTTAGTCATGAAGAAACTCTATGCCCACCCCCACTCTCCCGGCTGTCTGTCTTCAGTCAGAACAGGGAATGGTAGTCCCTCAATGGGGCCACGGGGAGACCCTCCCTTTTTAAAAAACTTGGCTGGGCAGCGGGGACACTTGAGGAGTAGAAGAGGATTATTTTTCAGGGCTTCTAGTCCTGCTCTGGGCATCTCCTGCCCTGAATGTTCTCCAGGAGAATGTCAAATCTAGTCTAAATTCTTCTGCACATGCCAAGCCTTGTGAGTGTTTACCGGCAGCAGCTGTGCAGTCTAGGATGTGTGAGTTCCTTGCTGTGATACAGGCTAATGACAAGTATTATGTGTATGTTGAGGGAGGGTTATGAGACATTTCTGAAGGGTGAAAAGCTCTCCGAGGTTAGATTATGAACCCGTTGTTTGTACTGATGAGCAGTTACCTGCTCCAGTTCACCATTAACTTCAATGCAACTCTTCATGTAAGTAGCTGCTCATCTGGGAGTTCACACTCTGGCCCTAAGGAAGGACAATTGTTCAGGATGGTATTAGGTTATAACTAGGAGTAAGGGGATTAAGCTGAGTGCTGAATATCAATGGTGAAATGTGCTGGAGTGATGTACTCAATGCATTGCTGCATTTAAGTGATACCCTTAAAACTGAATTGGGCACAGCACTGTGGAATTCGTTGAAGGGATCAATCCTGCTCTGGTTGAGGGAATAGACTTAAGATATAGGGCCCTGTCTTATACTCCTTATGAAGGCAAAATGTCAATGGGAGTACCAGCCTGTGAGCTGTAACAGATGCCTTCCCTCTCCAATGTCTGGCCTATACCTGTGTCTTCATTATATTAACTTCTTTGTGTCACCGCTAAGGGTGTGGAGCATCTAGGTTGTTCTTCTAAGCACAACCTGTCACCTCTGATTATGGATCTCTGAGTCTCAAGTACTCCTGGATGAGTGTAGCAGCAGTAGCTGTGCTTCAGAGCTTCCAGGATCACCTGGCAACACTGAATTCGCCATCAATGAGATGTTTTGTATCTGTGATCAGCTGGTAAATATTCATAGTTTGGGGCTTTAAGTAACTGTGCAACTTTGCCTGCTGTTTGACAGAGAGAAACAGAACAGATTCCAAACTGGCTGATGGGCCGCAGCTTAATTCTAATTATTTGCCTTTCATCCATGTCATAAACACTAACTAGATGAGTCCGACAGCACACCTGGGAGGCAATGATTATTCTTATTTTACAAATGAGTAAACCGGGCATGCTAACCAGCACTGTCTCATCATTTCTTTGAGCTCTCCCATCTGCCACCTAGTGTCTCTCGTCTTAGACTTTGATCATAAACACTTTGGGATAGGAATCATCTTTGTTCTGTGTTGTCCAGTGTACAATGCAACCCTGGTCCATGACTGGGGCTTCTAGGTGCTATGATAATGGAAATAATTAATAATTACGCTATTTGCCCAAGGTCACTCAGCAGGTCAGTGACAAAGCTGGGATGAAACTCAGGAGCACTGACTCCCAGCCCCCTATTCTAGTCAGTAGGGCTCAGTTCCTCAAAGTGTTTAGGCACCTAGCTTCCATTGGCGTCTATGGCATCCACATAAAGTGGTGAGATGTGCCGATCTCAGAGTGTGCAGTGATCAAATACTGTTGAATGAGCTGAAGAAAGAAATACATAGTACAGGGCTGATCAAAATTGCAGGTGATATTTGATTAGGAAGAGTTGCTTGTAAACACAGAGGAAGATGGAGGTTGAATCTCAGAGGATCTTGGAGAGATTAGAGGAGGGGTACAAATGAATGGGATGAATGAGTGTAGTGTAAAGATCCAGCAACCTTCTGAGTATCACTGAAAATATTAGCAGCAAAACCGTGACCTACTAACCCCTTGGCTCACTGCCCGTGTCCTGTTCAGGCTGGGTTCTGTAATCCGGGTACAGCAGCCATGTACTGTTTATCTCTTGGATGGTGGTTGGAGAACTTCTATTACTGGGATGGCTCAGGGCTACCTACAGCTTCTTCCTGGGCCAAAGGGGAGATTCCATTAAGTGTTTAAAGTGTTGGCAAAATTGGCTGCGTGTTTGCTCCCCTCCAGTTGGTGCCTTCCACAAACTTGGTCTAATGTAAGTACAATGAGTCACCTAACAAAGACATGAAGCACCTACAAAGAAGGCATAAGCGGACTTGGGCTTTTGAGTTTGGTTAGTCTGGAACCCTTAGAACAGTCCTGGACTAGGTTAGCAGGGAGTGTCCCTCTTCAGGACAGGGTGTCCCTCTTCACTGATATCTGCAACACATCACGTACTCCCTGGTATTATAGAAATAATAAAACAGAACCATGAACTTGCTCCCATTGAACTCAATAACAAAATCCCCACTGCCTTCCCTAGCGAGCAGGATTGAGCTGGATTTGCATGTCACAGGGTAAACTGGCCCTTGAAGTGGGTTGGGAGTCAGCCATATTCACCTGTACCAGGTTTGTACAATCTCCCCAGGTGGAGTGAATGAGTTTACGGGTTCTGTGGTGAGGGGCGCCAGTGACTAAGAACAGGCCTGCTGGGAGATCTAAGAGCAGCCTTTGGTCAGTCAGGGCTGATACTGCAGGGAGAGCAGACTTGGCTGTGAGCGGCTTATTAAAGAGCAGGAGACCAGCCAGGAGGTATAGAATGGGCCTTGGGAAGACACCCTGGGAAGGACAGTCAGGGCCATTTGAGTTATGGGATAGACAGCTCACTCGGGTAGAGTCCCAGGGGGAGAGACAGTGCTTAATTTGTGCCAGTGTTTGCCAGGGCTGAGCCCTGGTACCTCTAGGTTTGGCAGTTCATAACCCTGGCACCTCTGGGTTTGCTGCATCAGTTATGAATGTAAAAAAAAGTCTTGATCCCCACCACCTAATTGCTTGAGCCCCGGCACCTCTTTCATTACTAATTAAACACTGGGCAGGGACCCCAGTACTGCAACACTCAAAAGTTCAAACCCATGAGATGTGTTTTATTTTTTTCTAAGGTTATCATTCGTTTTTGGTCTCTCTTTTGAGATTTTTGAACGTCCAGCTCCTCATGTCCCTTTTATGTGGGTCTATGTGTGAGATAGCTATGGGGTTGCCAACGTCCCCAAGTTTTTAGAGTAAGGTCCCATTGGCCCTTGCTGCAGGAGCTCTCGTGGGCTGCTGGATGGTGCAGAGCTTCCACCTTCTCCGCCATAATCTAATTATTCTCCCATCCTTCAGCCCAGTAATTATGAGCCCCTCATCAATTCTTGACCCTCAGCCCTATATCTGCTCCTCCTGTTTTTCCAGATGCTTCCCTTCCCCACACCCTCAGGTCTGGAGGATTAACCATGGTGGGTCCTCTTCTGCCCCCTTCCAGGCCTGAGATAGGGGATGCAGCTCCAAGAGGTTCTTCACACTCTCTCCCCATCCCTGGCCTGGTGTTGCAGGGATGCAGTGGGGAGGAGCACACAACAGATTGACCCACTATTCACAGGAGGAAGGAGAAGATCTTCCCTGAGCTGCTGGGGTCTTTCTGTTTCCCACCATCCCTCCTATGAGAATGGGTAGGGGAAAGAGAAGCCAACACCAAAAACTCCTCTTAGCTCCAGAGTGGAGTGCTGCCTGCCTCTTTCAGTAGCCCTGATTGGTTACTTTTCCACAAGAGGTGGGGATGTGGGGAAGGCAGCCAATCATTGCATTGGGCATGGTTAGACCTTCTCCATCATCACCAGAGTGGCTCCCGTTGTGGCCAAAATTGCCTTCCTCCAGAGGAAATTATGAGAGTTGACAATGCTTGGACACATTGTCAAGTGTGGATGCAGGTTGCCCCATGCTGCCACCCTTGCCATCAAGGGGAAGAGGGGATTGATTCCTGTCAATGAGGGCTGGAAGCTGAGCCCAAGAAAAGGCTGTTGAAGAAGAGGACAGACCCCGAGAAGAAGGGCTGAGCTCAGTAGGAGTTGGATGGAGGATTGGGTTTGTTTCCTTTTGGGTTCTAGTTGTCTCTGGAAGGGGTGGACTTTCACAACTTACTTGGAAAGCAAAATCAGCTCAGAGCTGGTGGTCAACTATTTGAGAGAGGGAAATTGAGGCAGTGGATGGTCCAAACGCCAGACTGGGAAAGTCCCTGGTCCACTGGATGAATATTTCTTGTTCACGAAGAGTGAGGCTGGCGTGTGTAGTCTCCTACCTTTCCCCACCACAGCAACAGGGTTCACATAAGCCAGACCTTAAAGTACAGCCCAACCTGTAGAGTTTTGTCTTGATTTCCTTGATGATGACAATTAATCTGATTGTTGTGACTTCCATTTCTGTTTGCTCTGGTTGTCATCACAACCAACAAAGCATGGGGGTGACAGGACCCTCTGGAGAGAACTTTGCCCAGCACTCTCAACAATTTCTATCGATCTGAAAGGAAGGGGCTCCGATTAGATTATTTTTGTCATGTCTGAGGTTTGTATTGGCATCATTGAAAGCCAGACAGATCCATTTGGCAGAACTTCAGGAAGCACCTGCAGGCTGGGTTAGATGTTTTGCAGTTTGTGTTTATGTAATATGGATACCTGCCCCCTTCCTCTCTCTATGTTTAATTAAGTGATCTTCTGGAAGCCACAGGCTAATAACTAGAGTAGTAGTATATTTACGTCAATCAGCCTTTACCACAACGCACAGAGAAACAAAGGACCCAATTCTCTTCTCACTTACGGACAGTTCCAAAGCCCATTGAAGTCAGTGGAAATTCGTGTAAATTGGAAGTAACTGCATAACAAGCCAATGGAATTACATAGGTAAAAAGACAATGGCCTGGATTCTGCTACCCTTGTGTTGAATAAATACTTTACTCTTGGAGTAGTCCCATTAAAATCAATGGAGTTAAAGGCTACTGAAAGAGTAAAAGTGACAGAATCCAGCTCTGTGTAAGTTAGAGGTGAATTGGGACCAAACAGATATGTGATTAAAAGAACACAGCATAAACCAGGAATGCACATTAGTTTATTCCCTACAAATTTCAAACCAGCTGGGGTCCCCAAAGACATTCATCTGCTGCTTTCCTGGTTAATGCAGTATTAGATAATGACCCATAATATTCTGGCTTGCTTTCTTCTGACTCTTCCCAAGACCTGTATTAGATTTCTCACAGCACGAAGCCCTGATTCTTTTGTGCTAGCTCATTGGATCATTAATGTTGATTTTCAATAAGTCTTGGAACACTGGGGAAGTTCCAGAAATCTGGAAGAAAGCTAATGTTGTGCCAATCTTTAAAAAGGGCAAATGGGATGACCTGGGGAATTTATCGGCCTGTCAGTCTCACATTCAATCCTGGACAAGATAATGCTGTGGCTCATATGGGACTTGATTAATAAAGAATTAAAAGGAGGATAATGTAATTAATGCCAATCAATGTGGGTTTATAGAAAATAGATCCTGTCATATTAACTTGATTTTTTTTTATGCGATTACAAGTTTGGTTGATAAAGGTAATAGGGTGGATGTAATAGACTTAGACTTCTGCAAAGTGGTTGACTTGGTAGCATGCAACAATTTGGATTAAAAAGCTAGAAAGATATAAAATCAACATGGCCCATGTTAAATGGATTAAAAGCTGCCCAACAAATAGGTTCCAAAATGTAATTGTAAACAGGGGAACATCACTGAATGGGTGTGTTTCTAGTGGGGTCTCACAGGGATTGGTTCTTGGCCCTATGTTGTTTAACATTTTTATGACTGACCTGGAAGAAAACAAAAAAATTATCACGGATAAAATTTGCAGATGACACAAAAATTGGGGGAGTGGTAAATAACAAAGAGGACGGGACACCGATATAGTAATCACTTGGGACGCTGGACACAAGCAAACAGTAAGCATTTTAATATGGCTAAATGTATACACCTAGGAACAAAGAATGCAGGCCATACTTAGAGGATGGGAGACTAGCGAGGGAAGCAGTGACTCTGAAAAAGATGTGGGGGTTGTGGTGGATAATCAGCTGAACATAAGCTCCTAGTGCAACACTGTGGCCAAAAGGACTAATGAGATCTTGGGATGCATATACAGGGGGCTCTCAAGTAGGTGTAGAGAGGTTATTTTACCTCTGCATTTGGCACCTGTGTGACCACTGCTAGAATATCGTGTCCAGTTCTGGTGTCCACAATTGATAAATTGTTGCAGGTTCAGAGAAGAATCACAAGCATGATTAAAGGATTAGTAAACATGCTTTACAGTGATAGGCTGAAAGAGCTCAATCTGTTTAGTTTAACAAAGAGAAGGTTAGGGATGACTTGATTCAGTCTATAAGTACCTATATGGGGAACAAATTAATAATGGGCTCTTCAACCTAGCCGAGAAAGGTTTAACATGATCCAGTGGCTGGAAGTTGAAGCTAGACAAATACAGACTGGAAATAAGGGGTACATTTTTAACAGTGAGAGAGTAATTAACCATTGGAACAATTTACCAAGAGGCACGGTGCATCTTTCCATCACTACATCTTTCCCTCTCTACTCAGACCCTATGCCACCAGCACTCCCAGCTATCTCCATGACACCACTGATTTCCTGAGGAAACTACAACGCATTGGTCACCTCCCAGAAAACACCATCCTAGCCACCATGGATGTAGAGGCTCTCTACACAAACATCCCACACACAGATGGAATACAAGCTGTCAGGAACAGTATCCCTGATGATGCCACAGCACAACTGGCTGCTGAGCTCTGTGCCTTTATACTCACACACAACTATTTCAAGTTTGATGACAATATATATCTCCAGATCAGTGGCACTGCTATGGGCACCCGCATGGCCCCACAATACGCCAATATTTTTATGGCTGACCTGGAACAACGCTTCCTCAGCTCTCGTCCACTCACGCCCCTTCTCTACCTACGCTACATTGATGACATCTTCATCATCTGGACCCATGGGAAGGAGACTCTAGAAAAATTCCACCACGATTTCAACAACTTCCACCCCACCATCAACCTCAGCCTGGACCAATCTACACAGGAGGTCCACTTTCTAGACACCACGGTGCAAATAAGTGATGGTCACATTAACACCACCCTATATCGAAAACCTACCGACCGCTATGCCTACCTTCATGCCTCCAGCTTCCATCCCGGGCACATCACACGATCCATTGTCTACAGCCAAGCACTGAGGTACAACCGCATCTGCTCTAACCCCTCAGACAGAGACCAACACCTACAAAATCTCCACCAAGCATTCTCAAAACTACAATACCCGCACGAGGAAATTAGGAAACAGATCAACAGAGCCAGACGTGTACCCAGAAGCCTCCTACTGCAAGACAAACCCAAGAAAGAAACCAACAGGACTCCACTGGCCATCACATACAGCCCCCAGCTAAAACCCCTCCAACGCATCATCAGGGATCTACAACCCATCCTGGACAATGATCCCACACTTTCACGGGTCTTGGGTGGCAGGCCAATCCTTGCCCACAGACAACCTGCCAACCTGAAACGTATTCTCACCAGCAACTGCACACCGTACCATAGTAACTCTAGCTCAGGAACCAATCCATGCAACAAACCTCGATGCCAACTCTGCCCACATATCTACACCAGCGACACCATCACAGGACCTAACCAGATCAGCCATACCATCACTGGTTCATTCACCTGCACGTCCACCAACGTAATATACGCCATCATATGCCAGCAATGCCCCTCTGCTATGTACATCGGCCAAACTGGACAGTCACTACGGAAAAGGATAAATGGACACAAATCAGATATCAGGAATGGCAATATACAAAAACCTGTAGGAGAACACTTCAACCTCCCTGGCCACACAATAGCAGATCTTAAGGTGGCCATCCTGTAGCAAAAAAACTTTAGGACCAGACTTCAACGAGAAACTGCTGAGCTTCAGTTCTTCTGCAAATTTGACACCATAAGCTCAGGATTAAACAAAGACTGTGAATGGCTTGCCAACTACAAAACCAGTTTTTCCTCCCTTGGTTTTCACACCTCAACTGCTAGAAGAGGGCCTCATCCTCCCTGATTGAACTAACCTCGTTATCTCCAGCCTGCTTCTTGCTTGCATATATATACACCTGCCCCTGAAAATTTCCACTACATGCATCCGACAAAGTGGATATTCACCCACGAAAGCTCATGTTTCAAAACTTCTGTTAGTCTATAAGGTGCCACAGGACTCTTTGCTGCTTTTACAGATCCAGACTATCACGGCTACCCCTCTGATACTTTCCATCACTGACCATTTTTAAATCAGGAGTGGATGTTTTTTGTAAAAGGTATTCTCTAGAAATTATTCTGGGGAAGGTCTCTGACCTGTGTTACACAGCAGGTCAGACTAGCTGATGGCACGGATCCTTTCTGGCCTTGGCATCTCTGAACAACACAAAAGGGTTCTGCATGGTCTTTGACAGTCATAGTATTCTGATTTGTAGCACTCAGAGGGGATTGTTAATTATACAAGAGTGTGTGAAGCTTTTTGATGACACCTAGTATTTACACACTACCTTCTTAGGTGTAGATCTCAGTGCTTCATAGAGGAGAGCAGGTATCACTTGCCCCACTTAAGTGATAGGGAAACTGACACACATAGTGAAGTACTTGTCAAAAGTCACCCAACAAGTCAGTGGCAGAGCTGTAAACAGAACTCAGGTCTCCTGAACCCAGTACCTGTCCACTGGGCCACACTTGCCTTTCAACTCCTATCTTCTTGTCAGGACCCAAGTATTGAACACAGGCCCACCGGCAGTATCCTTAGCTGCTTCACTACAGCAGTGTACTGAACCACTGCCCCAGATCAACAGCTTAACTGCTAAAGGCCTGCAGGCTCACAGCCGCCACACCCCAGGCCCCTGATTGGATGGATAGGCAACACTCTTACTGGGTACCTGGACTATATAAAGGCCCCAACAGGAAAAGGAAACTGTCTGAGCAACAGGCCATTGCTGGCTGGTTGCTTGCTGCCTAGACCACATTGTGTGACTCTACCTTGTTCCCCTGTTGCTTTGCCCAATCTCCCTCCCAACCTGACCCCTTGCATTGGATTTTCTGGCTAGTGATTCCTGTGAGGGCTCTGACCATTGCCCCAGACTGCCCCTGATACAGGTTGACCTGCCAGCTACCCACGCACACTTGACTACTGCTCTGGACTGCCCCTTAGCCTGCCTCAGCGACTGGGCATCAGGGCGGTTTTATGTATTTTGCTGCCCCAAGCATGGCAGTCAGGCAGCTTTCGGAGGCACATCTGCGGGAGGTCCGCTGGTAACGCGGATTCGGTGGCACGCTTGCGGGAGGTCTCCGGTCTCACGGATTCAGCAGCATGCCTGCGGGAGGTCCGCTGGTCCCGCGCCTTCGACGTACCCATCGCCAAATTGCCACTGAAGCCGCTGGACCGGCAGACCTCCCACAGGTGTGCCGCCGAAGGCAGCCTGACTGCTGCCCTGACGGCGACCGGCACGCTTTCCCCTGTGGGTTGCTGCCCCAGGCGTGCGCTTGGTGCGCTGGTGCCTGGAGCCGCCACTGTCGGGCATTACATTTCCACAGTCATCCCAACATTGACTATCTTAGTGCACAAGAACTGAGGCAATCCTGCCCTGTCAGGGTTCATAAGTGTGGGGGCAACTTGCATTGCTATTATCTGTGCTATATTTGCTTTGCTGCTCAATAGAGGATTTTCCCGGCTGTGAATCTGGCCGCAGTTGTCATCACTAAGGCCGGTCTTCAGAAGGGCTTGTGTCCCACAGCTGGGGCTAGCTTATCAGAATTGCTCAATTCGTTGTTTGTTGAGCACGCTTGGAAAATATGGCCACTTGGTATAGATGCCTGAAGTGGAGCTGACTGCTCTTAAAACTGAATTAATCCTTCCCTTTCCTGACATTTGCCTTTGATCTCAGATAGATGTTAATGCTATGAAGAGATAATGTTCCTAGACTAGTCTGTTGTCATTATAGGACGATGGTTTTCTAAGCTGGATCCCTTTAACTTCCAACCCACATTAATCAGAAGAGTTTCCCCACATTGAAGGTTGATAAAAATATGACACACTATTGAAGTGCATTAATAACACTGTACATGTCTTCCCGTGTAATAACACAGCACTGTCTCACTTAGGGATCTGGAAATGCTATTCCAAGGCTGAATAGAGAGGCATTATATAAACACCACAGATAGAAAATGAATTAAATCTGAGAGACACAGGGATCCTTTTGCTTATCACTGAAATGACGTTGCTTTTGAGATAGTACCCAAATTTGGGACAAGAAGGGAAGAGCAACACCATAGCACTGCAGGCTGGATTTTAAGGAGATAGAGTGTAATTCTCTGGTTTGGAATCTATCTGGGATAGCAGAGATAATACTGTAAAAGCAGCAAAGAATCCTGTGGCACTATATAGACTAACAGACGTTTTGGAGCATGAGCTTTCGTGGGGGAATACCCACTTTGTCAGATGCATGTCATGCATCTGACGAAGTGGGTATTCACCCACGAAAGTTCATGCTCCAAAACGTCTGTTAGTCTATAAGGTGCCACAAGATTCTTTGCTGCGTTTACAGATCCAGACTAACACGGCTACCCCTCTGATAAGAGATAATACTGTTCCTCTTACTGCTGCACTCTCTAATGAGCATCTGTCATTGCAGACCTTGGGTGGACATCTCTTCCGACAGTTGCAGCCCAGCACCATGGAGCCCCCTCTAACAAAGGGGGCATCAGCTGAGTGCCAGCTCCAAGCCAGTGCAAAGGTACGCTGCTGACTCATCAGCACTGCTTCCTGCAGCACCTGGTGCTCCTAGGTTTCTCATCCAAATTTTGATCCAGCTTAGCTTAGTTTATCAGAACAGGCCCTGGTATGGCAGCAGGCCTTGTGATCTGTGGCTGTGCAAGGAGTCTGTCCCTGCAGAGACTCTGTGATCCAGGCCAAAACGAGAAGGGACATAGCAGTGTGTGAATCCAGTAAAGTAGTGTGAACCCCTCCATAGCTGCTGGGCCCTGCTCTTAATGTACCATCTGGCCATATGAATGGTAGCTGTATAAGAGCTAAGTATTATTATCTGGATGTATTGGGCACGTGCAATGAACTAGCAAACTTTCCAGGATGCTGCCAAAGTTCGGGAGTTGGAGGAGGTGTGAAAGGGTTAATAGGGACGTTGAAACCACTCTCCTGCTCCTTTGGAAGGTGGCTGTGCATCTTCAGTGAGAAGCAATCCCTCTAGGCACCCAGGTAGGATGCCCCTAGGGTCTGAAATGGGGTTTGCACACTGTACAATGAGGAGGCTGTACCCAAGGGCTAGAAAGGCATTTCCACCATCCGTAGCATCCCTGTCCTCTGTTCCTTTGTTCCTTCACTCTCCTCTCATGTGTGTTCAGTCACTTCTTGACCTTTGCTACCTTAGTCATGCGCATTGTAGCCAACTTGTGTGATGCAGAATTGGAACTGGTTCCATGGGAACACACAGTCCAGATTTTCAACCCCCCCGCCCCAAGTTTCACATTGATCAAAGTGCCTGGTTTGTGGTCAAAAGCATGGAGATTTCTGACTGGAAGCCATCCAAAAATGAACCGGGTCTGGGCTCAATTCACCATCTGACCCCAGGTACTAGTCACAAGTGTCTCAGCCTCAACAAGCTCTTCTGACAACCTGGCCTGTTTCAATGTTTGTAATGAAAGCCTACCTGGTTTGGGATTAGCTTAGGAAAGTGGCAATCACTCTAATTGTAGCTATTAGTTATAGCCACCAAAGTCAGACCTTTATTCAGTTTTGTTATCAAATACTGTAATTAAAAGAATGTATTGCTTTTTTACTCTCCCTTAACCCATCCGCTGTTGCCTCACTTTCTTGATATTTGGGACCAAATTAAGCTCTTGTCTATTCCATGTACATAAGGAATGACTATTCTCATTCAGACCAGTGGTCCAGCTAGCATAGAAACCTTTCTCTGGCAGGTGGCCGGTGCCAGCTGCTTCCAATGAAAGTGCAAGAACCCTGGTCATGGAAAACTATGAAATAACTTATCCACAAGGTACATTTCTCCTTAGCCTCCATCAGTTAGTGGCTGGATCATATCCTGAAGCATGAGCATTTATATCCCTTGTAACCCCATCACCTCCTACTTAACATATCTCTGGATATTCTCATTATACATATTACACACAGAAATCCTTTCAATGAATGTTAAGGTTGCAAAATCAAGCACTCTGAAGTTAGGAAATGCCAGAATTAAAGCTGCCCATGCAACCTGAATTCACCTCTCTTGTGTGTATGCATTATAATAGGCTTTAATTACATGGTCACATGCTATTTTTTCTACAGGACCGCTGGCTCTATTTACTTATTTACTGCACACTATTCAAACCCTGCTCTAAAGACAGAAATATTAATTTCCTCATGGGTTTTCTAAAGTGCTCATTGCTAATCATTGTGATGCATCCAGATACTGTAATGAATTTATTTTCACAACATCCCTGTGAAATGATGGGAAGCTGAGGCACAGGGAGAGTCAAGTCAAAAATATACCTGATTTTGGGTGCCCAATTTGAGATGCCCAGGGCCCGATTTTTCAGAATACTTAGCGTTCTATAGCACTCTGGACGTTCAAAGCTCAGCTCCCATTGACTTTGGGTGCAGCTGTGAGTGCTCAGCCCTTCTGCGAAGCAGACCCCAGAGTCTGAAGTGGGGCACCCAGAAAATGAGGAACTCACAATTAGTGACCCCTTGTGAAAAGTGTGGTTTTAACAACCTGCCCGGTATCACACAGAAACTCTGTGGCAGACGCAGGGCTAGAATCCAGGGCACCATTCAACTGCCTTACCCATGAGATCAGTCTCTCTCTTCCAGCAGCCCCCTGCCTCGTTAGCTGCACATCTTCTGGCTTCTGCAGTAAATGAAGCAGGGGTGCTACACACAACAGCATCCTTCAGAGCACAACCCTGTTTCATCCCCAGTGCAAGTCCTGTGGAAAAAATAGTAGGTGACCATATAATTAAAGACCATATAATAATGCATATACACAAGGCAGCTAAAATAAGGTTGCATAGCCAACCTTCATTCTGAAGTGTCCTAACGCCTGAGTGCTTGACTTTACAACCTTAAGGTTCTTTTAACACAGGTTGTTTTTTTTGGTTGGTGCCTGTAATATCCTAGGTTTTCAAAAAAGAAAACAGAACACGCAGAAGTCCCATCATGTGGAATCATACTGACTCCTACATGGGTCACTAGCAGAGCTGCAACCTTTAGTTCCACCACACAGACCTCTGCCACTTGAGCTGAGAAAGTAACTCAGAGCAGTAACAATATTACCTAGCAAAAACAACGAGAAGTCCTTAAAAACAATGAGGAGTCCGGTGGCACCTTAAAGACTAACAGATTTATTTGGGCATAAGCTTTTGTGGGAAAAAAACTCCCTTCTTCAGATGCAACCCTGTGAAATGATAGCTAGGTCTTCTATAGCTGTTTCCATCAAATATCCTCCTCTGTGTGGACCAGGCACTAGAGGGCAATGAGACACACACACTGGATTTCATAGCTAATTGCTGACATAGAGGAACCTAAAGACTCTGGAATCTTGGGTTCAGTTCCAGCTTCTGGAAGGGTGTGTGTTCTATCTAGAGGACATAGACCTGTCTGGCCCCTAAAACCTGCCCTTGTGCTAGTTCTGTCTTCCTGCCCTCCCAATTCTGATATTGTTTCCCAGTCTCTCTCGCTTTAGGCTCCTCATCCAAGTAATTGCAGGAAATCGATGTTAAAACAAAGGGAGCTCTCTTTTAATCTGCTCTAAGGAATAAAGCATTTCTCTGTATTCTGAAGCCAGCAGGAATTGGAATTAATTAGTTTATATGGTTCTGATCACGTTGTCAGTTTAAAAAAAAAGCTTACAGAAATATGCGGCTGCAGTTCTGGGGGAAGGAAATTAATTCAGCTGAATTGGTACCTTTCTGTCTATTCTTTCACCTCAGGATAGCTTAACATGACACCAATGTTTTTTGGCAATAAGCTTTCCTGATGGGCTGTTGCTAAGGTGTCCTTCATGCTGTAAGGTTGCTGGGAGCTGTGGTACACCTTAAAATGAGAAGACTTGGAGAGAGATTGTTTGAAAAATCTACAGACAGGAAAACACCATATATTTAGCAAGAATGCAGCCTGTTAAATATAAATACGCGGCTCAAAAAAGAATTTGATAAGTTCATGGAGGATAGGTCTGTTTTTCAAGCAGTCGGACGGGATTGGAGGAAAGCAGCACTCTCCTTGCATTCTACTTTGCTGCAGGCTGTGCAACCTGGCTCTTTAAAAGGGCTGCCAGATACTGGAAAGGTGGTTTTCTCCCATCAGCAAAAGAAAAGAGCAGGCCAATCCAATAAGATTATTGTAGCTGTGAGGCCGTGTAATTACATTACTCATGATCTGTCATGTCAAAGGATGACTCACCCTTGTCTCTCCTAGTTCATATTGCACCAGTATCCCACTCATTTCAGTCAGTGCACATGTTGGCTCTTTAATAGTTCCTTTTTCTTTGACTCTTTCCAGGAAAATCATTCCCAAAGATTAGAAGTTGCTCGTCTTCCCTTTTCCAGGGTATTGAACCAGTACCACAGCAAGGAGTTGGATGGTACAGAGTTGATACTTCTCTGATGCAACTGTAGCATAGTGACCACCATGCATATGGGGCCTGATCCAACATCCTCTCAAGTCAATGGGAGTTTTTCTATTGACTTCGCTGGAGGTTGCACCAGGCCCTATATTACTGCTTATTAGTGGTTGGCCCGCCAAAGGAGGAAAATCCTACCAGCAGTGATAGCTGGAGGGCTCCTTTCAGCTTCGATGGAGAAGTGCTCTAACACCATGGGAATGGGAAGCACAGATGTTCCCAGATAGGCTTTGTTTTTAGAGCCAGAGGTGGTAAATGGGGAATATTGAGTGGGGCAGGCTTAAAACAGTGAAGACCATAAGACTGAAATGTGCGCTTCATATTGGAGCCTCTCTTTTTCAGTTAGTACTTGGGAACAGAGTCTGGAAAGATGGCAGGGGCCGAAGTCAGCAATGGAAAGATCACTGAAGAAAGTGAGTTTGGGGGAAGGATTTGAAGTTGCATGGCGCACCAAGTCAGGAAATGTGGTCCAGCCGTCGGGGGAGCATGCTGAGAGTGAGACCAAGGGAGCCTCAAGCTAAGCCTACTTGACACAATGTAGTGAGTGGCTAGGGCTCAAGGGGCAGAGTCTAGAGGAGGAGAAGTTGGAAAGTGATATGGAAGGACTCTTGAAACCAGTGCAGGGATGCCACATTCAACATGGCTGGTGAGGAGGCTGGTTCTAATGGCAGCATGGCAGCCAGATTTGAGGGATGCAGGGTCAGTCTTGGGGGAAGCTGCAAGAGTTAAGGCTATGGATAACCAGTGGATGGGTCAAAGTTTTGGCAGTGATGAAAAGACAGATTTTGAAGGTACCATGTTATGGCAGAAGAATGGGCAGGATACAGCAACAGACTTCACTGTTAATCATAAAAAAGCCAGGTAAAGGTGATTCAGATGCTACCTGGATTTGATTCCTTTGTGCTTCCGATTCTCCGAGTGGAGCAGCTTCACTTTGATATTTTTATCTTTCTCTGCTTCGTGTCTTCCTTTGAGGCCAAATTCAATAAAATATCTGGCACGTCCCAAACCCACTTTGCACAAGCCTGGACAGATCAGTTGGTAAATGGATGTGGAAGCAAAGACACTTATTAAAAATAACAGTTCAGTAGCCGATGGGACTCGTAAACGCCTAAACTGACGTGTTCTGATGCATCCCAGTCCCAGCAAATGAGCCAGGAAATGGCTTAGAGAAGGTGCTGGCCCCGCCACCGGTACTGTATTTTTAAAACCAAACTGTGAAGCTTCCCATGGGAGAGGGGATCTTGTGCTGAAAGGGAACCTACAGGCCAGGGGTTTCTCTGATGAGATGGAAACCTTATCTCTGTCTCCAGGATGCCTGCTAGGGTAA
This sequence comes from Chelonoidis abingdonii, assembly GCF_003597395.2. Classification (NCBI taxonomy): domain Eukaryota; kingdom Metazoa; phylum Chordata; order Testudines; family Testudinidae; genus Chelonoidis; species Chelonoidis abingdonii. Next base: position 138,654,761 of record NC_133773.1, on the reverse strand, counting down.
TTTTTACAGTAAGGACAAGAGTGGTAAGAGCTCTTTGCTCCTAGGTCTGAGCAACCTCTTCCTACCGATCCCCAAATTGCCTGGCTTGGTGCCTTCCAAAGCAGCATCCTTCTCCTAAGAGGTTGGCCCTCTGCTCTTCCCTTTCTGAGGATTGGCTGCCCACCTTCCCCCACTCATCCCTAAGGGAAGTGTTTCCTGCAGGAGAAACTCTTATGTTGAGATGTGGTGATGTTTTCCAAGCTGGAAATAATGGATGAGCTAGTAAAACTGTCCTGCACCCACTGCCTGAAGGAGGTGGGAGTTCCCTGGCAAACTCAGAATGGGTGGCAACTTCTTGCTTTCTCCTATGGCTGGTTCAGGGCTCCTGCCTGCTCTTAGAGAATGAGCTCCATGAACATGAAAAGGCAGCTGGCACACCCTCTGCTCCAGGGATGGGCTTCCAGGACTCAAACTCTCTGCCAGCTGCTTTTTTGTGCACCTGGCTCCTTCTCCTCCCTGCTCTTCTGGGATGGGCCCCAGGAGTATGAAACATCTGTCAGCAGCTCTCTCATGCAGCCACCGTTTTGCTCCTGCCTCTCCCTAGGGCTAGGCTTCCTCAACAAGTTCTTGGCCAGCTGTTATGTGGTTTTCCCTCTGCACGTGCCCACGTGCTAGGGTTGGGAATGGGGCTCCAGGGGTCAGAGGGTCCAAATTTTGATTCCATGAGACTAGACTTGTCTACAGGCATCAGTTCATCTGCAGGGAACAAGGAGCAAGCTAGCTTGTCAGCTGGAGCTGGGGCTTCAGGTCCGAACTTGGCTCTGGGATGAATCAAGGCTCTGGTTATTGGAATAGAGAGGTGGAAAGCAGGGAGATATCATGCTTGATCTCTTGTCACGCAGAAGGAACTGGACAGAAGGTTGGGATTCTTGCGTCAGAGGAGAGGGTTGGCCAGCTGGGAGGCAGACTGGCACGAGTCATTGCCCTTCTCTCCAGTGGTCTGGGTGTAGGATCCTGGAGCTCAGGATTTCATTCGTCTCCTCGCAGAGGAAGGGGTTTGGTAGGTGAGAGGAGGATGATTCATTTCCTTTTCTTTCATCACTCTGTGGGCAGGGGACAAGAGTAGAGACCCTTCTCTCGCCACGGTGCTCTGATGTTCTACCAATCCTCAAGCCTCCAGGGCTGCCAGCTACTGGACACTGCATCCCACAGAGTTTATTGGGCCAGGGCTCAGCATCATCCCCATTCTGCTTCCACAGTCCCGCACCTCCTCAAGTCCCACATCTCTTTCAAGGTCTGCATTTTCCACCTGCTTATTGTTTGCAGAAACCCACGGCTCATTACCTTCTTTCCTGTGCATTAATGCAGAACCCTGCTGGCCGCCAGCAGATTTCCCACATTGATTTCACATCCCTCCCTGCTGTATCATCCTTTAGTGTGGAATTTTGCGGCTTGAGAGATGACTGTCCAGCCCTTCCTCTGTCACCATGTCCTCTCCCCCACACTGAGAGGGGCTTCACCTTGTGTCTGGTGCTGGGTGGCACCTGCCCTCTGATCAGCTGGGTGAGCAGCACATGGACACAGATCAGTCATAAGACACAGAACTTTATAGTGCCTTACAGGCTGATGCACTCTACCTCCCTGTAAGCAATGCAGTCTACCCCTGCGGTGCCTCCTGCTGGTCTGTTCCGGGAATTAGTTCATTCCAGCTCCAGAACGCCCTCTGCAGGCCGGTGATCCACCTTACCTGTGGCCCCATGTCCCTCCCAGGACCCCAGTGCCCCATTTACCTGGGGTGCTGCCCCCTGGCAGTAACTCCTTTCAGACTCAGGGTCTCCACCTCCCAGGGGAACCCCCACCCTCTATCCCACCTCACCTCAGTATAAGGCTACTGCCAGTCATCATCTAGTCCCCACACCCTAGGGCAGACTGCAGTATCAGCCTCCTCATCACTGGCAAGGTTGGGTTGGGACCTGCTGCCTTGGCCTACCCATGGGCTGCCCTCTGCAACTGCCAGTACCTGTTGGCCTTATGCTAGGCTGCAGCCTGGAGCTTTCTAGGCTGGAGCTCCACGGCTCCTCTGCCTTTCCCCAGCCCTGCTCCACTCAGGTACCCTGTCTCTCGCTCCCTCAGCCAAGCCCTTCTCCCTCTACAGACAGAGGGAGACTGACTGACTGCTGCAGCTTCTCTGCCTTCATAGGGCCAGCTGAGTCTGTTTGGGGTGTGGCCCCAGCTGCAGCCACTTCCTCCAATCAGCTCAGCCTAAAAGCCGCTTTCTCCAGCCACATCCCCCTTCCAGGGCTGTTTTTAACCCCTCTGGACCTGAGTGCAGTGACCACCCTGCTACACTCCCTAAACAGTACCAAGCACCAATTAGAATGAAGCCACTTCTGGGTGGAAGACAGCAGCTCACTGCTGAGGGAGAAGGAAACTGGGCAATCCCCTGAGCAGACAGCATGGTGGGATCTTTAGCAGAGCAGACAAGACCTTGGTTTTTAAGGTCTCATATGAAAGGCTCCACACAGAGAAAACAGGGTGGAACTCAGTTTATTACTGAGGCTGCAGGCTGCAATTTGAACCCATAAAGTCTAGGTATTTAAAACCTAATGCTTGGGTCACTAGACCACCCCCTCTAGAGTCTCTCTGCCCTTAGCTATCCAGTAGCAAAAATACAGACCTATTTTATAGTGGGGGCCTGGTCAGTTATACACTGATCCTGCCAGAGAAAGCGACATCAAAATCCCATGCGCTTTTGTTGGGTGTCCCGAGTATGCCATGGAAGGATTGGGAGCTTCATGCCATTCTCCACCCTACCAGTAGGAATTGGGGCCCTCAATCTGTGCCATGTGTGCACACCCACATACCTTGTACAAAGGCTGGTGTTCAGGGAATCCCATAGGCTTAGCACTAGCAGGGGGACCAATCAGTGCTTGTACCAGACAATAGGATTTGCTCTCCATTAGCACTGGGAAGATTATATGCATTCAGGCAAGCTCTGCTCCTGTAATGGTCTCATGGTTAACATTTCTCAGGAATTGTGTTCAGGTACAAACACAATTGGAAAATGAAGTGTGTGTCCAGCGAGGCATCTCTGTGATGACTCAGGGCCTCACGTCATCCAACTAAATAACTAACGGCTTCTGATTTGGTTCTGTAATGTGTTTAGATCAACAGGGTTTTATGTTATCCTTCCCTACAATACAAGAACAAGAGAGAACTCTGTGAAATTACAAGACAACACAGTTGGACAGGAGATACCTTTTACAATGTAGTTAAACTATGAAACAGGTTGCCACGTATTGTCGAGGCAAATGGCTTGGCAGATATCATAAATGCCTAATATTTTGATACAGATACACTGAATGGTTCTTACAATTTTTACCCTGGACATCCTCAGGCTTCAGGGCATTTGCTCCTCCTTAGCTGGGTTCTGGAAGGAATTTCTGCTGTAATATTGTATAAGGTATAAAATGGAGAGTTTACAGTTTCTGAAGCATCCAGTTCTGGGCATTGGTAGAGACGGGATGCTGGCTGGCTGGATAATAGCCTGTATTCCTAATATTTGTAGGGTCTCGCTATCTTAAAGAAGCAATGTCAAAACTAATAAACCCAGATTTTTTATTGTTTTTTTCCTAATACTCTGAAATGCAAGCCACTTTTTGTGTTTTTCCATCACTTTTTTTAAAAGAAAAAAGAAAATGCCGCCATTCACCCTACCATAACAGACCAATATGCGCAGTTCTGTCCACAGAATCAACACAGTAACAAACCAGCCAGCATAGCTGTGTCTCCAGGAGCAACTCTACTATAACAATCCAGCAAATACAGCTCAGGAGAAACTGCTGGACAGAGAGAGAGAGAGAGAGAGAGCGAGTTTACTGCAAATGCCTGGGGCTGCACCTGCCTCCTCTATGGTTATTGGCTTTGGTTTGGCCCATCCCTGGTGTGTATATAATGTTGGCGAAGCAAGAGCGTAACTGGAAGAGTCTTGGAGACAGCATTCCTGGAGGCTTAACTGCTGCAATCAATGTATAGCACTGACTCGATGCCCTAGCCCAGGGGATAGGTGGTAGAATATGGGGCCTCTTCCCTATTAGGGTGCGTCTGCACTTCCAGCTGGCGTAAAGTCCAGCTCAAGGAGACATCCTTGCTTCAGCACTGATAGAGCGATTGTGCTAAATATAGAGTGGAGCTGTGGTGCCATGAGCTGCGGGATGGGCTAGCCACCCCATATACGTGCCTGCTGTCCATTTTCCAGAGCTCACTGGAAGCTATAGCGGTAGCAGTGGGATGATTTTTAAGCACCGTACATGTCAATATAATTTGATAACATTAAAGGGTTGACATTAAAGCTATAAATCTAGTAACTGAAGCCAACACTTACCCTACGTGTGCCTCACTAAATGCAGGTGTCTGAGCTAAATGCATGATTCTTCATGCCTACTCACTGTATATAATCTTGTCACAAACGAAGGCATATTTGTGCAGGTATTAAGACTTGGGTAGTTTATTCTGCTTTCCTAAATTCCCCTTGCAGTTTCCACTGGATACAGGATTCTTCTTCACTTCCTATTGTAACTGTTTAGAGTTGTTTGCATTGTTCAACAGCTGCCACACTGTCTCAGAGGTGGCTGCATTTCAGTGGTGGATGAAATGGGTTGCTAGTTCAACCCAGCCCAGCAAGGGGCTGTGTCATTGCGTGACTGTAACCCTGTGTTCTTCTATGCTGTGAAGCTGTGTTTCAGAGCCATGATACCAACAGCCTGCTCACAGTACAATGGCCTCTCAGCAGTCTGGTTATTCCATTCAGTGTGACCTCAGCAGCCCCGAGTTTCCTCCAAACAGTCTCCCTGCTGGTGTCCAGTCCCTCTCCATGGACCCTCACAAACCATTACACATTTCTTGCTCCTTTGATAGCACCAGCCTGGTAGTTTGGCTGAGGATTTCACACTTCAGTTTGAAATACTGCACTGAGGTGGTTGGCTAATAAAACCAGCATAAGCTGATCACCAAAAACAGACAATTTAGGTGATACCAAGTAGGAAGAACTGGGGTAGAAATGGTCACAAAGAAGCAAAAGTAAAAATATGCTTCTAAGACTAAAACCTAGCAACCCCCTAGAGTTTTTTGTGCACAGCACTTTTCTCACCCCTGTAATTCTTCCATCATGGTGGCCAGTTCTTAGCCAGGATCCAGCACATGCAGCTCAAAGCGCTGGATTTCTTTGTCTCCTCCGATGAAGGATGCCAAAAGGGTTTTTTCTCTCTGCTTATATTTTCCAAAGTTCAATGACTTTGCTTCAGGAGGCAGGGAGGTTTCCTGGAGTGGCCTCTTCTATCTCCTGGTGAGGGTATTAAGTGGCCACCCCCCACTCCAGTTTGCCTGATGGCTTTGTCTACCTTGTATGTCAATGTTGTTTTGTTGTCTCTCCTTGCTCAATTTACATTGGAGACACATGCTTGCAGGAAGAGCCACATTCCTTTACCTAGGACGGGTGACTTAAGCCCTGCCTGCCAACCCCTTTTTAAGAACATATTTCCAGCACATACTTATGATTTTCCATAAATCACCCATACACACATCTTGCAATGCTATTAATACTAGCTGGCGGCCGTTTTGCATGTGATAGCTTACATGGCACATTTTAGAGACAGATTATGACAACAGTGAGGTGGGGTACACTGAGCTGGCCAGGCCAGCTGAGGATCACTGCTACCAACTTGGGATCCTGTTGCCTTCTGGCAACGGAGAGCTCTTAGTGTCACAACTGCACACTAGCTGACTCCTTCCCCTCCTAGAATCATAGAACCATAAAAGATTAGGGTTGGAAGAGACCTCAGAGGTCATCTAGTCCAATCCCCTGCTCAAAGCAGGACCAACACCAACTAAATCATCCCAGCCAGGGCTTTGTCAAGCCTGACCTTAAAAATTCTAAGGAAGGAGATTCCACCACCTCCCTAGGTAACCCATTCCAGTGCTTTGCCATCTTCCTAGTGAATAGTGTTTCTAATAACCAACCTTGACCTCCCTCACTGCAACTTGAGACATCGCTCCTTGTTCTGTCATCTGCCACCACTGAGACAGCTGAGCTCCATCCTCTTTGGAACCCCCTTTCAGGTAGTTGAAAGCAGCTATCAAATCCCCCTCACTCTTCTCTTCTGCACGACTAAACAAGGCCAGTTCCCTCAGCCTCTCCTCCTAAGTCATGTGCTCGAGGCGCCTGATCTTTTTTGTTGCCCTCTGCTGGGCTGTCTCCATTTGTCCACATCCTTTCTGTAGTCGCAGGACCCAAAATTGGACACAGTACTCCAGATGTGGCCTCACCAGTGCCAAATAGAGGGGAATAATCGCTTCCCTCAATCTGCTGGCAATGCTCCTACTAATGCAGCCCAATATGTTGTTAGTCGTCTTGGCAACAAGGGCACACTGTTGACTCATATCCAGATTTTCATCCACTGTAACCCCTAGGTCCTTTTCTGCAGAACTGCTGCCTAGCTATTCGGTCCCTAGTCTGTAGCAGTGCATGGGTTTCTTCTGTCCTAAGTGCAGGACTCTGCATTTGTCCTTGTTGAACCTCATCACATTTCTTTTGGCCCAATCCTCCAATTTGTCCTCTTGACAAGAATCTGCTTGTCCGCTGGCATCGTGAGGGCCCAGAGAATGTTGCTAGCTGCCAGACATGTGTTGGGATGGCGGCTTGGCCAACTGGGATAAGGGCAGGAGATCTATGCATTGAGGGCAGTATAGAAAAACATTCACAGAGTGGGGAGACATTATGGCTAGGGTATCAGCCCAGGTGCCAAGAGCCCCGGATTCTGTGCTTGCCTTGGCTACTGCTCTGCTGTATGACTTGAGCAAGTCGCTTCCCCTGTTTGTCCCTGTTTTTTCTCATACCCTTTGTCAATGTAGAGTGCAAATAGGGACTATCTTACTATGTGCACATACAGTACTTAGCATAATTTGGCCTCAATCTTGACTGGTGTCTTTGGGTGCTGCTATAAAATACATGATGTTAGCACTGAGGAGCTGAAAGATGATACAAATTGCCGTGCATGGCTTGTTATGTTGCACTCAATGCAATCAAAATGATTTGAAATATAATTTAAACATGCCGCTCAGGCAGGCCGTGTAGCACAATTTAGGTCTTTCTAAACACAAAATGTCCCAGAAAATTTAGCTTTCCATGGTAGCATCACATCCTTTCTAACAAAGCTCTACAGTTCCCAGCACTGATTTGCTCTGCAGTGACTGCATTCAGCTTTGATAAGAGACTCTCTCAGTCCCCTCTCTTCTTCTCCAACAAAGAACATTTCTGCCAGAGCTTGGCACAGGTCAGAAAGTATTAGGGACTGCAAAATTTTATTAATCCCAGTGAAGCCTACTAATTTTGAATAAAAGACCACAGAGACTGAGGTGCCTTGAGAGAGCAGAAATCATAAATGAGGATCAAAGGCCTAGCAGCCACTTTATAAAAAAAAAAATCTTAATATAATAAATCTACTTAATTGTAGCAGTAATAAGGACTGATGTAGATAGTGCTCTTCATCCAAATGTACAGAGCTGGGAATAACATCAGACTCCCAGTTCCCAGCTTGAACCACTGCTGCCTCCATATGCACCTTTGGAAACATCTGTCCTCTTCGAGGTGCTTGCCGGCATCTCTGTGCAGGACTAGTGAACAAAAGAGGAAAGAAGCGGGGGAGGGGAGATGCGCAGTTTTTGAGGAACCAGAGAGAATTTTGACTCTCGTGACGCCAGGCTCAGTCGAAGGCAGCTTTGTACCGTACCTGATGGCGTATTGGCAACAGCTACGCCCACTCCAGTGACCGGCTGCTGCCTCTGCAGATACATCTGATATCTGCACTGAACGTTAAATCTCTGTTGGAGGCTTTGCTGGTGCATTTAGCAGAATAAGGCATTTGATTTCCAGCTGTCAGTCCCCATTGGGTTGCCACTGCCAGCTTCCCTGACCCTCCTGCTCTGGAGGAAGCATGTTACTGTTCCAATTAGTCAGGGCTGGCCTGGATTTCTGGCAACATGAGTCTGCCCTGAAAGGCTGAGATTTATCCCTGCTGGTTCCAAGGAGACAGCCATAAGTAGCTTCACAGGAGGTGATAAACACAATCCCTAGTTAGCCAGCTCAGCTGAAATGCTCTTCCCCCAGTTGCATTCTGCCTAACTCAGCCTAACTAAGCAGGCAGAACTGTTACCTGGCTGGGGCTCCAGCGCACAGTGCACCCTCCCCTCCTAACAAGTCACACATTAGCCGTAATGACTGACTCTAGGCCAGAGGAGGGCATCAGTGTCAGAGCTGGGAACAGAATTTGGGCATTCCTGGCTCCCAGACCTGAGTCCTGATCACTGTGTAACACATCTTCCTGTAGCCCACCCTGTGGACCACTTGAATTCTTCAGGCTTGTGCACAGAAATAAAAATTTGGCTGCTTTTGAAGGGGCACTTTCTATGCTCCCCGCAGCTGGAGGAGTCGGCTCTCTCTGCATAGTCAGAGGAGCTGGCTCTCCCTGCTGCCCCACCCCCCATCCCCAGGGCCGGAGGAGCTTGCTCTCCCCTGGCAGCTGGAGGAGCTGGCTCACTGGCCCCAGCCCAAAGTCGGAGGAGCTCGCACCAAGTTCTGAGCCATGGCCCTGCTGATTTGGGGGCCCAGGCCTCTGTTTGCCCTCCCTTGCACATGCCCCCGGATTTTCAAAGGGCATTTCCTAACATGACTCAGAAGTGTATGACTTGAGAGGGAGAGGGGAGCACAGTCAGATGGGAAACGGAGCCAACATGAACATCTGGCTGGTCTGCCTTGCCAAGTTTGACACCTAGAATAAATCAAAGCATCTTCCTTCCTGCACAGGAAGCCCCAAAGGAGCTTCCTGGTGGCATTTTCATAACTGCTCCTAGGGAACACATCTTCTATCCTCTCCAGTAGAAACTATGTTTCCTCTGGGAAGTTCACACGATTAAAGTTCTGTTTTTAGACACACACCATTAAAACAATTCCGGCCCAAGGGTGGGAACGGGGACGCTGGTTCCATCATCCTACTAGGTACAGTCAGGGTGGAATTTGTGCATCTGCCACTAATTAGGCTTCAATAGCAAAGAATTTGAAACTGATTACACCCCTGTCTGCCTGGAGGTAGGAAGAAATTTCCCCCGTGGGCAACTTATTCCATAATTATCAATTATGAGGTTTCCTTTACCTTCTGGAACCTGGTGTTAGCTATTGTCAGACAGGATATCAAGTTAAATGGACTCCTGCTCTGATCTGGCCACTGATGTTCCTATGTTCACTGCTTTATGAGCTTTACCAGCTTAGCAGTTTCTGATGTGTACAGTTGCCCTGAGCCACCAGTTCAGATGCAGGCGTGGGAGTGTGTGTTGAAATATGACCATGTATTTGGAGACAAGAGGCAGGATGTACATTAAGAAACTTCATAAGGGTACAACGTTACTTCTAGGCTCTACCATGATACAAAAACATAATTCCCAGTTGTTTTCTGCCCTTGGGCACATCACTTAACCTCTCTGTGCCTCTGTTCAGCCCCAGTTCACAATAATCTTTACTAGCACTGCATGAATAAGAATGTAAGAAAGGCCATGCTGGGTCAGACCAAAGGTTCATCTAGCCCAGTGTCCTGTCTTCCGACAGTGCCAAGTGCTTCAGAGGGAATTAAGAGAACAGGTAATCATCAAATGATTCAGTGAATACTTTTTGGACAGATTTTGCCTAACTTTCCTTGGTTATGTCTTCTGTGAGCCACTTACAAGTTTTCTCAACTGTGTTTCCTGAATAAATGATCATTGAGACAAATTGTTGGCCAGGAGTTTGCTGGGACTCTTTGATATCCAAATGTGGCTACATCAGTAAATTTTGATTGGACACAGAGGCCATGTGTTGTTTCTGGTGTTTTGATTCTCTGGCTGGATGAATGTAACTCTTTAGTTTAGGCTTATGGTGCAAGTTTTTTGGGTTTCCACAAATATTCTCTTAAAATTCAGGATTTCCACCAACATTTCCGCAGGTGAACTTACTTGCCAAAATATTCAGACAGACAGAGACAAGAAGATGGGTGAAGCGAATCCAATTGATTATTTTCAAGCAAATAGTCAGAGAGAACTTTCTGCGATGTTCCCTCAGTTAAATAATTACTGGGAGGCTTCATCTGCCAAGCATGTAGAGGTCCAGAGATTGAAAAGTGAGACAGAAGCACCTTTTAATTAGGACGAGGCTCTTTTTAACTTTTTCTGTCTGACCTGGCACCATAATTATATCTTCGGTTTGTAATTACCTTAAGAGCAGCTTTCATCTTCCAGTTGTCTAACTCGAGGGTGGTCCAGGAGGAAAACTAAGATTTCTTATCTAAACCCTTCAACCACCTCTTCTATCAGCAGTGATAGCAAGGATTAACGGAGGTCACAGAGAGCAGGGGCTCCTGCCACCAATGAATTCTCTCTCATTTTGAAACATGTTCCTATTCGTATCTTGCTGTTATAGTGATTAATTATTGTAAACAATTTATTACTCGTCCAAATCCCTTGCCAAGGATACTGGACTGACATCAGATCTTTTCACATTGGGGAAAATACTCAGCCATCAGACAGGAATGACTTCTGGTTGATCCTGTCCTGGCTACTACTTCCATAAAATGTCACAAACATGAAATAGAAGAGCAGCTTTGAAGTTAGGACTGTGCTGTGTCTAGAAATTAGTAGAACTTGAACTTCCTAACTCTTGTGTTCCCCTTCCTCAGCTGATCATCTCAGCTGTATAGTATGTCACAATAGTTTCACTCCATCAAAGCAGTTTCTATGGGAAGCAAAACACGGTAGTTACATGCTGCATGTAAGATGAGGTACCTTACAGCTGAAAGGCCTTAGGCTCTGGGGGAAAAGGAGGGCACTTGATAAACACCTTCTTTTGCATACCTTTAATGGAGGCTTCAGTGACTACTGCAATATTTGATTGTCTGTTATGCAGCCCATGAGTGGAAGTACTTCACACAACGCACAGCTGATCTATGGAATTCACTGCCAGAGGTTGTTGTGAAGGCTAAAGCTATGAGGCTCAAAAAAGAACTAGATAAGCTCAGTGAGGATTGGTCCATCAATGGTTATTAGCCAAGATGAGCAGGGATGCAACCCCATGCTCTGCGTGTCCTTAGCCTCTGATTGCCAGAAGCTAGGAGTGGATGACAGAGGATGGATCACTTGATAATTACCTGTTCTGTTCATTCCCTCTGGGGTACCTGGCTGCTGTTGGAAGACAGGATACTGGGCTAGATGCACTGTTGCTCTGACCCAGTATGGCCATTCTTATGTTCTAGTTCTTTAGCTGCTGAATTTACAAACCATGAAAAGTGCATTCCCAGCAACCCAAGTATGAAGTCAGAGCAGCAAACTGTGAGTCCCACAGATGACACAATATCAGTGAACATCAGGGTTGGGAGGCAGTGCTGACTGTGCTTCAGCTATAGCAATCTGTACAAGGAAATTTTGGCAAGCTGAATTCTGGTAGGAAACCCATGTACTCCTTGAAAGTTTCTTGGAGCATCTTATGCTGGTGCTTGAATTGGAAATGTGCAAAACTCCTGGATAAAGTAGGAACTGGCCCAGAGCTTCATCCACCACAATGATCAGGACTGGACCTCTATGGAGGTTTAAACAAAAAGTTGAACTTTTTTTTTTCTCTTCATTTTCATACAGCTCAGTTCTTCCTGGGTCCAGCTGAGACAAAGTAAAAAGTGATGAAAGACCCCAGGAAAGGCGGTTTTCTCTTCAGAACCTTTTGGTCCAATGTCATATGAAAGCTCTTGTGAGATCTCCAGCCCTGGCTCCCTGCGCTCTACGGTGCTGCACTCTCTTTTGCCACACTAGGATCAGAGATGTCATTATCAATAATGCTTGACATTCACCCAGTGACCCGCCTCCCTGATCCAGTGTGGCCATTCCTAGAGAACAGATATAGCCTAAGCTTCTTCCCTGCCTCCTCTACCTCCCTGAGCAGCAGGGGACTTTGGTCTACATGCAGGGGTGAAAGTAACTTACAGGATTTACCGGTACTGCTGGAGTCCTGAGGGGGGTGTGGCCTCATCTGGAAGAGGCGTGGCCTCTCAAGATTTAAAGGCCCTGGGGAACCAGCTGTGGCTGGGAGACCCAGGGCCTTTAAATCAACCAGGGGCTCCCAGCTGCAGAGGTGGCTGGGAGCCCCCCGGGGCTCAGGGGCAAATTAAAGGGCCCGGGGCTCTGGCCGCCAGGGGGAACCCCGAGTTTTGTGCGGCTGAGGCAGGGATTTAAAGGGCCCAGAGCTCCAGCCACTGAGGGAAGCCCGGAGCCCTTTAAATCCTGGTCCCAGCCTGGCCGCCATAGCCGTGGCAGGCATTCAAAGGGCTCTGGGCTGCCCGCAGCGGTGGGGAGCTCTGAGCCCTTTAAATCTCAGCCATGGCCTGGATTTAAAGGGCTCAGGGCTGCTCGCAGCTGCTGGCAGCCCAAAGTCCTTTCAATCCCCGCTGTGGAAGTCGATGCGGTCCATCACTGCGTATTGGCTCTTGCCGGTATGCCGTATTGTACCAGACTGGCTTACTTTCACCTCTGACTGTATGTATGTGTATGTGTATGAATGTGTCACAAACAATGCAGCTGCAGCTTGCCACTGACCAGCAGCAACCCCAGCAACTGGCCCCTGTGGGCTGCTGACTGCAGAGAGCCAGCAGGTGCCGCTGGGCTGGGTCTGCCAAGGAGTAAGTTACAAAGGCAAAAACCACAGCCAGGCAGCCAGGAAGGGAGTGGGGCGGGGTGGGGGGGAAGGGGAAGTCAGGGGTGAATGAAAGACAACTGGAACAGCCTTCATGAAACATACAAGATATTTAGAGAGAGTTTTGTCAATTTCAGCCTCCGCACTCTGCAGGCAGGACAAAGCAAAAAGAGATCTGAGATTGCACCCGATGTCCTAACAACATTTCAGGTGTTTAAATCAATATATGAAGAGGGTGGATTGGAATGAAAACTACTATTTCTTTCAAAGGACGCACAATAATTTTCCTGAATATTCAGTTTTCCCCTCCAATCCTTTTGTGGTTTTGTCTATGGAGGCTATTTGCTTTCCCTGTGGATCTTTAGTTGCTTTAGCAAAATTGCTTTGCCCAAAATAAACCCTAATCATCATGACACATCTTTCCACCATATTCTCCATGTTTTTTGCGTTGTTTTTTTTAAACAGTAACATTTCAAAGAGGATCTGCAAGCAGTTTGGACATCACAACCATGATCCTCTGCTGGGGAGGGAATGAGATAGATTTGAATTGGAAATGGTTCCTCATTTTGATTGTGTTTAGGAGATCCCCTCATCCCGGGGGCAGAAAAGAACTGCCCCTTCTATGGTCACACACACTCAATAACAACTGGGAGTGAAATTAACAAGGATGCCAGAAACTGCTTCTAACTCTGGACATTGAACTGCACAGGGAACAGCTGAGTTTAAACTGTTATTTTGCAGGCAGCAGCAGCAGGCATCTCAGCCAGTGTCCCTACTGCAAGCTAGAGCCTAGAGGAGAACCCCTGCTGGGGGTCGGGAGGGAGGAATGCAGAGCCTTGTCTGCAGCCTGGCTGGAGGAGGGGGAGGGAGGAGCCAAGAAACCAATGTGACAGTGAGTTTTCCCCTTCCACCTGCTTTTATTAGCTCTGGATTTAAGCTATGCAGCCAAATGCTTGTATTTGTTGTGTATATTAGTATTGGAGAGATCCCCTCATCCCGGGGGCAGAAAAGGACTGTCCCTGCCATGGTCAAACACACGCTCCCCTCGACCCCTTCCCCCCAGCTACTGTGAGTGAAATTAGCAAGGATGCCAGAAACCTAGCCCTGGGGGCTGACCCATCAGGGAACAGCTGAGTTTAAACTATTCTTATGCAGGGAGCAGGCTTCTCTCTCCCTCCCTCAGTCAGTCTCCTTTTCTTACCAGTCCTTTGTACCACCCCGTACCAGCTTACTTTCACCTCTGTCTACATGGCCCCCTCAGTCTTGCTGAGCTTGCCGAAAAAGGGCAGACTATTGCTAAGTGGGATGAGACTGCTTTGTGATGGGGATGTCTCTCCATAAGCACTGGGCTGAGTCCCCCCCACTTCACCCAAGGCACAGACCAGATCAGAATTTTGCTTCACTGCTCATTTGGGAGAAAAACATGGCTTTGTATATCTGCTGCTCTTAGGGTTATGACTTGGCTGGTATTTCATCAGCCCAGCCGTTTTCACTTTGCAGTGGGTCACGGGGAAAGTGAACATCCTGGCAATGTCAAAGTCTTCCCCAGAGTGGCTACCATGGCACATGTTTGCTCTCTCCCCTTAGCCCAAGGGACATGCTCTGGAACACACACAGGAAAGAGGACTCTGTCTGCACCTCATGCCCAAACTTCAGCCAACATCTAGGATGACTGGTGTTTGTTCTTTGGCTAGTCTGGGAATTCTCAAACTGCCTACAGCAGAGACTGGCCTTTAACTAATGGCTGGACAAAATAATCCTCACATCTTGCAGGGAGAGTTTAAAGTGGTGGCTTCATGCTGGTATGTACCACCCGTCTAGCATGCTTAGAATACTGCTGTCAGCTTCTTCCCACCACCCCTTTCCAGTCCCTCTGCCCCTCTTGGCAGCCCCCACTGTCCTCCCAGCTGCCCTGAAACATCCACTGGGTCCACCTAATCTTCTTCCTGGTAAGCTCTCCTGTTCTCTGCCAGGGTTGTGTGCATGCTAGCCTCCACCCCAGCCACTCCGGCCTTCCTTCTTTCACGGATCTCCATGTGTCCCTCCTCCCAGCAGCTGTTGCCTCTGTACTCTCCTTTATCAGTCTTCTGATGGGGAAAAAAAATCTGCCACAAACACTGAGCTCATTATGCATTTCAGAGTCAAAATTCCTGACCCTCTTCCCCTTTAAATGCCTGCTGCTTTCCAGTCTGTTCAGATTCTCTCAGCCAGAGCAGACTAGTGCAAGGCTGGAGAGCAGACAGGGACTCAAAACAAAAGGCTGGTTTTTAACAGCCAAGGCACTTGAGGGTGCAAAGGCTAAATCCCAAGTATGTGGCTTGCAGCTGCAGAGGTGCCCGAGTTTCTTCACGTGCAACAGTCGGTCCTCGGCTTTACCCCTCAAGCACACAGGGGCAGGGCCAAGAACATGCAATATAGGGTTGCCACCTTTCTAATTGCTGGTAATCAGACTCCTGAGGCCCTGCCTCTGTTCTGCCTCCTCTCCAAGGCCCCACCTCTGCTTCGCCTCTTCCCCCCACGGCCCTGTCCCTGGTAGGAGGTGGCCCCGGCTGAGCAGAGGCTGGAATGGGTTAATGACCTGGCACCTTCCTCTGTTCTGCGATAACCGGGTTTTTGGTTCAGGTGCCATTTAGGAGTACCAGGTCCCCTTTTTGACCGGACTTTCCAATCAAAACCCAGGCACCTGGCAACGGTAAATGGCACTTGGACACAGCAGCCAAAAACCGGACTGGCCGGATAAAACCTGGACAAGTGGCAACCCTAGTGCAATATTCCAGCTTTATTCCTTCCCCTACATGTGCTGACTCTCACCAGATACTTCCCGAGAGCAGAGTTCTCTAGGTTCCTAGACGTTGCTCTGTACATAAGCCTGCTGTAATGCCCCTTGCTGGGAAGCTATCCTAACATCCACTGCCTCCTCCCAGTCACTTAGACCCATGCGTTAGCAGGAGAGCTGGGATGTGTTTACACACAGTTTAGCCAGCTATTCGTTCTGTTTTTAACCCCTCTTAGATGAAGCTAAAAATACATTGAAGGGATCCAAACAAACCGTGATCCAGCCCCACTCTTCAGCCCAAAGGGGCTAAAAATAGTGACAAGCCGTCATGTGTTAACACAAGCCGCTGATCTAAGCTCCTCTGCAGGACATGTGATTGCCACTGCCTGCCCATCTGCACAATGTTGTCTGGCTCCCACCCATCTGCCTAAGTGGCAGGCAGCACACTGGGCTCCAGAGAAAATGCCTTGAATTTTTCTTTCCAGGGCAGACACCCTTACCTAAACCACACCTTCCAAAGACCCATGCTGGATAAATTACTGCAGTGTTCCTCTAGGTCACTGCTTCAAAAAGCTCGCAGTCAGCAGTTCAAATCCAGCTCCAGGATGATGGTGACCCAAAGTCTTTGGTATCTGACACCTGTGGGGTGGCCTAGGTGAAATGTGTTTGGGGTCTCTGTTGTTGCTGAAGGACAAATGAACCCACCAGTAACTGGCACCATTGTTGACTGTCTCAGTGGAGAGACCAAGGGTTGAGTTGGCATGAAATTAAGTTGCTGGCATCCCTTCCATGGAAAGCACAGCAAGCATCTGGGGTAGTGAGTGGAGGAGAGTTTGCTATCACTGCCTGTTGTGGATGCTCAAGGCTGGTGCTGATCACCAGCCCTATACTTGCTTCTAAAATGACTTAGGAAATGAATATTAAAAGGAAAAAAGATCCTAGTAGCTAGAAGGCATTGCCGTTGCCAGTTCAAGGCTGCCTTTGTTCATTTCCCAGCCCTGCCACCGATGTCCTGTGTGACCGTGGCAAGTCACATGAGCTCTGTGCCTCAGTTCCTCCCCTGTGAATTGGAGACTAATATTTCCTTTCTCCCTTGTCTGTGCAGACTCTAAGCTCTTCAGGGCAGGCACTGCCTCTCACTGGATTGTGGACAATGCCTTGCACAATGGGGGGCCCTGACGTCAGTCTAAGAACACTAGGTGCTGCTGTAATACTATCAATGCTAAAAAGAGCTTGATTTCCCGTCCCTTGCCCTGACGGGCCAGGGCTATAGTGAAGCAAGCCAGACAATACTGTGTTTGAACTTTCTACCTCTCTGCTGCTGATTCCTTTCTTGACCCATCTGAAAGTGCCCCGAACAATCTCTTAGCATAGGCAATGCTCTTCCTGCCTGCTCAGTGTGACCCTGCCAAGCTCTGTGTTGCCCCAAACTCCTTTTGTCCAGAGCAGCCTTCTAGCCAGAGTCACTTCTTGAATTATCAGCTGGCTTAAGTGGCAGATAAAGCACTTAGTTCAAGGGAGGCAATTGAGATTTACACACAGGAACCCATAACCAGTTTCCTGGGCTTTCTTCCTGTTTGGATTGAAATGAAATGGAGAAAGCACAATAACTTCATCCTGGCAGCTAAGTGCTGAGCCCCGGACTGTGGAAACAGCTCTGCTGTGGCTGCAGCTCATGCACAATGCACGCTTTATGGGACTGTACTGAGAACCTGTGGGACACAAAGGGGCTGCTTCTCTGCATCGCGGAAACTGGCAGAGTTCAACAGAGCCCTTCCTTTTTCTCCCACGAGCCGTTTGGCATGGCCAGCCCCAGTGGCTGGCAGCAGTGGCTGTATCACATTGTTGGTTAAGTGGCCCAATCAGCAATGTGTGATTAATCTCTCATGCTCGCGGTTAGGGAATTTACAGCAGTTCAGACCGCTCTGTACAGTGGGTGTACGCCATCTGCTAAGCACAGTTCCTGTTCTCCTGACTAGTGGCAACTGGGCATTTTGACTAACAATGGCTGTCGGGTTAAAATAAGAGTCAGCTTGGACTTCTGCCCATTCCTCATATGGAGTCTGAAGCTTTTCTGGGCAAATGTGGGCCCCTTTTTCTAATTCCTCTCCCCTGCCGTGATATCTGGCCTCTTGGACTTTCCTGCCAATAATATTTAGCACTTAAATCACATTTTTCCATCCACAGCTGTCCAAGGGCAGGTGAGATTCATTGCCCCCATTCTTCCAGTGCGGAGGTGGGGCACAGAGAGATGAAGATGCTTGCCAATGGTTACATGCTGAGTCAGTAGCACAGCCAGAAACAGAACCCAAACATCTGGCCTTCCAGTCTGGTGTCCTATCCCCTGCCCCTTGGAAATACCAGATTTTTGCCTAATCTGAGAGAGAGAAGCCTCCCATGCAGGGTCCAGGAAGGAGGGGCAGCAGAGCACCTGATCCCTGTTGAGAGGTGATTTGCCCACCCCTAACTTCAGCTGTTACTACTGAAACTGGCTTCCTAGCATTGATGGCCCCTCGCCTCCCAGCCTCTTTTGCAGCATTAACTTTGTTGCCCAGGGATCACATTTTAGAAAGAAAGCTACACTGAGAGAATAGCTCAGAACCTTTACAGGGAGAGGCAGGTGAGAGAAGCCAAGCTGCTGGGAGACCAGAAACCTCACTCAGCTTTAAGTTTTCTAGCAAGGCTCTCACTTGTTCTGAAATATACCTCTGTGGGTATTTTTGTAACCGGACTTTACTGTTCACCACCTGTTGGGTTGAGGACTGTTTGCACCACAGGGATGAGCTTGTCCTTCCAAAGGCACATGGGGTCAGATTTGCTGTACATTGCCTAGCGCGCAGGTAGTCCTATGACACATCCTGATATAAAGCCAATGGGTGGCCCTTTGTGTTTGGTGAGAAATCATAGGACTGGAAGGGACCTGGGGAAGTCTTCTAGTCAGGGCCGGTGCTTTCATTTAGGTGACCTAGGTGGTCTCCTAGGGCACCAGGATTTGGGGGGGCAGATTTCGCTGCCCTTAGAGGCAATTCGGCGGCGGGGGGGTCCTTCCACGCTCTGGGTCGTTGTCGGCAATTCTGTGGCGGGTCCTTCACTCGTGCCAGGACCCGCCGTCGAAGAGCCCCGAAGACCGGGAGCGCAGAAGGACCCCCCCATCCCAGAATTGCCGCCAATGACCGGGAGCGCCCTGCCTAGGGCGCCAAAAACCCTGGCGCCGCTCCTGCTTCTAGTCCAGTCCCCTGCAGTCATGGCAGGACTAAGTATTCTCTAGACCATTCCTGACAGGTGTTTGTCCAACCTGCTCTTAAAAACTCCAGTGGTGGAGATTCCACAACCTCCCTAGGAAATTTATTCCGGTGCTTAACTAGCCTGACAGTTAGGAAGTTTTTCCTAATGTCCAACCTAAACCTCCCTTGCCGCAATTTAAGCCCATTGCTTCTCGTCCTTTCTTCAGAGGTTAAGGAGAACAATTTTTCTCCCTCCTCCTTGTAATAACCCTTTATGTACTTGAAAACTGTTATCATGTCCCCCCTCAGTCTTCTCTTCTCCAGACTAAATTACCAAAAATTTTTCAATCTCTTTCCTCATAGGTCATGTTTTCTAGACCTTTAATCATTTTTGTTGCTCTTCTCTTCTCTTTCTCCAACTTATCCACATCCTTGCTGAAATGTGGCACCAGAACTGGACATACTACTTCAGCTGAGGCCGTATCAGCGCGTAGCATAGTGGAAGAATTATTTCCTGTGTCTTGCTTACAACACTCCTGCTAATACATTCCAGAATGACATTTGCTTTTTTTTTTGCAACAGTGTTACACTGTTGTCTCAGGTTTAGCTAGTGATCCAATATGTCCCCAGATCCCTTTCCACAGCACTCCTTCCTAGGCAGTCATTTCCCATTTTGTATGTGTGCAACAGATTGTTCCTTCCTAAGTGGAGTACTTTGCATTTGTCCTTATTGAATTTTATCCTGTTTACTTCAGACCATTTCTTCAGTTTGTGAAGATCATTTTGAATTTTAATCCTATCCTCCAAATCCCTTGCAACCCCTCCCAGCTTGGTATCATCCACAAACTTTATAAATGTACATAAGAACGACCATACTGGGTCAGACCAAAGATCCATCTAATTCGATATCCTGCCTTCCAACAGCAACCAATGCCAGGAGCCTTGGAGGGAAGGAACAGAACAGGCAATCGTCAAGTGATCCATCCCCTGCTGCCTCTCTTAGCCTCTGTTTGCCAGACCAACTCTGTCCAGTGCCAACTCAAAAGGCGGAATCCCACAAACTGAACTACCAGCACCATTTCATGCGAGATACTGGGGTTTGCCAGGATGCTGCCAGCCAAAGTCATGTGCAGGCTTACTAACCCTGCTTAGCTTGTGACAGCAGCTAACAAGAGCAGTCCAGCACAAGCACACGGCACACGTCACAGCTGCCTTGGTAATTGTTTAACTTTTATAGAGTGCTTTTCATCTTGTAAATGTTTCCTCTCTGAGTGTTAAAGTGTGAGAACAGCTCAACATCTCTCAAACCTCTCCCATAAAGATACACTTGAATTGCCTTCATACGCAAACATTCTATTCACCCGTCCTACCCTTTCTCTCTCCCATTAAAATAATGCTGCAGGCAAAGAGCAATTGAAGGTTACTGCTAGGGCTGTGAAGCGATAAAAAAAATAATCATGATTAATCGTGAGATTAATCGCACTGTTACACAATAATAGAATGCCATTTATTTGAATATTTTTGGATGTTTTCTACATTTTCAAATATATTAATTTCAATTACAACATAGAATACAAAGTGTACAGTGCTCACTTTATATTTAGTTTTGATTACAAGTATTTGCACTGTAAAAAAACAGACTTCACCTAATACAAGTACTGTAGTACAGTCTCTTTATCATGAAAGTTAAACTTACAAATGTAGAATTATGTACAAAAAAACCTGTTCCAGTTTCCTTCAGGTGTCCTTTGGGGGTGGAGAGGCTATCTCATGAGCCAGCTGAAGACAAAATGGAGGGGTCTCCCAGGGGTTTAAATAGACTTTCTCTTGTGGGTGGATACCCCTCCCTCCCCCTGTGTAGAATTCCAGCTACAAGATGGAGCTTTGGAGTCACCTGGGCAAGTCTCATGTCCAAGCATGACTCAGAACTTACAGGTAGTAGCCATGGTTCACATGCTACCGTGAACATCCTCACGTAGATTTCTTATGTGGATTGGAGCCTTCCAAGATCCATTGTCTGTTAAATGCTTCTTGATTGGGCACTTAACTTGCAAATTCCTTTCTAAAGAAGCTGATCAAATGCCTTACTAAGGCTATTTAAAACCAAACAAGTACAGCCAATATTCATAACTTCAAATACAATGACACTTGCATACAAATAGGATGAATATATTCAGTAGCTCATAACCTTTACATAAATATGTAACATGGCATATGTAGCATAAACATATTCTAGTTATGTCATATATACATTCATAAGCATATTTCCATAAAGCCATATGGGGTGCAACGTCACAATAATACTGCCCAGTTCTTGTTCACAATGTCACCTGACAGTGAGAACAGGCATTCTCATGGCACTGTTGTAGCCGGAATTGCAAAATATTTACATGCCAGATGCACTAAAGATTCATATGTCCCTTCATGCTTCAACCACCATTCCAGGGGATATATGTCCATGCTGACGACAGGTTCTGCTCAATAAGAATCAAAGCAGTGCAGACCGACACATGTTCATTTTCATCGTATGGGTCAGATGCCACCAGCAGAAGGCTGATTTTCTTTTGTGGTGGTTCGGATTCTGTAGTTTCCACATCGGAATGTTGCTCTTTTAAGACTTCTGAAAGCATTCTCTACACCTCTTCCCTCTCAGATTTTGGAAGGCACTTCAGATTCTTAAACCTTGGGTCAAGTGTTGTAACTATCTTTAGAAATCTGTACCTTCTTTGTGTTTTGTCAAATCTGCAGTGAAAGTGTTCTTAAAATGAACAACATGTGCTGGGTCATCATCCAAGACTGCTCTAACATGAAATATATGGCAGAATGCGGATAAAACAGAGCAGGGGACATACAATTCTCCACCAAGGAGTTCAGTCACAAATTTAATTACCACATTATTTTTTAATGAGCGTCATCAGCATGGAAGCATGTCTTCTGGAATGATGGCTGAAGCATGAAGGGGAATACGAATGTTTAGCATATCTGGCACCTAAATACTTTGCAATGCTGGCTACAAAAGTGCTATGCAAATGCCTGTTCTCACTTTCTGGTGACCTTGTAAATAAGAAGCGGGCAGCATTATCTCCTGTAAATGTAAACAAACTTGTTTGTCTTAGTGATTGGCTGAAGAAGAAGTAGGACTGAGTGGATTTGTAGGCTCTGAAGTTTTACATTGTTTTGTTTTTGAGCGCAGTTATGTAACAAAAAAAATGTACATTTGCAAGTTGCACTTTCATGACAAAGAGATTGCACTACAGTGCTTGTATGAGGTGAATTGAAAAATACGACTTCTTTTGTTTATAATTTTTACAGTGCAAATGTTTGTAATAAAACTAATATACACTTTGATTTCAATTACAACACAGAATACAATATATATGATAATGTAGAAAAACATCCAAAATATTTAATAAATTTCAATTGGTATTCTATTGCTTAACAGTGCAATAAAAACTGATTAATCACTATTAATTTTTAAAATCGCAATTACTTTTTTGAGTTAATCGCATGAGTTAACTGTGATTAATCGACAGCCCTAGTTATTACTGCAATGTACATTTCCTTAAGTGTCTCATTCAGAAAACTATTGGCGAGTTGCAAGCTTTTGGTAACGCAGCCACAATCCAAAGTTGCTTGAGTGCTCCTAACCAATAAACTTTCAATTTCAGACCAGAGTGGAAAATGCTTTAATCATTTTAAATTGCTTTCTGATGGATGAACATGCACAAGCCTCAGATTCAGCTCTTTAAAAAGAAAACCAATACGTGGATCAATACCTGGGAGAGCTGAAATCTTGTGTCAAAGGGGGCAGAGAGAGGGGAAAGAAAAGGTGGGAGGAAATTCTGTTCCTTGTTGTAGTCATGGTATCTCCTTCGTGGCACTTGAAATTGATGAGGATGAAACTACTTAGCTTATCATTGTATATTGTAATCTGGGGAGGAAGATGATGAGAAACCAGTCTGCCCTCTGCCTCCGAAATCCTCCCTCCTGAGGACCTTATCCTGAGTTCCTCACTGAAGTCAAGGATGCTTAGCATTCTATAGGGTTGCTGCTGTCACCACCTACTCCAGCTCCCACTGATATCAATGGCAAGACTTCCATTGACATCAAAGTGAGGGTGGAACAATCTCTTAATGTGTAAGGAAATACACCAGTGATGTATACATCGTTCTAGATGAAGCTAGGGCCTTTCAGCTCCATGTTAGTGTGTGGCTGGTCGGCTGCATGAAGTGAAGTATTAATGTCTGGTAGCAGTGGGTATGGAAGGCGGGGGCGGGGGGGGATACTTCTTTCTTGGAGCTTGGCCATGGTGTCTTCCAAACACTCATAGGCCTCAGTCTGAGGTGGGGTAGAAATATTACTGCTAACATTTAACACCTGGCTCATGAGAGCTGGACCCCAGAGTAAATATTTTCTATTCACTCCGTTCATGAAATTCTAAATGTGTTTCTATCTCTGTTACATGGGGTTCTTTCAACCCAAAGCTCTCGGTAACTTTTACTCTGTGCGAGGAGGTGTCAGGAAATAAATTAAGGGAGAAACAGCCGTCCAACCGATAGATGGCTGGCACAAACAGGACAACACAAGAGTGCTTTCACTTAAAGCTAAACTTTACTTAGTCTCAAGCACTTACACATGTCCGCAACAGGTTAGTAAAACACCCTCAACCCTTGATAATTACTGAAGCTAAGTGTGGCTCTCAAGTGACACAGCGGCAGGCTGCCGGTGGCCAAATCTTCTGTCTGCTGGTAAGGACTGCAAGATGTATCAAGAGGGAGAGTCCAAAAGAGTCCCCAGACGAGTCCAACTATCTCAAACTTTTCTCCCTTTTTTTACATTAGTAATAGAATGAAATGTCCCTTAAAGAAACCTTGTTAAGTAAGCAGTTTCAATGATCAAGGAAGAGGTTCCTTCTGATTATTGATTAACCAGGTGTGGGTTTCTCCAGAGCCTGCAGCCTTGAGACGCCAATAGACATTCCTGAGGGTACATCCTGCTCTTTTAAAATGCATGTATCAGCAACTCCAATACAATTCTTATCAGGAAGGATGCGGGGTCAAGCTGCCCTTTCTGAGGCACCCAACCCCCCCCGCCCCTCCTGCCTTGGTCAAGCTGCGTGGCCACTTTACAGCCTGCTGACTAAGTTACTTTTTAACTGTAAGCCATAGTGGTTTTAGGCACTTTACTGGTTTGCCAAAGTCTCCCCGTACACCTCTCCCATTCATGATTTATGAGCTCTTACCTTCCTCAGCCCAGCTGATGAACACTTTCCCTGGGATGAGCAGTGTGGCGGGCATAAGAGACCGCCTGGGAAGCAGGGCTGTCTAGTGATCAGCGGTGCAAGCAAGACTCAGTCCTGGTCTCTCTGACACTGGTGTGACTCTCTTGATGTCAAACAACTGATTTCCATGGTGTGGCCAGGCACACTACCATGTGACAAGTGTACACACCCGGTCGTAGGCCAAGACCCGCTGCTTCCTCCAGTGAATTTCAGCTTCTAAAATTGAGCTTTTATTTTAACAGTCTGTACAACTTGTGTTTGAACTTAAAACACAGGGTAGACCAATTTTACACAGGTGTAACTCCATGAACTGTAGTAGAGTTACTCCTGATTTGCACTGGGCATGAGATCAGAGTCAGGCCCAAAGAGTTTAAAGGCTTCAGATAGCCACCAAAACTCACTTCTTTCTAGAATCCAAAAAGGCCAGTTCCAGTCACACCAGGCGGTAACTGCATCTCCCTTCAGCACTGGATACCATGTGTCACCATGCTTTTAAGGCAGTGGAACTTCACAGAACTAGTTCCAGATGTGTGCTCCTGATTCAGCAAAGCATGTATGCCTGTGCCGAACTAGAAGCACATGAGCAGTGATCCAATGAGGCTGCCCCTGTGCTTAAAGTTAGGCACATGCTTAAGTACCTTGTTGTATCAGACCCATTAGGATTTAAAATTTGAACAGTTAAACTTCTGCCCAGGGGAAAAAAAAGAGCATTAAACTTGGAACCAATGTAGCGCTATTGTAATAGGATAATAAGTCTTGTGGATAAGGGAGAAGCGGTGGATGTGGTATACCTAGACTTTAGTGAGGCATTTGATATGGTCTTGCATGTTATTCTTATCAATAAACTAGGCAAATACAACTTAGATGGGGCTACTATAAGGTGGGTGCATAACTGGCTGGATAACCATACTCAGAGAGTGGTTATTAATGGCTCCCAATCCTGCTGGAAAGGTATAACAAGTGGGGTTCCGCAGAGGTTCTGCTTTGGGACCAGCTCTGTTCAATATCTTCATCAGCGACTTAGATGTTGGCATAGAAAGTACGCTTATTAAGTTTGCAGACGATACAAAACTGGGAGGGACTGCAACTGCTTTGGAGGACAGGGTCAAAATTCAAAATGATCTGGACAAATTGGAGAAATGGTCTGAGGTAAACCGGATGAAGTTCAATAAAGACAAATGCAAACTGCTCCACTTAGGAAGGAACAATCAGTTTCACACATACAGAATGGGAAGAGACTGTCTAGGAAGGAGTATGGCAGAAAGAGATCTAGGGGTCATAGTGGACCACAAGCTAAATATGAGTCAACAGTGTGATACTGTTGCAAAAAAAGCAAACGTGATTCTGGGATGCATTAACAGGTGTGTTGTAAACAAGACACGAGAAGTCATTCTTCCGCTCTACTCTGCGCTGGTTAGGCCTCAACTGGAGTATTGTGTCCAGTTCTGGGCACCGCATTTCAAGAAAGATGTGGAGAAATTGGAGAGGGTCCAGAGAAGAGCAACAAGAATGATTAAAGGTCTTGAGAACATGACCTATGAAGGAAGGCTGAAAGAATTGGGTTTATTTAGTTTGGAAAAGAGAAGACTGAGAGGGGACATGATAGCAGTTTTCAGGTATCTAAAAGGGTGTCATCAGGAGGAGGGAGAAAACTTGTTCACCTTAGCCTCTAATGATAGAACAAGAAGCAATGGGCTTAAACTGCAGCAAGGGAGATTTAGGTTGGACATTAGGAAAAAGTTCCTAACTGTCAGGGTAGTTAAACACTGGAATAAATTGCCTAGGGAGGTTGTGGAATCTCCATCTCTGGAGATATTTAAGAGTAGGTTAGATAAATGTCTATCAGAGATGGTCTAGACAGTATTTGTTCCTGCCACGAGGGCAGGGGACTGGATTCGATGACCTCTCAAGGTCCCTTCCAGTCCTAGAATCTATGAAAGCCGACAGACCCTGATTGTCGGCATTGAACATGGGATCTCTGGCGCTTAGTGCATGAGTGTCTATCGCATGAGCTGAAAAACAACTTGTTGTTAGCTAAGACTTTAGAGCAAACTCATTAATCTCTCTCTCTCTCCTCTCTCTAAGTGGTCTTGGTGCCACTAGATGGGACACAACACTACATCCAGAAGGTGTGTGGGTTACACTATCATGCAGCCCTTCCTACTGAAAAGTCTCACACCGCAGATGTATAGATGGTACCAAAGTTAGTGTGAGCACAGACACTATCTGATTGTAAAACTGACAACAGCTCTCTCAGGTCATATTTGGAGCTTGAGGAAGACAGTGGGCTTGATTCTCCTTTCAATAGCACTTTTACCAAGGGTTGTGGTGGATTCAGTATCCCTGACAATTTTAAAATCAAGATTGGATATTTTTCTATAAAGTCTGCTCTAGGAATTATTTTGAGGAGAGTTCTTCTATGGCTAGTGTTATACAGGATGGAGGTCAGACTCTATGATCGCAATGGACCTTTCTGGCCTTGGAATCCATGAATCTATGAAATCTGGAGTAACTTCACTGACTTTAAAGGAGTCATACTGACATAAACATGTGATCAGAAGCAAGCAGTATCTTCTGTTTTTCTTTTATCTTCCGCACAGCTCCCACACAATCTCTTGCTTGATTTCCAGCCTGTGGGTGAAATAGCTTGATTAGTTCCTAGGTCTAAGAGATCAACTCTAAATGTAGCGAGACCCGGGTTCATTCCTATCTCTTCAAGTAGTCTATAATCAGGGCCAAGCTCCTGTTTCCTCTGCTCATGAGTCCCTCCTCACTGGTTGAAAGCCTCATTGTCCTGGTGGAATGTAGCTGTCCTAGGTGGTCGCGGTTATGGAGGTAGAGTTGGTCATGGAGGGAGAGTCAATCTCTCTGGTAATCCCATGGAGGGCTTTGAATATCAGGGTAGAGATATGGAATTGAACCCTGTATTCAGTAGGGAACCACTGCAGCGACCAGGGTACCAGGTTGGTGTGCTCATGGCGACCCATGATGCTAAGCAGACCGACTGCTGAGTTGTGAATCAGCTGGAGATTTTTCAGCCTGTGTGCCTTCCTTTCAAGATATAGTGACTTGCAATTATCATGCTTGGAGGACAAACATCCTGTTGAAAACTACAGCCAGGTCCAAGGCTGACAGGATGAGGTGACCATATTCTGGTCAGTCACAGATGGAAGTGAACCTTTTTTCCTACCACTGCTGTTTGGGCATCCAGCGGAAATGAGGAGTCTAGAAGGATTTGAAGGCTGCAGAATGACTCAATGATTTGAGAGCTCTGGACAGTGGAGGATTCTACAGAGCAGGCAAGTTCTTTAAAGTACTTGTCTGTCTTCATCTTTCTCTCATTGTGTTCTTTCCAAAAGAGACTGTAAGCTCAAGGCAGGGAGAGGTAGATACGATGGAGGGTAGGAATAGGGTCCAGAGTGCCCTAGACAAATTGGAGGATTGGACCAAAAGAAATCTGATGAAGTTCGACAAGGACAAGTGCATAGAGTTCTGCATTTAGGAAGGAAGAATCCCATGCACGCTACAGGCTGGGGACCGACTGGCTAAGCAGCAGTTCTGCAGAAAGGACCTGGGATTACAGTGGATGAGAAGCTGGATATGAGTCAGCAGTGTGTCCTTGTTGCAAGAAGGTCAATGGCATATTGGCTGTATTGTAGGCATTGCCAGCAGATTGAGGGAGTGATTATTCCCATCTATTCGGCACAGGTGAGGCCATACCTGGAGTATTGCACACAGTTTTGGTCCCACACTACAGAAGGGATGTGGACAATTGGAGAGGTCCAGTGGGGGCAATGAAAATGATTAGGGGTGGGGCACATGACTTATGAAGAGGTTGAGGGACTGGGGTTATTTAGAAGAGTTATCAGAAGAAAAGAAGGAGGGGAGATTTGATAGCAGCCTTCAACTACCTGAAGGGGGTACCAAAGAGGATGGAGCTAGTCTGTTGCAGCTGTGACAGATGACAGAAAAGAAGCAATGTCTCAAGTTGCAGTGGGGGAGTGTCTAGTTGGATATTAGGAACACACTATTTACTAGAGGGTGGTGAAGCGCTGGAATGGGTTACCTAGGGAGGTGGTGGAATCTCTTCCTTAGAGGTTTTTAAGGCCTGGCTTGACAAGCCCTGGCTGAGATGATTTAGTTGGGGATGGTCCTGCTCTTGAGCAGGGAGTGGACTAGATGACCTCCTGAGGTCTCTTCCAACCCTAATCTTCTGTGATTCTATGACCCTGTCTCTATTGCTCTGTAAAACTAGCACACTGCTGAACATGGTATAAATAAATGATTGTAATATTGAGTGTTTTCTAGTTTGTAATGTCGCTGATCATTGGAAGGTGCTATTTAGATGACTTCCTCAGACTGTGGACTTGGCTTGTGATGTAGGTGATGGGTGATGGGGAAGTGATGTAGGTGATGGGGTTGTTTCCGTTGCCAGTGAACGCTCTCCGCTGGTGCCCTGGGGTATTTCAGGCTCTGGCTGAGCCTCTTCAGTATGGTTGTCTGTTGTCTCTTCCAGTTTAGGCTCGCTGTGCCCCCTCTGGCGTTGGGGTTGAAGATGTGGTTGCAACTGCTGGTGCTTGTGCTGGTTGCTGTCCAGTTCCAGTCTCGGGACTGGAGGTGCTGTGGCTGGTTCAGCCGTTGGCATGGAGATCCGGTCCCTACCTCTGTCTGGTCTCTGGTACGAGATGGGTTCCCTGTGGACGGCTCCGGAACAGGAATGGGTTGGAGCTTGCCTGGTTTGGCTGGTGTACCTTCCCACTCTCTT
Organism: Chelonoidis abingdonii; assembly: GCF_003597395.2. NCBI lineage: Eukaryota > Metazoa > Chordata > Testudines > Testudinidae > Chelonoidis > Chelonoidis abingdonii. The sequence continues at coordinate 138,625,979 of NC_133773.1, read as the reverse complement.
GGCCGCTTCACCTGGTTGGCCAGTCTTCTCCCAGTAGCATGGGAGTGGAATAATTGTCATAGACTGCAAAAGTCCACATTCCTGACCAGCCTTTGTACTGGACAGGCAGTTCAGCTGTAGGTAAGTCTACAGCTTGTGACATGAAGGGGTAATGGTCATTTGGCCTTTGGGTTGATGATTGGATCCACGAAGGATGGCGGTAGCTGACACTTGTGCCCCCGTGTCTCTCCACGCGTAACCTTCTTCCGCCCAATCTCAAATGTTCCTTCGCTCCAAGGGATTGAGAGGTATCTGGCCTGGGATCTTTGGTGTGATGGTGGTGTAATGAGTTGCACCCGAGTGGGGTTCTTTGGGCGTTGGCCTTTATATGTCCCAGTTCTTACACTTATAGCATCTCCAGCTAACGGGTCACTGGGTTAGGTAGTTACTGGGTGATGTGAGGTGGAAGGATAGGTGTTGGTGGCTTTCCTGGGTTGTAGGTGGGGTTTGGGTTGCCCGGTCTTGTAGGTGTTATTATCTGGTGCCCCTGGGGTTTTCATTCCCTTTACAGTAGCTTTCTTGCTTTCTGTCACTTCCATCCATTGGCTCCAACTTCCCTGCTCCGGTGAGATTTTGGGTTTTCCATCTAGGATGTACCATGTTATGTCCTCAGGAACACCATCCAAGAACTGCTCCATTTTCATGAGGAGGTGCAGTTCGTCATGGATTGAACCTTGGTTCCTGATATCCAGGCGTCATAATCCCAACGTAGTAGGCGTGTTTGGGAATGACTCATCTGGTTTCCACTTTGGGTTCTGACCGCCGGCGGGCGTGATCTGGGGTTATCCCCTTCTGATTCTGGCCTTGGTTTGAAACAGTTTATATATCATTCATTTGGTTCTTTGGCATTTCAGCCGCCACCTCTGCTAGAGTCCACTGAGGTGTGACCTCAGCCTACCATATGGTCTTCAGAGATGCTGTACCCAATGCAGGCTCTTTCAAAATTTTCTATGAAGGCTCAGTGTCATCACCTGCCTTGTAGTTGGGAAATTTCTTGTGCTGTGGAAGTATTGGCGAGGGTTGTTAGGAGTGGTTGGGTTCTGTTGCTTGCCGTTCTAATCTCAGTGCCTGCGATGGGCCTCCTCTGAGTTTCTATCTGTCTTCTGTGGGCTGCTTCTTCTTCTTCTGTTTTCTTCTGTAGCCACCTCGTCTTCTTGTAGGTTTCTTTCGTGATCTGCATTTTTGGCTTCTTGATCTCTTTTATGGGCTGCCTCATGGGCTTCTTGTTCGGCTTTATTAGTTCCATCCATCTCCTACGTTCATTTTCATTGTCTATGGCTTGTTGCAGTGCTCGTTCCTTTTTCAGGCTTTCCTTGGAACTCATGGTTTTGTTTTTCTGTGTTGGGGTGCCTCTCAGTGGTTATTGTCTGAACTGCTGGCTCTCTGTTGTCTCCTGGTTCTGCCTAGCAACTCGTTTTTCTTCTTCTTGCTACTCTTTGATATGTAAATTAACCAAACAACAAAGCCACTTTATTTACTGTGTGTGTTTGCTGGGTACTTGATTCCAATGGAATTCTATTGCTTAACATAGACCCTTAATGTCCTTAATCATTCCTTGCTTAATATGCAAGCCTCCAAGCAGCAGAAAAAAAGATTTCTCCTTGGCTACTTTTAAACCCAACCCTTTCTCTCTGCTAAAAGCCCTACAGAGCAAAGAAAAGCAATATTCTCTACTGGCTTCTGGATTCTATCTTTCCACGTCGCTGCCACCATGTATGCCTCTGTCCAATCTGGACCTTTCGTCCAAATCTGGGTGCTTAGCATGAACTCCAAGCTTAATCCAGCTTGGTCTTATCTCGCTGCCAATCAGGATTCTGAGTATCTGATTAAACTCTCTGGTCTCCCCAAACCTTTCCCTGGGGGCCCCAAGATCAGATGCCCTAAGCCTCAACCAACGGGAAATAACCACTTCCCTCCTGCTCTTTACTTCCTCCCAGATTTTCCGCCTGGGGATACAGGAGATTTCCTGCTTCAATCCTTGAACACACAAAACAGAAGCGATTACCTTCCCCTCCTTCTTCTCCCCCTCCCTCCAGTCTTTCCCTGAGAGAGACAGTACTCCTGGCAAGAGTTCTATCCCCTTGCCTTAACTAGGAAAGAAATCACCAAAGTTTTAAAAAGAAGCTTTATATAAAAAGAAAGAAAAACACATGACATGATCACTGCATCAAGATGACATAACACAGGGCTATTGCAAGAAAATATGATAATCAGCCTTATTCAAAAAGATATCCAATTTAAACATTCCAGCAACTCCACACATGTAAATACAATAATAATATAACTATTGCTTTTCCTTTTGTACTCACAACTGGGAATGAAGGGTAGAAAGAAGCTTGGAGATAGGAAAAAAAAAGCTCTTCCTCATAGCCAGAGAGAAACAACAGACAGAACAAAGACAAAACACACCAGCAGTTTCCCTCCCTCACTTTGAAAATCCGGTTTCCTGATTGGTCTCTGGTCAGGTGTTTGGTTCCCTTTGTTAACCCTTTACAGGTAAAGAAATATCTTCTAGCTATTGTTTACTGACACCTCTGTAAAACCTAGCACACTGCTGAACATGGTATAAATAAATGATTGTAATAATTGAGTGTTTTCTAGTTGTAATGTCGCTGATCATTGGAAGATGCTATTTAGATGACTTTGCACATTCTCTAGCTGAGGGTACAAGAAGTTAGTTCTTGGGCTCAGTTGTGCCATTCTTTAGAGAAGCTGAGCACATCTCCATTCAAGTTGGTTTTCTCTCTGCCTGCGCTTCTCCTCGAGCTGGAGTACAGGAGTTGGCGGGAGAGCACTCAGTGATCGATTTATCGTGTATAGACTAGGCACAATAAATCGATGCCTGCTGGATCGATCGCTGCCCGACTAGCATCATTTCTTAGGAGCAGAACTGCTACGTACAGGATATACCACCTCAAGCAAAAAAACATTGCATGGTGTGAGAACATCATAACAGTGACACGCTTTCTGACCTTTCTGGAGTGGTTCAGGCTTGGAGTTGTGGGGCTCTGGTGGCCCCTGCGTACAGCAACCCTTGCCTGGAAGGCCCTTTGATCTCTGAGGGTAGAGAGAGTAAATGCGGAAATGTTCAGGGGAGAATTCTTGGATCTCCAAGCACAGCAGGATAGATCCCAGCTCTGGGGGCATACGATTAGCATGGCGTCAGTTCCCAGCCTGATTCTATTGGAGGCCTCTGCAGTAAGTGCTCTTCAAACCTCTGTGGTGATTAAAGCGTAAATTTTAAAAATAGGCACAAATGAGCCCAGAGATCAGAACTAAAGGCTCCCAGTGTTTCCGAGCTGCCTGAAAGCCACAACAAAACCTTTTCTCATCTGCTTCTGAAAAGAAAACCCACACAAGTTCTTTGCTATTCAGACCAAACACAGTACCAGTTACTCATTCGAGTCCTCTGAGTGCTTTCTTCACTCCTGGCTCATCAGACTGAGCCAACAGCACAAATAGCAGGGCTGCTGGTTCTAGGTGGGCAGAAATTCAAGCTGTTGTGAAGAGCATTTCCTAGAACAGGAATAATCAAGGCTCATCTTGTTTTTTCATAACTGTAAACTGTAGTTAATATGCAAGAGTGACTATGATGATGGGGGGAGGGATAGCTTGGTGGTTTGAGTATTAGCCTGCTACACCCAGAGTTCTAAGTTCAATCCTTGAGAGAGCCATTTGTGGCAAAAATCTGTCTGGGGAGTGGTCCTGCTTTGAACAGGGGGCTGGACTAGATGGCCTCCTGAGGTCCCTTCCAACCCCAACATCCTGGAGTTTCATATTTAGTTTCCTTTTGTGGCTTCCATTACAATTTTGGCTCAGTTTATAAGTGAGAGCCCAGGTGCTTTTTAGCATCAGGGTGCTCCATGCTTTCTACTTCAAACAACAAGAGACAAGCTAGCACAGAAGCCATTTATCTGAACCCTCCTAAACATGGGCTGGGATAAAATGGGATCCAGTTCTGAAGCATGAGATCTGAAACCATCCAGTGCTTCAAATATCTCTGTATTGTATGTTGCCATCATCCACCTGATCCAGGAGAGAAAAGAGAAAACAGCTCTCTTAACCACTCCAAAGGCCTGAAGTTGGGGATTTGAGGGTGCTCAGCACCGTCCATTATAATGTAGAATCAGACCCTAAACCTGCTTGATACCAGTTTTGTAAAAACCATTCAGGCTGTCTGGAGCCAGCGCCAGTCAGTTATAAAACTGGTTCAACTGATCTGGTCATCAAACCCGTTAGACCTCTACAAAAAATTTTCCCTGGTGTAGACTAGGTTTTGGATAGTACAAACAGAGTTGCTTTAATTACCACTGAGCACCATAGCATGGCAGTTTATGTTACAGTCATGCCCTGTTGTACTAAGACATTGTACATACACAAAGCAAGGGACAGTCCCTGCCACAAAGACCTGACAGTATAAACAAAACAGACAGTAGGTGGGAGAAGAAACAGAGGTGACACAGCTTGCTCAGGATCACACAGGTCAGAGACAGAGTAAAGACTAGAGCCCAAGTTTCCTGAATCCCATTACTGTGTCCACGTGACCATGCTGGCTGCCTCCCTGTATACTTTGATATAAAGTCCCCGCTTTGCAAAGCTCACAATCAGAAGTAGACTTGAAGAGCCGTGCAAAGTTCGAAAGCTTCTCTCTTCCACAAACAGAAGCTGGTCCAATAAAAGATATCATCTCACCTAGCTTCTCTCTCTAATATACTGGGACCAACACAGCTACAACAACATTGCAAAAAATCCTAATAATTGCTGGGAGAGGCCAGCTGATGTGGATCAAATAAGAACTGATCCAAGCTTTCAGTCATCTGGGCACCGAGCCTAAATTAAACCTTTTGTGACTTCACAAACTGTTCAGTTTTATTTATTTTTTCCTCATGGAGGTGGAAACAGGGAAAGGCATCTCCACGTTTTGCTGCATTTTCTGGCTAAACCCAGAAAGTCCTGAAAGTGTCTCAAAAATCCTTGATTTCTAGCCCAGAGGGGACTGGAAAGGGAAGCGGTATGGGCTTGTGGTTGTAGCAGGGAATGGAAAGGATTCGGGTTGTAATCCAGACTCTGCCCCAGATTTGCTGTGAGATTAAGCAACTGAACCTCTGTGTCTCAGTTTTAGTTGTAAAATGAGAGTTAAACGCTTGCTCACCTTTCTAAATCCTTTCGCATCCTCACATTAAAGGTGTGATATACAGAAATGCAAAGCATTAGTATAAGAAGCATTGTGACACCTATCAAAGCTCTGCCCTTCTAAAGGATGACCCATTACTACAGTAAGGACATTTTTTGGACCAGGATCACTATATAAGATCTCACACCAGGATGACTCTGCCTACATGGTGGCTGATTGATAACTCCATTTCATCATTAGGAAATTCCCTGAGAGAAACCATCTCAGCTCTGAGCTGGCCTCTCTATTTCATCTGCTGCCTTTGCCAGGCACCATGTCACTGCCCTGTCTATTATGATGGCTAATTGGTGGTGTGCCGAAGCCTTGAAAAGCAGCAGCTTGCTGCTTAGAGGTTGTGCTTTTAAATCCCATCTTAGCAAACAATGCAGAGATTTGAATTTTATGCTTATGCATGTGGATCATGCTAGCAAGGTCGGTCATGCCAGGAGATTCTTTGAATTTTCTTGGGAAATTTGTAACTCTGGTCCTCCTCTTGGTATCTCCTCTGACATTGCCTTTGTTTGTAGTGGCTACCTCAGAAAAGAGTTATTGCAGTTCATTTCCTTGCAGCCTGCGTGAAGCTGGTTATTTTTAAAGTGAATGTGGTGTTTGCACAACCTGCTGAATCAACATTCCTGCAAGCTGGAGCCCTTTCTACCCACAACAGGCAAAATCCAAGCTTCCGTTCATGGATCTGTTAATTTGCTTCATGCTCTCAACTGGATGATCACTTGTGGTGGGGCTGGGTTTGAAATACTAACCTAGGCCTTGAGCCAAAGCTCACTGGCCTTGATGCAAAGAATCCCATTGGCCTATGAGAGAGAGCAAAGACTCCATAGCTCATTTCCCATTCCCTCAGCAAGAGGTTGCCCAGCTCTATCTTGGTGCAGACGACATGTCAATGTAGACATTTGTCTTGCAAACAGCCTTTCCTCTCATTCACAAACACACAACACCCCTGTGACAAAGGCAACAATTGCTTATATGAGGTGTTATTAACAGGACGTGTCATGTATTTTCATCATCTCTAAATCTCATTCCCTGACTCTGGCCACTCACATGAACTGTTCTATTTTCACCATACTCTTCTACCCACACCCTATATTTCATTACTACAGGTGGAGCTGCCCCAAAGCCAGGACAACTGGTGGGAGATTTCCCCCAAAAGCCAGCGTAGATACAAGCAAAGGGCGGATACCAGGCATGAGGGGAGACAGGTGGGCATAGAGACTGAAGACAGAGTTTTGTTAAAGGAGCTAAAAGGACACACGGACACAAACCTCATAGGCCCAATCTAACTTCAAATGAAGTTAATGGGAGTTTTGCCTAAGTAAACACTACAGGATTTGACCTCTCTGTTAATTTTCTTACTTATGCTAGCCTTATGACCTCAGATAACTAAGGACTAGACATGACCTTGACCTGTGAATTCCAGATGTTCATGTCTCTGGTTCAGATAGCTAGAAAGACTTTGTACATGATGCTTTGGACTCGAGTTCCACTTGATACGTCTGTATGGATTTGGATTTTATGTACCTTGGTTCACTGCCACACTACAGTCATTGGCACTATGATATCTTAGCTACATCACTATCTGAACTTCCCCAAAACTCAGGGGATGTTTCAGTCCATGGGTTCGGTTTAGCCCCATCTTCCTGAGAGAATTTTAAATTTCTAACTTTCTTTTTCCTATTTAGTCGGTGTTGTTTCCTTGATGCTTTTCTCTCTGCTTGGGTAAGGAAAACAGCCAAATCACTTCCACTCTCAGGTTCTCATGAGTTAGCACAATGTGAAGGAATGTGACTAACATATGAACCACCCCTCCACTCCCAGAGCCATGCCTGGAGCAATCCAATCTGAACCAAACAAGTGGGACCGAATGAAACTGAGCAAAGTAAATGTAGATTGAATATGTGGAAAAACATCTCAACCACGAATGCTACCAGAGTGTGGAAGAGTCTCCTAAAGCAAGTGGTGGAAACCTCCTCACTTGGGTCATTGCAAACTGGACAAAATGTTAGAGATTGTACTGTAAAGTACAATCCTGCATCAGACAGGGACCGGTTGAGAGGCAACATTTCAAATTTAGTTGCCTGAAGTTAAGACACCTAAATGAATGCCCTGTTTTTTGGCAGTGCTCAGCATCTACAGCTCCCTTTGGAATTACTATGAATGGCAAGTGTTCAACATCTCTGAAAACTAGGCCATTTATTTTGGTATTTCTGTATGGATTTTGGTCTCACCCAGGTTTGAAATCTTTGGTCTAGATGACCTGCTAGCTCCCTTCTATCTTTACTAAGGACTTGCTGTGACCCAAGGACCTCTTAGCACCAAGTGGGTAGGAGGTGCAGAGCGGTCACAGTCTCTCTTGGGTCTGGTGTGTACATTCTTGTTCATCAAAGAGTTTCATGCCAAGCCTTGAATAAAAGCCTGTGTCAGTCTGGTCATCAAACTCATTGTGAAATGTCTGCACAAATACTATGTAAGGAGTTCTGTGTATACCCTGAAAGGCTGTAGGCACTGGTCACCAGCAAAGGTGAAAAACAGGTATCCTTTTGAACGAGAGACCTTCTTTCTTCTGTCTGTTCCCGTGTAACCTGAATATTGTCTCATTAACAGTGGGCTTCATGTCACACGTCTGAACTGAACAAAAACAGAGGATAGTGAGAACTTCAGAGAGAGGAGCAAAGTGAGAAAGAAAAGCAGCGAGAGGGCTGGGGACCCCTATCTGGTGGCGACACTACAAAGGTTTTCTTGGCTATATTTGGGAGGCAGAGAAGTCACCCAGGCAATCTTCACTGAGGACATAAAAAGACAGAAGTTCCGCTGAACGAAAATGGGGACTCAGCCAGGCTTAGTTGAAAATGCTGAAAAGAATTTTGGGTGAGATAAAACTTCTTTAGCCAGGAGGTTAGCTTGTTAGTTTAGTCTCTTGAGCAGAGGTGAGCAAACTACGGCCTGTGGGCCACATCTGGCCCATGGAACCGTCCTGCCCAGCCCAGGGAGCCTGCACCTGGCCCCTTCCCTGCCGTGCCCCCTTCCCTGCAGCCTCAGGTTGCTGCACCACCAGCTTTCTGGCCTGCCACTCCTGCCGAGTGGTGCAGCAGTGTGGCTGGCTCCAGCATGGTAAGGGGATGGGGAGTGGGGGGGAGGTTTGGATAAGGGGCAGGAGGTGCCAGGGGACAGTCAGGGAACAGAGAGCAGGGGGTGGTTGGATGGGGCAGAGGTTCGGGAGGAGGGTGGTCAGGGGATGGGGAACAGGGGGTTTGGATAGTGCGTTGGGTTCTGGGGCTGTGGTTAGGGGTGGGGGATCCTGGGAGGGGGCAGTCAGAGGACAAGTTTGGATGGGTCGGGGGTTGGAGGGGCAGTCAGGGGACAGGGAACAGGGGGGTTGGAAAGATGTGGGAGTCCCAGGGGGCCTGTCACGGGGCGGAGGTGTGGATAGGGGGCAGGGCTGTCAGGCGACGGAGAGCAGGGGGAGGGTTGGATGGGTTGGGGGTCCTGAGGGAGCAGTCAGGGGATGGGGAACTGGGGGGGTTGGATAGGGGGTAGGATCCCAGGGGGTGGTTAGGGGCAGGGGTCCCGGAGGGGGCGGTCAGGGGACAAGGAGAAGGGGTTTTGAGATGGGCCAGGGATTTTGAGGGGGGCAGTCAGGGGGTGGGGAGTGGGAGCGAGTGGATAGAGGGCGGGGGCCAGGCTATTTGGGGAGGCACAGACTTCCCTACCTGGCCCTCCATACAGTTTCACAGCCCCAATGTGGCCCTCGGGCCAAAAAGTTTGGTCATCTCTGCTTTAGAGAGCATGTTGCAATTTTGTTTGATAGGAAACCATTTTTTTCCCGTATGCTTACTCACTATTACTTGAATCTTTGATAATAAACTTATTCTGATTTTCACTATAACTCGATTTCAGTGTTGTGGGGTTAAGCAAGGTGCCACTCCTCAGCTAAAGCTCACAAGCTAGTGTGTACTGTTCCTTTGGGAACAGCAGGCCTGGTCATTCAATGAGCATTCACTGGATCAAGGGCTGGATACAGCAGGAATGCTCTGATGGCTCAGGGTTCGGTGTATGCCTATTGCTACCTATACAGAGAGAGGGTGGCCTGGAAGGCCGTGCTTGTGTTGCCAGAGGCTGATGGTTTCAGAGAGTTGGTTCACAATAGACACAGACAGGGCTGCTTCAGGCTAACAGGAGGTGGTGGTGAGGTGCCACATGAACCTACTTACTCCATGGGGTGTCATATTAGTGTGATACACTTGTGCACACTAGAATTTACACCTCTTTGGTGTAGTTAAGCCCTTAGTTACAAAAGGATTCATAAGCCATCACTCCCAGCAGAGCTGTGTTTAATGGGGTCCGTTCCTCCAGGCCTTCACCACTAGAGTATCTCTCTGCTTCCCATTACCTAAAAGAGAAGTGTTTTGTCTCTCCTTTCCCTGCCACCATGAAGCAGGCTTAGAGTTTAGTTAATGAATGACTGACAATGAGGCTATGATGGGAATGCCTGAGCAAAGAGGTATGTGTCAAATGTATCTTTGAATGCAGCAAGGTTAACCTCTATGCCTCAGTTTCCCTGTCATTCGATAGAAATATAAATTTACATACTAAACCTTATAACACAGTAATGCTTGTAAGGTGCTTTGAGGATGATCAGATGGGATAGGAGTACAAAGAGTGCTAGTGCTTGTGAACTACAAGCAAAGCATCCTCTATTAACATCAAAGGGAGAGCTGCATGATTAGACCCTATCACATCTAAATATTGTACAAGTCTTCACTCAGAGTAATGAGATCAAAATAAATGCAACCGTGTTATCATTTACATTTATGTGATAGGACTCCGAACATGGGCATTACCTGCCAGCACACATTTGGGCAGTAGTGACAAAACTGATCTGAGTATTTAGGAGAAAGTTTTGTTAGAAAAAACAAAATATCAAGATTTGCAACTGGAAAATTCCTTTCTCGCAGTCTTTCTGGAGCAGCTGGGTTTGGAGCAAAATATGCAAAACATGATCTTTATCCAGACAAATCTTAAATTCAAGAAGTGAGTTCTTTGCTTAAAAACATTTGAGGAAAAATAATCCCATTTTTTTGCTCAAAAATAGATACTGTTTTTAAGTAAGCAAACCTGAAAGGCTTCAAATGAAGGCAGATGGGAGGCAGAAATTGGTGAGAGAGTCGGAGAAGAGGAACATAAGATCGTGAAAGCAATAAGCAAGCTCCGTGAGATAGGGGAGAAGGGAGACAGGATGATTTTTAGAAAGGTAAGTCAGACACCATGGGGATGGGCACGAAATAAGGACAGAGAGAAGAGATGTGGGATGAAGAGAAATGTTTTTTTTTCTGTTGAAGGCAGAGCAAAGTGAGCCTGGAAGGGAGCAGGGGAGGGACAAGAGGAAAATGAGCCAGGGACAATAGGAAGCAAAAAAGTATGGTGAGAAGGCCGAAGGCTGTACAGTTCAAGGCAGACAGTAAAAGAGACTCCATCAAAATTAGAAAGTGGAACAAAGGAGGGAAAGGATTGTCATTTCCACTACCATCTTCCAAGATATTATCAGCTCCTATCTGACCATAACTTCTTTTTGCTCCCCACCTCCCACCAGGAAGAGTCTTCAATCCACTTTGTGACATTTGAAAGAAAGAATTCTTGTCAGATCAACAGAAGTTGAGCAAACAGAACGCAATTGCCAGTGAAGAATCTAAAGACAAACTGATTTGTACAGCACGAAGCCCGAATGGACCATATCTTTGCAGATATTATGTACTATGTGTTATGTCTTATGCTTTAGCTGCTGGCCAGAATAAACATGCAACATAAAAGATTAGCATCTATCATTAGATTGCAACCAGGGTGACACAGCCAGGTCATGTGTGGCCAGACCTAGTCGTCAGAGCCAGAGTTTGCAGTCATGAGAAAGGGGACAAGAGTCAGCTGGGTCAGGATACCAGGGTGTCAGAGGCAGGAGACAAACTGGAGGTCATAAACAAGAAGCCAGATGTCAGGACTCAAGCCTGGGGAGTAGGTAGCACACAGTCCAAAACAGAGTAGAGCCAGTGGTCAGTCAGCTTCCAGGCTTCCTGCTGCTGGCTTAAGTAGGGCCAGTGGACCAATCCTCCAGCTGGGAGGAGTCTCATACTGGGGCTGGGCTTTCTAGGTCTTATGTAAGCTATTGCCAGCAAGCTACTAGGTGGAGGGTTGGATCATAGGTGCTTCCCCTGACCCTTCTGGGCCTGGGTGTGAGACCCATGACCCAGGGGATCCTGCTCCCATAGGGCAGTGTTTCTCCAGCAGTTCCCAGTCAGCAGCACAGCTGCGGTGCACCACAGACCATGCTGTGCCCCAGAAGTGGCCAGCAGCAGGTCTGGCTCCTAGGTGAACGTGAAGAAGTGGCTTCATGTGACTCTCATCCACAGGTACTGCCCCCCTGTTCCCATTGGCCAGTTGCCAGCCAATGGGAGTGCGGAGCCGGTGCTCTGGGCAGGGGCAGCTCACAGAGCCCCATGGCCCCCCTGCCTAGAAGGCAGACCCACTGCTGGCCACTTCCGGGGTGCAGCGCGGTATCAAAACAGATAGGAACTAGCCTGCCTTAGCTGGGCAGCACCACCGACAGGACTTTTAACATCTCAGTTGGCGGTGCTGACCAGAGAGACACAGGTCCTTACATGCCACAACCCAATCTGAACTTTGAGAAAAGCTGCCCTATGGAACCCCTCCTACACCCCAAACCCCTCATCCCTGGCCCCACCCCAGACCCTGCACCCCCAGCCCAGAGCCCTGACCCCCTCCCATGCCCCAACCCTGTGCCCCAGCCCACAGTCCCCTCCCACACCCTGAACCCCTTATTCCCAGCCCAACCCCCACAGCCCTTACCCCTGAAACCCAACCCTCTCCCCCAGCCCTGAGCCCCTCCCACACCCCAAACTCCTCATCCCCAGCTCTGTTGGGTCATGGGCATCAACAATTTTCTTCAACTGGGTCTCCAGAAAAAAAGTTTGAAAACCACTGCCATAGGGTGTAAACCAGCTAGGCATTATTTTCTGTAATTTAAAGGCGAGAAAGCTTTTAAACTAGTTCAGCAGCAGTCAAACAACTGATCTGTGATGGCTCTGTTCAAGGCTTTGACATTTACTTTTTCTGTTAAGAAAAAAAACAAGTCTTTAGAAAGGGAGATTCTGATCAGTTCTGTAAACTGGTTATTCCTCTTTCTCTTTGCATGCCACTGTTATGTTGCCAGGCCATGTTTACACATGGAAGGTTTGGCTGGTATAGCTATATCTGCAGATCTAGTATGGTTGCAGCAGTTGATGTGAAATGCTCTCCCAATAGCTCTAAACAATAGACTGGCTCCCTATCAGGAAAACGGATTTAGCAGCCTGATGAGGCAGGGGACACTGCCTACTTTCCTGGACACTTGCAAGGGAAGGGTGAGCTAGTGAGGGGCATTCTGGTTTGGGTGTTCATTGCTTTCTAAGTAATCTGCACTCTCTTATATGCTTTATCTGTAAAACCAACAATAAGTTAGACTCTGGGCAGAGTGTTGGGGTGTGTTACCTCTTCACAGCTATGAGGTGCCTCTGGAGAGAGTTAAATGCTAACCCAGAAGACTCACACCTTGGGGTGGAGTTCTGCAAAAGTGTGTGTCTAAGCTTTGGGGGAGTCTGATGGTCCAGCACTGAGCCCAAGGGCAGGGCAGCTGGACAGTGGGTTCCAGTTCTCAGGTGGGGTGCCAGACCCAGGGGCTGTGCCCGAGAGCATGCCTAGGGACCCCAAAGACGGGGGCTGTGGCTAGGTTCTGTTCCAGCTCTGGAGACTTAAAACACCTGGGGACCCAGAGGTTTGGGTTCTCCTCACAGCAGTCTGGTGAGCCACCAGCAGAGTGGGCCTGGCTGGATCTGTGACTAGCAAATACCACCGTGCTTTTGTCAGTATAGTTTATTCCAGTCGCCTCTCACTCCCTTGAGTGATACAAGCTATACCAGCTAACATACAGTTCTGGTAGTATCACTGTGTCTACACGAGGAGCTTTTACCAACACTGCTATGCCAGTCATCACAAACCACACCACATCATGCTCCTGACTGAAACACCTGTGCTGGCAAAAGTCTGTCATTTAGACCTGGCCTTAGTTACTTTGATTGGATCACAATTGCCACTTCATCTCTTTGAATGAGTGACATGGTTGGTGAGCAAATTTTCATTAGTGGGGAAAAGGCTGTTCAGCAGGTCTTCACTCATCAGGAGTGTAGTTCTAAAGAAGCATTCAAAATGCATGCAGCGGGCCCAGTTCTGATCTCCTACACTGATGTAAATTAAGAGTCATTCCACTGAAGTCAGAGTTACGCTGGTGTAAAGGAAGTGTGAGATCACACGCGTACTCAGTGGGTTCAGATTCTCTTCTCACACTGGTGTTATGTCAGTGTAAGTCTATTGACTTAAATGGAGCTGCTCCGGACTCACGTGGTCAGAAAATCCAATCTTGCCACTTACTTCAACTGCGGCAGGATCGGATCCTAGATAATGAATACTGAAGGGACGTTAGAAATCTTATTCATTTTCAGCAGTTAAGCTCTTAGTTTCCTTGCTGTCATTCATACAGCTTGGCCATTTGCATCATTCTGTTTCTCACTCATTCACTAACACAAAGGCAGCAAGTGTTTGGTTTTCTAGCCCTTCCAGGGAAAGTTTTTAAAAAAGCCACAACTACAATCTTGTTCCTATTAGACTACTAACACTTATTGTCCAAAACCACTTGGAAAGCGTCCCTGTAATCAAACCAGATCCACCGCAGTTAGTGAAATATTTCATTATGGTGAAGACCTCATGCCTCACTAATGAAATCTTTCACCAACATCAGTTACTGATATATTACCAGTATGAGAAGAGAATCTGAACCTCTTTGCCTCACTACCTCACTACGAGTACAGAGGTCTGTGAGTTTTCTGCTGCTGACTTGAGGGGTTGAACTAGTCATAGTCAGTAGTGGTATAACCTTTTGTGATGCTGTAGCACAGTGGTTTTCAAACTTTTTTTCTCATGACCCAGTTGAAGAGAAACACTTATCTCTGTGACCCAAAATGATAATATCTTCTGACTAAAGTTTTCATAAAATTACAATAAAGGGCAATACATGCTAGCTTTAACCACTTCCCTTAAAGTAATAACTAAAATGAGACATCGTTACTTGTAAAACATTTTTAAATACAGTATAAATACATAAAAGCGACAATCAGATAGAGTTTTACTTACTGTGATGGGGTGAGCCTGCCCATTGTTCATGATCTCGTTCCAATCTGGATAACAAGATGAAAGCTCTGTTCACATATCAGGTGCACTATTGAGTCAGTTTCTTTCTTTTGTTTTTAACCTTGTCAAAGCTGAAAATCTCAGTTTGCACCTGTCGGTTGTTGTGAACCATAGTAGCAACAGAACACTAATCTTACTTAACGGCGGATATTCTTTGAAAACATTTATCCAAAACGATGACGAATTCAATGACCAGCGGCATGTGTTGAGTGTGCTATCACAGGTGAATTGCAGCAGCTATTTTTCTAGCCCAGGCATCAAGTTTAGCTCCATTATTGATTCAGGATTTTCAAAAGCTAAAGGATCTTTCATCCAATGCTTTTCCTTCAATTTTTCAAGCCTCTTTGCAGGGAAGTAGCGACTAAAATTATCAGACAGAGCAGTGAGATGTAACTGTATGATACTCCTCATTTCATTCCCTTTTTTCCCACTGATGCTGTTCTCAGTGTGTTGTAACAGTGGTGGAAACGTAGTCGCTTGGAAGATCACTTTTCAGTTGTGCTTGCCACAGTGTTAATGACTTTTGGAATGTTTGTATCTGTTCACAGTGTCAAAACAAATCATTGCCTTTTCCTTACAACTTCATATTAGTTTAAAATTGAGAAAATGTCAGCTAGACATGACAACTTTATTAATCAACTGTCATCCTCAAACAAGTTAGACTGTTTTCCTACCAGAAATATGTGCATCTCCTTCCTTGTACGCCCTTGTAAGCACCCTGCCCTGTGACAGCACCCTGCCCTGTGACAATAAATGAGTATACTCAAAATGCTTGCATTTCTGAGCATAACACTTCAAAAAGTCTGCTGTTCAGTGACCTTCCGTTAATGAAATCAACAATTTTCACCACTTCCTTCAGTACTACATAAGATTTGGGGAAATACCCCGGAGCTTCAAGGTGGATGAAACAGTGATTCCAAACAACACCATTACTAGCTGCCTCAGATATTTTTTTCACAACTCCGCTATTCCTCCCTCTCATATTTGCTGCACCATCACTTGTAATTCGTTTGCAATTATCTCAATCCAAATTGTATTTCCCAACCACGCAGTCTTGTAGTGCTTCGAATATCTGTGCTCCTGTTCTATTGATTGGTGAAGTCAGACAGGACAGCAAATCTTCCATAAAGTCAACTTGCTAAACAGAAACTAACAGTTTTGCACAATTTGAAATAACAGTACTCTCGTCAAGATGGATAGCAAAATCCCTGGCTGACTGTAACTGAATAATAATCTGGGATTCCAAATGCTCTGCAATATCACATATTTGCCAAGACATTGTGTTATCACTGAGAGGAATGCGTCTTAATTTTTCAGCAGACTTCTTATTGAAAATTGTATGCATCATATCCAGAGATGCTGGAAGAATAAGTTTTTTGGCAACCATATGGGCTTTTTTCTCTTTTTTCCATATGGTATGCAACCGAATATGATGCCAGGTGTGCCTTACCATTCAAAGTAGCTGACTGACTAAGACTTGTGCTGATAACTTTAATTCCTGTTGCTTCCTTTGAAAATATGCAAGAGGCTTATCAGTGAGTTCCCCATGTTTCCTTTCTAAATGTCTTTTTCACTTCAAAGGTCTCGTTTGCAAATACTTTGCTGCAGATAACACCCTGTAGCTTTGGAGCTCAGTTTGCATTAGCAAAAATTGATGAAACCCTATTTCAAAAGAGCATCACTATACTACTTTGTTCACAATTTGGTTTTCATGTTAGCTGGTGGTTAAGAGGGATAGCTCAGTGGTTTGAGCATTGGCCTGCTAAACTCAGGGTTATGAGTTCAATCCTTTAGGGGACTACTTAGGGATCTGGAGCAAAAGTCAGTGCGTGGTCCTGTTAATGAAGGCAGTGGGGCTGGACTCAGTGACCTTTCCTCCCAATTTTAGGCAATAGGTGTATCTCCAACTATTAATTCTTTTTTATGAGGTCGACATGGCAGAAGTCTGTCCAGTATTACTAGAACTTTCTGTTGCAGACAACGTACTTACATGTTTCATTTTCAGATATAGATGGATTTGATGACTGTTTCTGAACTTTTTTCATATTGCAGAACGATCCATTTTTCAGGATGAAGGTTTGTTGGTTAAGCCTTGCAACTCGAGTCTCCACAGCAGTAACAAAACTGACAGCGTGCGGAAAGCAGTCTCATTAGGTGATACAATCAAAATGACTGTGCTGTGTACGTGTGTAGTGCACAGTGCATAAGAAACTCTCTGCAAACAAATTAGGTCTGACCAGAAAAAAAAAGTCGACATTTAAATGATTGTTATTTTAAAACTGTAATAAAAGACATTTTTAAGAGAGCACGACATTTTAAATTTGCAGGTGACCTAGTGCTTAATATCCTGCAATCCAGTACTGGGTCATAACCCATACTTTGAAAACCACTGCTGCAGCAGACCAGCTTGTGAGGGTGTCCACAACTACCTTCTGTAGTAATGGAATATTTCATATGCTTTTGTACTGCCTGTGTGCTCCTTTGCTGGCTCATTGAGGCTGGGTCTACACTTAAAACTTAGTTCGACACAGCAGTGGCACTTAGGGATGAGAAAAATCCACCCTTCTGAGCACAATAGCTATGCTGAGCTAGCCCCCAGTGTGGATGCAGCTGCAGTGATGGAAGAGTCTTTCCATCAGTCTAATCAGGGCTAGCTTTAGGCCGATTCCCCCGAAGCCCTGGAATTGGGCCCTGCACCTAAGAGTGCCCCATGCCTGCACCTAAGAGGGCCCCACACCTTAGGCGCCTTTTTAATTTTTAAAATTTTTCTACTTACCTGGCAGCGGTCTGGGTCTTTGGCAGCATTTTGGCGGTGGGGGGTCCTTCAGTGCCATGGAAGACCCGGGGTGAGTGAAGGACCCCCCTGCCACCAGAGTGCCACCCGAAGACCCGGACCACTGCCGGGTATTTGAATCGGGCCCCGCAGTTCCTAAAGCTGGCTCTGAGTCTAGCTACTGTTGCTCAAGAAGGTGGAGTTTCTACTGCAATGGATAAAATTCTCTGTTGATGTTGTCTGCGCCTACACTACAGGGTCACAGTCGCATGGCTACAGCACCCAAAGTGCAGACCTGGTTTTAGTCACACATTTGGTTTGTCCAGTAGCATTCTGTGCCTTATTGGAACAGAAGGTTATAACTAGAGCCGAGTGAAATTCTTCAACTGAAACTTCTTCTGTAAAAAATGTAGATTCAGTGGCATCAAATGACTCTGAATTGCTGTCAGTTTCACCACATCATTTTGGTGATGGTGGCAGAAGAACATTTATTTTTTTTTAAATTTGAAATGTTTCATTTCAACATTTTAACTTTTGGATTCAAAATGTTTGTTTTGCATAGACATTTCCTTTAATTTTATTTAAATAATGTTCTGAAGGTTAATAAATGCTCAAAAGTTAAATGTTCTGTTTTGGGTCAAACGAAACATTTTGTTCAACCTCAAACTTTAAATTTTCAATTCACCATCAATTTGAGAAAAATTTGTTTTCAGTTCAGCTTGAAACAATTTCCCCCCTGATTTTCTGTGAACCAAAAAAAATCCTCTATTCACCTACCTGTAGCCAAGAGTTCTCTCCCCTCAGAGTAGGAGAGTTAATCCTTGTGTCCTGAAGAGATTCCCTTTCAGGTATATACATTCTGCCTATTTAGATTCCTCTTTGCCAGTTCAATTACAGGAGGGCTTCTTCCCTTCTTGTGCTAAACACCTATACAATGTTGCTGTGCTGTATGAAACAGCTACATTGTTTCACCTCACTCTTTGTAGGAGTGATGGGTGAAGTTTGTGCTACATAAATGAAAGTTTTTGTATGGGTCATAGGGATAAATGCTACTTTATGATGCAAATATAACATGATTTTCAAGTGTGTGTTGGGTCCCCCTCTAGTGCCTGGCCACACAGAAGGTAATACCTGCTACTGCTGTCAGCGAATGGAGTTGGCGCTTACAATGGTAAGTCTGAGCCAAAAGTCAAGCATTCAGACCCTGGTGATGACTCATGGCACAAACCATTACAAAAATGCATTGGGGCCAATATATAGCTTTGTAACTGGGAAGCAATGTGATCCTGGATCCTATGAGAGAACTCAGCACCTCCATTCCCACTTATTTCTTTGGGAGTTGAGGGAAATCTACCGATCATCAGAGTGGGACCTCTCTGAGCAATCCATGGAAGTTTTTCTTTCTTACTCTCTTTACAATAGTATGTGTAAGATTTAAATTTGTTCTGCCCTATAGGTGAGTTTAAAAATTTAAAATCATTATCAAATATTAACATTTATATCTTTTAAAAATCTCATGTAAGTAGAGCTGTTTCGGAAAACAGAAAAAATGTTTTCAAACATTGGTGTGAAAATATTCAATTTTTCCCTGAAATTTAATCTCAATGGACATTTTCTAGCCAGTTCACCTGCTTAAGCGTTTAATAAACTCTTCACGACTTGAGCAGTGAAATTTGAACTATTCAGCACGATTTGAACATGGATTTCTGTCAGGGCTGTGATACTGCATGGCCAGAGGGCAGCAGGAGAGGCTTAGAAGGGAGCCTTATTCCCTGTAAGGGGAAGAAAGTTTGCTATAGATTAATTAGAGCACCTGAAGCCAGTCACATGATAAAACCCCCCTGCCTCAATCAGACAGTGTGGGAGTTGGAGCAGAGAGGAATTGGTGTTGGAGCAGAGAACAGTTTGAGGGAGTTGGAGCAGAGAACAGTTTGAAGGGAAGCAGAGGACAGTTTGGAGAAGTGCTGCGGTGAGCTAAGAAGTCCTAAACCCTAGGTAAAGGGGCACCTGGCTTGTACAGAGGGAGGGCAGGAAGCCCCCCACAAGCTGAAGGGCAGGAGAGGGAAGTAGCCCAGGGAAGGAAGTGTCAGTTCAAGTGGTTTACCACTATCTTCAGGTCCCCTGGGCTGGGACCTGGAGTAGAGGGCAGGCCCAGGTCCCTCCCTCTCCAGTCCCCTCCTCTAGGACACTAGTGGGGCAGTTAACATTCCACTGCAGGGGCAAGAAATGGTGCCCTGAATCCCCCCCGCCCCAAAGCACAAGACCCATCAAAATAGTGCTGGCAATTTGCCACAGGGCAAAAATTTTGTAATAATAATCTCCCCAAATGCAATGTCTTGCATTTTTCTCTTCTGCTAGAAGTATCTAGTATATTCAATCCAAATGAAATGGGTGAGATTCATGGTAATTTGGAATTTATAAAAATATACTGGAATTAATAGAGTTACATCTACTTAAACCAGGTGTGAATTTGGCTACATTCTCTTCTCCCTTGCACCTCTACAATCCCATTGAATTTGCACAGATTTAAGGGAAGATATAATTTGTCTATGCTTTATTAGACAGTGGACCAAATTTTGTTGTCCAAAGCAATGCCATTTTTATATGCTGTAACTGAGAACAGATTTTTTTTTGTAGTTACTTCTAGAAGTATTGATTTTCACATCCCCGATGTGAATACCAACAGTAACCTATGCAACGTTCATATTGGTGTAGTAGTTTTAGGACTAATTCTTTAGTAAACTACTGCAAGAAGGTTACGATATCCTGCCACTGAGCTGGTACTCAGTCTATAGGGGGCAGTAGTTACAAAAACACACTAAGAACGTCTATACTGGGTCAGACCAATGGTCCATCTAGCCCAGTAGCCTGTTCTGACAGTGGCCAGTGCCAGGTGCTTCAGAGGGAATGAACAGGACGGGTAAACATCAAGTGATCCATCCCCTGTCGCCCATTCCCAGCTTCTGGCAGTCAGAGGCTGAGGACATCCAGAGAATGGGGTTGCATTCCTGACCATCTTGGGAATAGTCATTGATGGACCTATCCTCCATGAACTTATCTAACATTTTTGAGCCCTATTATAGTTTTGCCCTTCACAACATCCCTGGCAACACGTTCTACAGGTTGACTGTGTATTGTGTGAAGAAATATTTTCTTTTGTTTGTTTTAAACCTGCTGCCCATTAATTTCATTGGATGATCCCTGATTCTTGTGTTATGTGAAGGAGTAAAGAACATTTCTTTATTTACTTTCTGCACACCACTCATGATTTTATAGACCTCTGCCATATATTCCCTTAGCTGTCTCTTTTTTCCAAGCTGAAAAGTCCTAGTCTTTTTAATCTTTCCTCATATGGAAGCTGCTTCATAACCTTAATCATTTTTGTTGCCCTTCTTGGTACTTTTTCCAGTTCTAATATATCTTTTTTGAGATGGGATGACCAGAACTGCATGCAGTTTTCAAGGTGTGGGCACACCATAGATTTATATGGTGATTATGTTATTATTTTTATTATGATATTTTCTGTCTTATTATATATCCCTTTCCTAATGGCTTCTAACATTTTGTTGCTTTTTTGATTGCTGATGCACACTGAGCAGATGTTTTCGGTGAACTATCTACAATGAATCCAAGGTCTCTTTCTTGAGTGGTAACAGCTAATTTAGATCCCATCATTTTGTAGGGATATTTGGGATTATGTTTTCCAATGTGCACTACTTTGCATTTATCAATAGTGAATTTCATTTGCCATTTTGTTGACCCATCAACCAGTTTTATGAGATGCCTTTGTAACTCTTCGCAGTCTATTTTCGGCGTAACTATCTTGAGTAATTTTATATTGTCTGCAAACTTTGCCACCTCACTGTTTACCCCTTTTTCCAGATAATTTATGACTATGTTGAACAGCACTGTTCCCAGTACAGATCCTTGGAAGAATGCACTATTTACCTCTCTCCACTGTGAAAACTGACCATTTATTTCTACGCTTTGTATCCTATCTTTTAACCAGTTATTGATTCATGAGAACCTTCCCTCTTATCACATGACTGCCTACTTTGCTTAAGAACTTTTGGTGACAGACCTTGTCACAGGCTTGTTGCAAGTCCAAGTACACTATATCCACTGCATGTCCACATATTTATTGACCCCTCAAAGAATTCTAATAGATTGGCAAGGCATGATTTCCCTTTACAAAAGTCTTGTTGACTCTTCTCAGCATATTGTGTTCATCTATATGTCTGTAACTCTGTTCTTTACTATAGTTTCAACCAATTTGCCTGATGCAGACATTAGGCTTATCCGCCTGTAATTGCCAGGATCACCTCTGGAGCTTTCTTAAAAATTAGTGTCATGTAAGTTATCATTCAGTCATCTGGAACAGAGGCTGGTTTAAGCAATAGGTTACATACCACAGTTAGTAGTTCTGCAGTTTCATGTTTGAGTTCCTTCAGAACTCTTGGGTGAATATCATGAGGTCCTGGTGATTTATTGCTGTTTAATGTATCAGTTTATTCCAAAATCTCCTCTGACACCTCAGTCTGGGACAGTTCCTCAGATTTGTCACCTAAAAAGAATGGCTTGGGTGTAGAAATCTTCCTCAGATCCTCTGCAGTGAAGACTGATGCAACGAATTCAATGAACTTTTCCATAATGGCCTTATATTTCTTGAGAGATTCTTTAGTACCTCAATTGTCCAGTGACCCCACCGATTGTTTCACAGGCTTCCTGCTTCTTAGATACTTAAAACATTTTTTTGCTGTTAATTTTTGTCATTTGCTAATTGCTCTTCAAATTCTTTTTTGGCCTGCCTAATTATACTTTGACACTTGACAGAGTTTGTGCTCCTTTCTGCTTTCCTCAGTAGGATTTAACTTCCAATTTTTAAAGGATGCTTTTTCCTCTAACTGCTTCTTTTACTTTATTGTTTAGACATGGTGGCACTTTTAAAAAATCTTTTACTACGTGTTTTTATTTGGGGGTATATATTTAATTTGAGCTTCTATTATGGTGTTTTTAAAAGTTTCCATGCACTTTTGTGACTGTATCTTTTAATTTCCATTTAACTATCTTCCTCATTTTTGTGTAGTTCCCCTGTCTGAAGTTAAATGCTATGGTGGTGGGACCTAACTTGTAAACCTGGCAACTCTGGGTGACCCTAAATGACCTTGTATATTCCTTGATGTGTGAGACTTCAAGCTCCACTAACTGGAGTGTTCTGAAATAGGGTAGCCTCAACCCAATCATCAATATGCATTTGAGAAGTAGAAGAAGAAAAAAGGTAGAAAAGTGGGAATGTGCAAAGGTGGCAGCTGTAAATGTTCACACAGAAGAATGATCTCGTAGTTAAGGAATTGGATGAGGACTTTGGAGAGCTGGGTTTAATTCCCAGCTCTGCACAAGTTTCCTTTATGACTGTGGGCAACTTACTGGGGGTATGTCTACACTGCACACTAAGTCAATATATGTAGTATTTGGTCTTGTGAAATCAGTGTTTCCAAGTCTATGCTTGAGCCTCCACACTGCATTGTAAACCTGGACACGGGTCTCACTGCCAGGCTAACACATCCATACTGCACTTCTAATCTGACTGGGGTCTGTGACTTGAGCTGTGGCCACACTGGAAAATGACAGGGCTTGGACCCGAGACACAGCGGAACTTGAGCTCTGACCCACGTACTAGCAGGGTTCTAGGACCCATGTCCCCGAAGCTTGCTGACCCCAGTCAGACTGATTTGGGTGCGGATGGAAGAGGGGCTTGGGCTCAAACCTCAGTCAGAGCCCAAGCTTAATGTGCAGCATAGGTACACCCTTAATCACTCTGTGCTTTGAATCCCCATCTATAAATTGGAGTTAATGTTTCTTGGCTCCTACCCTTTGGCTTGTCTGTTTAGATAGTTTGCCATGCAGGGACCTAGCACAACAGGGCCTTTGCCTGTAGATGCCATTGTCTTGCAAATATATAACAATAGTGACTTTAGAAACATTGAATGGATCTTCTTCAATCTCGGTTTCCTTTATAATACTCAAGAAGCTCCACAAACCAAGCCCACTTTCTGGATGTAAAGCTCCATGGATTAGAACCTGGGTCAGCAAGGCTGGGAATAGTTGATGGTCCCACAGTACTACTGGGAAGCAATGCAGAGCCCTGCCTAGGGAGCATTGTGGAGAATGGAAGTGCCACCCAAGGCAGCCAGAGTGACAGTACCCTGCGGCCCTCTGATTGGCCAAGCACCCCATTTAACCCCAGCGAGTGGCCCAGGAAGTTGTCTGGTCAACCACACCAACTTTGATCTGCTGTGGTTCCAGACTTTACCTCGTCTTCTGGTCTCAGCCTGACTCTTGCCTCCTGATTCCTGCCTGGAACTGTGTCTGATTGACAGTCTCTGACTCTGACCCTGATTCCTGCTTCCTGATTCCACCCTGGTGCTGCCTCTGATCGCTGCTCTCTGACCCCAGCCTGACTCTGACTCCGACACTTGCTTAGTGAATCTGGCTTTTGTGATTCCTGTGACTACCATCCCTGATGAGCAGATCCCAGCTCAGCTGTGACCACTAGGCCAGACCGCCTACACCCTAGGCCCATACACTGGCTTTACCAGAGCACACAGGGTTCTGACTGGAACATTTGGAGAGTTTATGTTTTACCTCCCCATGTCACCAACTCCTACCTGGCTCAACGGACGTCACTCAGACTTTGGGAGAAAGAACTGAAATTTATGAGCAACTGATTCCCAATGGAACTGGGGAAATGAGGAGTTGGAATGGGAGGTGAAATTCAGCCAGGACTACAGTGGGTGCCAGGTTCTGTAACAGACGTTGCTACAACAGTGTCTCCATGTACTGAGGATGCTGTGAGTCCTGGACAAACAGCTGATCACATGCTATTTCTGGTTACAGATTTATGTCAGTACTTAGAATTGCAATATCATTTAATCGGGACTTGAACCATTTCCCACCCCACATCCCTTTGTAACTGATTCCAACAGTGGGATTTCAACCTGGCCTTACACAGCTGCAAGTGTGAATAATTAGGTGTCAATAGACCTGTGAGGAGCTGGACTGAAGCTCCCTAGCTGGCAACGGTAGTAGACTCATTCACCTCTTATGTGGATCAGCCTCACTAGGGGAGACAAAGGTCCATCCACCCCCACTTTCATAGAGCACTGTCAGTATGTAGCAAAAAAAAAAAAAAAGCCCTTCTCCCCCAGCCCCACTCCAGATTTAGCAGCTATGGAAGTTTGTCATTTCTTGGCCTTTGGGCTATGATCAAAGACCAAATCAGTTTCAGGTCTATAGCCGGCCCTGGCAGGAAGCGATTTCTGATTTACATTATTTGCAGCACTTTATTCTACTCTACCCACGTTTTCCAGACTTCAGTTCAGCTGTATGTGCCTCTTCTACCTCAATATTTGCTCAAGGAAACCAGGCCTATTGGTTTGGTTCACTGACTCACTTCAGTCAGCAGACATTTGGCAGACACTGACAACCCTCTGCGTGGCAAAGCATGGGTGGGAAAGGTCTGTCTCACCTCCGGCTTGAGCAGTAAACACAACGCTTCCTGGATGTCTCAGAAGATTGTGACTGTTTGTCACGTCAGTAGTAGAAAAACAGTGGAGATGATGTTAAAGGAAACAGCGTGGCTTGCCCAGCAGGAACAGTTCTGCCTAGTTGTGTCATGGTCCTGCTGCTTCCCTGTCCTCAGCTCACTTGTCATGGTCTGTGCAAGAGGAGCTGGCAGATGTGAGTCATAGCCCTGCCATTGCGCTGATGGGCTGAGTGCCATTGTGTGCAGCATAAAGACAATCCTGAAGACCAAGCTAGTCAAGTATTTGTTACAATGTGACTAAAAGCACTATCCCCCATGAAAAGGGTGAAGGTTTTGTCTGGCTTTACAAACATCTTTCCAACCATAAAACAAAGCATGGAGTAAAGGAAAAAAGCTTCTTGGTCAATGACTGGGCACCATAAATGGGCTGTATCACCTCAGGACTTAATTTAAAACTAGGATGAACTTGACTCCAGCGTGCTGTTCAGATGTGGGGGAGAGAACCTCTGAAACAGTCATTTGGCCGCTTTGGGGAGTTACGCAGCAGAAATTCAACTCAGGTAATGACTTGCTGCCTACTTACAGTAGATACTCTCTACCAGCCCATATAAAATTGTTCTTCTCTTTCCCTCCTTCCAGAAATGCAGCACTTAAAGCACTTTGAAACCATAGAGTGCTCTATCGATGCTGTTTCAGAGTAGTTGCCATGTTAGTCTGTATCCGCAAAAAGAACAGGAGTACTTGTGGCACCTTAGCGACTAACAAATTTATTGTAGCATAAGCTTTTGAAGTAAGCTGTAGCCCATGAAAGCTTATGCTACAATAAATTTGTTAGTTTCTAAGGTGCCACAAGTACCCCTGTTCTTCTATCAATTCTGACTCATTTCTCCTTACGGCACCCCTCAGAAGGCAGCAGGGAAGATATTATTATTGAAAATGCCATTGTTGGCATAATGGACTATTATGTTTATTCATTTGGTGGCAGTCTTCTCTGAGTCAGTCTTGGACTCATGCCACAAGGCCGCTGAGTTTTAGATGGGACCTAACAGCTTTGTGGCCATTTCCTAAGAAAATTCCAACTGGGGTGACTGCAATCTACCAGTGTATGTTCCACCTGCAGGTTATTTTGTATCACTTCTTGCCCTAAAAGATTGTATAATGTTGTGAGGTTAGCTGCTGCCTTTTCACCCCAGAGGTGTCTGAATTTCAGCAGTGGGTGAAGTAATCCATATATACAATATGTAGAGCATTTAAATTGAAGTGTTTTGGGATAACAAGTGTTATATTCTATATACGTTATTATTATGTTCCACATTAAAGGCTGCTGCATCTTGATGGAGAATGAATAAATGGGGTATGGTTTTGTGCACCTTGAGATCCTATTTATCGTGGGCTGAGAGGCACTGCGTATAGGACATTTAAGGCACTTTTCCTAGGATAATGCATTTCTATTTATACAACAGAGACCTGGGCAAGGTAAGTGATTATTCCCCTCTATTCGGCACTGGTGAGGCCACATCTGGAGTATTGCATCCAGTTTTGGGCCCCCCCATGTGGAAAAATTGGAGAGAGTCCAGTGGAAGGCAATCAAAATGATTAGGGGGTTGGGGCACACAATTTACGGGGAGAGGCTGAGGGAACTGGCATTATTTAGTCTGCAGAAGAGAAGAGTGAGGGGGGGATCTGATAGTGACCTTTATCTAGCTGAAGGGGGGTTCCAAAAAGGATGGCTCTAGGTTGTTCTCAGTGGTGGCAGATGACAGAACAAGGAGTAATGGTCTCAAATTGCAGTGGGGGAGGTCTAGGCTGGTGGGGCGGAATGACGACTCACCAGTGCCTCTTGCTGGATGTCCAGGGAATCAGCTCTTTTCCAGCTCCAGAGTGTCCTCTGCCAGCTGATGTCTCGCCTGCCTCTGGCCCCTGTGTCCTTCCTGGCCCCGGTGCCCTTTGCCCAGGGGTTCTGCCCACTGCAGCATCCCCTCTGTCTGGGTCTCCCCTCCCAGGGAAACCCCCACCCCCACCTTGCCTCAGTGGCTAGTGCCAGTCTCCATCTAGCCCCTACTCCCTGGGGCAGACAGCAGTCTGTAAACCACCCATCATCGGCAAGGGGGGATTGAACCAGCTGCCTCTGCCTATTCCTGGGCTGCCCTTCTGCAGCGCTAGTACCCTTTTGTGGGCCCTTAACTTGACCTGTAGCCTGGGGCTTTGCTAGGCTGGAGCTGTCCAGCTCCCTCTGTCCTTCCCCAGCACTGCTCCACCCCAGATACCCTTCTCAGCTTCCCAGGCAGCCAGGTCCTTCCCTCTCTAGGAAGCTAGAGAGAGTGTGTCTGTGTCTGGCCCTCAGCCCTCTTATAGGGTCAGCCCTGACTGGGGCGTGGCCTCACCTGTGGCTGCTTCCCCCAATCAGCCTAGTTTTTCCCCTGCCCCAGCCCTCTCCAGGACTGTTTTAACCCCTCTGGGCAGGAGTGGGGTGACAACCCTGCTACAGCTGAATATTAGGAAAAACTATTTACTAGGGATACATCCACACTACCCGCCGGATCGGCATGTAGTAATCGATCTATCAGAGATCGATTTGTCACGTCTCGTCTAGATGCAATATATCGATCCTCGAACGTGCTCCTGTCGACTCCGGAACTCCACCAGGGCGAGAGGTGGAAGTGGAGTTGACGGGGGAGCCATGGCTGCTGATCTCGTGCCATGAGGATGGGAGGTAAGTCGAAATAAGATATGTTGACTACAGCTACGCTATTCCCGTAGCTGAAGTTGCGTATCTTACATCAACATCCCCCCTCCAGTGTAGACCAGGCCTAGGAGGGTGGTGAAGCACTGGAATGGGTTACCTAGGGAGGTGGTGGAATCTCCTTCCTTAGAGGTTTTTAAGGCCTGGCTTGACAAAGCCCTGACTGGGATGATTTAGTTGGGAATTGGCCCTGCTTTGAGCAGGGGGTTGGACTAGATGACCTCCTGAGGTCTCTTCCAACCCTGACATTCTATGACCTTAAATATCTGAAACTGAGATGTTTTACAATTTCTGTTTATGTAGCATGCAGGCTTATGGTCTGCTAGCAAGGCTTTAAAAAAACAATTCTAATTTCCCCTCGCTTTGACACTGTTGGGGTTCTCATTCAGAACTTCTTCCCCAATCTCAGATGGTATAACCCCAGGTAAGAGCTCATCAACGCTTCCCTCACAGATGAAGTGGAGAGAAGAAAGAGCCTACAAAACCCAGGAACCTTGTGTTCACACAGTGTTTTAATCCAACAACTAAAGGTTTTATTATTTTAGCATGTGTGCATTAAGCAGAAAGGGAATGGCATGTCAGGAGCTCTCTTTCTATTGGCTAGAAGCATATGGTGGTACACTGTGGTACACTGTTGTGACTAGTGTTCTAGCCTGCTGCTGTGTTTAATTAATCCGAGGAAATGGCTGTGCATAGTAGCAGCTTCAGTAATAAATGTGCTGGCTTCTAAGATGTTTAGACCATTCTAGTGAGCCCTGAGTGCTGCGGAAGCTTCTTCCGGTGTTTTTAAATAAGAATTAAACATCGATTCAGGAAATCCAAATGGGTGGTTGGTGAATCTTTATGGTACTGCGGTCAGTGATTGGACCATTACGGGGCATGGAGAGAGTTGTGCGAATAATGTATTTTTTGGTTAGCTGGCAATTCCCAAAAAAGAGTTTTGGGTTGAACAAAACAGTTCATTTGACCTGAATTGAAATGTGTCGTTTCAATTTTGAATATTTTTTAATTCATTTTAAATTAAAAAAGTATCAACTTTAAGGAAGTTTAGCATTGAAAAATCAAAACACATTTCATTTTGAAAATGCCAAAATGAAGAATTATGGTTTTTTTCAGGATGTTTATTGATTTATTTAGCTGAAATTGACATTAATTCACAAAATATTTCTGTCATCCCGAACCTGCATTTTTCACCAAAAAAAAAGTGTCATTTAAAATCTTTCATCCAGTTTCACACAGTGGCAGTTAAAAACTTTCACTGTGCAATCCTACACCCAGTGCTTAACTGAACAGCATAAAGATGTATTTGACACAGGCATCTCTCCAGTATCCAGCTGCAATGTCCCTTACTTGTTAAGGGCCAAAAACAAAGGTTAACCTGATTTATTTTGCTTGAGGCAAAGCGAAGCGGATAGTGCAAGCATTGACTTCAAGCTCGATAATGACACTTTGTACACATAATGCCAGAAATGAAGCCACGTGCGTCTTGTTCCTTAATGCTATTTTCACTTCGGTATAAAAATGTTGCTCTCAATATTTAGCTGCTGCAGTGAGAGAAGATGTATTATTCTCTGGTAGAGATGGGGCCAAACCAAAACCCCAGAGCCAAGGACCCAGTAGATTTGCACAGCAGGCGGTGTTGTAATCTAGATCTCAGTGTTGCAGTCTGACCTAATTCCTATTGTGTGACGTCAATGATGTTCTCATGCACTGTTCTGAGTACCTGAATATTTCTCCTTGTGCTAAGTGTAAAATGAATGGTTGTTCTTGTCTTGTCCCTTGATCATATTGGCCATGAAGTTTGAGAATGAATTTGGCAACTCACACAGGGTTCTTTGTAAGGGCTCGAACCAAGGTATTCAATCCAAAAAATTTCAGTTTTCTTTACGATATTACATTCAAAAGCAGGGGCAGTTGTAAAAGCCTTCTCCTGCCACATCTTGCTGAGCGGATATATCTTGGTCCCATCTCTACTGATTTTCATTTCTGCAGTGTGCGGCATTCACAGTCTCACAATAGTGGATATTATTTTCTGAGTTGCTTTGATGTCAATCAGAGAATCTTTTATCTTTTAACCATTTATTTCCTCTCACGTTTCCCTTGAAAGGGTATGACTATCCTCAACAGTTGTCATTCCAACCTGAGTTTTCAATCTTCTAGTTTTGGCCTGGTTCTTAGCTAGTTCACTCCCATGCACATCAACATTTGATGGAACCCACTGAAAAGTCAATTTATTGGCTCTCTTTCCAATCATCTGAGCCTCCTTGTGAATTGCATTGTTGCTAATGTTATGATTTCTTTTAAAGGAACAGAGGATCACTGACTGTAAGTCAACAAACATCACAACATCTGCCTCTATTTTTGACCTGTTTATTTCTTGCAGTGCAGTGAAAATAGCTTTCTGTTCGGCCGTATAGTTCGAGCTAATGTATCCTGAACTAGCACTCTTTATTGTACGCTCTCAATGAGGCCGCTAGATGAAGACACTACAACTACTATTCTTGAAGGATTTGTCTGGTGAACCATCAGTGTACACATGAATCTGTTTGACTCGTAACTGATACCATTGGTTAGTCTTAGCTACAATTTTCCCTAGTGTGGCCAAATCCATGTGTTCCTTTGAGCAAGGTTCCAAAAGGGAGAGAGATTTACTAAAGCAAATAGTCATGCTGAGGAGTTACTGGGCATACAAACTTCTTCATGTGCTCTAGTTTCCTAACATCATCAAATGTTTCCATTTCTTCAGTAATCTTTACATACCTTTGGAAACACGATGATCATTTCAGCTTAATTTGGCTTTCTAATTTCTGAACAGACCTGAGTGGTGATGACATTCAGGTAGGGAATGAAGACAGTTTCTGTACTGAATTTGCTGTTCTTTTCTACAACTGAACATCAGACTCTTGTTCATATATTGCTTTTAGAGTGTCTCTTACTGCTCCAATTATAATGAGACCTGCAGACGACAGCACAACATCAGTCTTAGCAACATTACTGGGACGGGTACATGACCAGACAAGTAATGGATATTCAAGTTTTGGGCTAATTATTAAGCAGTGTGTTGTTTTCAGTGTCTTAACATGTGAACCCCAGTTGGTACTGGCAACACATCATGGAAGATTATAGCCTATAGAGAAGCTTAAGCTATTTTATGTAGCAGCTACACAAGAAACCTATAGGCCTACATCCTGTAAGATATTTAGCTTAAGTAGTTAGCTTAAGGCTTTGAGGCCTATCTTCTTAGCATATGTGCAACGTGCCTCAGGTGGCATGTGACCAGGATTCATCACCAAATTTGGTTCCCTGGTTGGATCATTAGGTTCCCCAGCCCAGGCCAGGTACTAAGGGGGAGCACAACATGAACGCTGATCCATGCGCTCCCTTTCAGGCCTATGAGCCTTAGCATAAGTGAGTTACCTAACAGTGGCAGCCATCTTTCCGACTTGTGGTCCAAACCATAGTTCAGTGTCCATGGTCACTCCAAAGTATACCAGGTTTCTCTCAATGGCAATACCTTCTCCAGCTAGTGTCAATTTTGGCCTGTAGTTGAACCTCCTACAAGTTGTGGTAAAGTAGGTGGACTTTATTTTTGCTGGATTCAGCTGGAATTGATGTTTCTTTGCCCATCTAGTTATAATGTCCAAGTCTTCATTCAATTCATTCTCCAGAACATCTATTTCATGATCCATGATAAGAGGCATAATATTGTCTGCATATGGACATACAGATGATTTCAAGCAGCCTGACTGTTCACAGGAGTACAGCAGGAAAAAGAAGGGGATTAAAACTGAGCTTTGAGGAACTCCTATCCTGACTGGCCTTGTCTTCAAAAAAGTAGCATTTAGTCTTACCGTTATTTTCCTATGCTATAGGAAATCTGACTTTCCCACCAATTTCCATCTCACTGAATTTCACTAAGAGCTTATCATGCCAAACTCTATCTAGTGCCGCACTGAGATCCAATAAGCCTAAGTGAACAGCATGAAAGATTGAGTTGGGCACTGTTATGCAACCTAGGGAAATGTATTCTAACAGCCCATATAGACGCTTTTCAGCTTCAGAGCACTTTATGCCCATAATAATTATAGGAATATAAATGTTATTGTCTGTCTTTATGTTCTCTCTTAAAATTAGATTTAGAGATCAGTTTAGATCAAATTATGCTCTCTCTCTCTCTCTCTCATACAAGCAAATGGGGCACAACCTTGCTTCTACCCCATCCCATCCCAAACACAATAGAACAGCCAAATCACTACCCTTACTTATCCACTAGACCAGAGGTTTTCAATCTGTGGTCTGTGGACCCCAAAGGTCCACAGACTATGTCTAAGATTTCCAAAGGGTTCCACACCTCCATCTGAAATTTTTTAGGAATCCGCAAATGAAAAAAGGTTGAAAACCAGTGCACTAGACCACTCCTCCCACCAGTGCTATCTCACAGCGACGTCTTTATAGTTTTGCACATATAGGCTCATTGGGACTGCAACATCCGTGTGACAAAACCCAGCATGACTCATCACTAAAGTGCCAAGTATCAGAGGGGTTGCCGTGTTAGTCTGGATCTGTAAAAGCAGCAAAGAATCTTGTGGCACCTTATAGACTAACAGACGTTTTGGAGCATGAGCTTTCACCCATGAAAGCTCATACTCCAAAATGTCTGTTAGTCTATAAGGTGCCACAAGATTCTTTGCTGCTATCACTAAAGTGGAAACTTTTCCTTTAATCACAGTGGCTGACAGTTGGGGCTTCTAAGGGCTATTGCAATACAAATTATTATGAACTCACAGCTTGTGGGAAGACAAGGCACCATGCTGAGGTAAGGACAGATACAGGAGATAGCCTTAGATTTAAATGTGAAAAAAATAGTGGTTCTGGTCCACTATCTTCACACTACAGAAACCATCCCTACAGTAGGCACTGCCTGGCCCCAAGGCTGGCAGCCTCATTAGATAGGCCATAATTGATTGAGCACGGAGATGGAGACATCTCATGGTCCCTCGCACTATCTATGACTTACATGCCCTGGATAAATAGAGGACTTTGGTCACCCACGGGGCTATCAATCCAGCAATTTACTTACAAACAGGGTGACCGGATGTCCCAATTTTTATAGGGACAGTCCTGATTTTGGGGCCTTTTTCTTATATAGGCTCCTATTACCTCCCCTGACCCCTTGTCCTGATTTTTCACACTTGCTGTCTGGCCACCCTACTTACAAACGACCACCATATTTACTTCTAGAGAGCTTGAATGGTACTTCTGCCCATTAGTAATAAGAATAATAATAAGTATGAGATTTCTTCCTCACTGACTGAGTTTTAATCCAGCTGGAATCTCTTGCCGTGGCAGTGGCTGGGTGAGAACAATCTGTCACAAATGCAACATTGATTAGCTCCAGTAAAGTGCTAAATTATGTTATTGGAATTCAGAGGTTTGCAGCATACATGGCAAATAGCAAGCAGTTTAACAGCAGCAGCTGAGACAGTTTTCTTAATATCTACAGACTGCAAGAGGGTGCTGGATGGGATGTAGTTTAATGACAATCAGGAGTTTAGATACGATCATGGCTGACACAGTGCAGAGATCTAGGCCAAACAATTTCTATATACTGTTTTAATTGCCTAAGTACATGATCCGCAGGCTTCAAGAGAATGCTTCTGGATCAGAGTCCTAGCTGTTTTGAAGAAAGAGTATGGCTTCATGGCTTGAGGAGGGGACTAGGATCCAGGGCTCCTGGTTCTGCCTCGATTTAATTAATCACATATAAGATGCCCATCACTGTAGTATGTAGGCTGATTCACTGTGTGATCTTGAGCAAGTTACACAGGATCAAAGTCTCAAAAGCAGCCACTCACTTTGGCAGTGCCCAGCTTAAGATATTTTTGGTCATGTGTCCTAAAGGGCTAAGCACCCCTGCATAGGGCCAGGTTTTCAAAGGCACTTGGCTTCCATTTAGGCAACCCAAATGAGCAGCCAGCTTTCCAACAGAGGCCAGCATGCTGGGTGCTGAAAGGTTGTGAACTCCTGGCCAAAGCTGCACAATACATCACTGTGGGGTGCTCAGCAGTTCTGAAAATCTGGCTCGATTTTGTGCCTACATTCGAGTGGAGTTCTTTTGAAAATGGGCCCAAGGGTGCGCTTGAAGGACCTGATTTGCAAAAATGGTGGGCAGCCAGAAGTACTGTTGAAGCCCATTGAAGCTGAGTCTTCAAGAGCCCTGAAACATGGGGGGAGGGATAGCTCAGTAGTTTGAGTATTGGCCTGCTAAACCCAGGGTTGTGAACTCAATCCTTAAGGGCCCCATTTGGGGATTTACTTGGGTATTGGCCCTGCTTTGAGCAGGGGGTTGGACTAGATGACCTCCTGAGATCCCTTCTAATCCTGATATTCTGTGATTACCTCATTGACCCCTTCCCTCCCATTTCTGTACAATGGAGTACTCCTTATCTCCAGCATTGGTATCTGTAATTCCCACCAAGATCCTTGGCTGGAAGATGCCACCTGCAGCTAAGTGAGTTATTTCTTGTCCTGTTCTTACAAAGGAAGGAGTTGAACCAGCTCCTTGGCTGGAGCCAGGCCTTCCTCCAATTCTGTTCCTTTTCATAACCTAGGTTTCAAAGAGTGGACCATAGGGCTGTCAATTAATCACAGTTAACTCACACAATTAACTAAAAAAAGTTAACCATGATTAGTTGCAGTTTTAATCATACTGTTAAACAATAGAATACCAATTGACATTTATTAAATATTTTGGATGTTTTTCTACATTTCGAAATATATTGATTTCCATTACAACATGGAATACAAAGTCTACAGTGCTTTATATTTTTATTTTTATATTTTTATTTTATATTTTTATTTTTTATTCTAAATATTTGCACTGTAAAAGTGATAAACAAAATAAATAGCATTTTTTCAATTCACCTCATACAAGTACTGTAGTGCACTCTCTCTATCATGAAAGTGCAGCTTAAAAATATAGATTTTTTTTGTTACATAACTGCACTCAAAAACAAAACAATGTAAAACTTTAAAGCCTACAAGTCCACTCAGTCCTAATTCTTGTTCAGCTGATCGCTAAGACAAGCAAGTTTGTTGGTATTTATGGGAGACAATGCAGCCCTCTTCTTGTTTACCGTGTCACTTGAAAATGAGAACAGGTGTTTGCATGGCAGTTTTGTAGCCAGCAGTGCAAGGTATTTACATGTCAGATATGCTAAACTTTTGTACGCCCCTTCATGCTTTGGCCACCTTTCCAGAGGACGTGCTTTCACGTTAATGACTCTTGTTAAAAAAAATCATGAGTTAATGAAATTTGTGAATTAACTCCTTGGGGGAGAATTGTACGTCCTCTGCTCTGTGTTACCTGCATTCTGCCATATATTTCATGTTATAGCAATCTAAGATGATGACCCAGCACGTTATTCATTTCAAGAACACTTTCACTGAGATTTGATAAATCGCAAAGCAGGTACAAATGTGAGATTATTAAAGATAGCTACAGCACTCGACCCAAGGTTTAAGAATCTGAAGTGCCCTCCAAAACCTGAAAGGGATGAGGTGTGGCGCTTGCTTTCAGAAGTCTTAAAAGAGCAACATTCCGATGCCAAAACTACAGAACCCGAACCACCAAAAAAATAAAAATAAAAAAATCAATCTTCTGCTGGTGGCAAGTGACTTAGATGATGAAAATGAACATGTGTCGCTCCACACTGCTGTGGATCGTTATCAAGCAGAACCCATCATCAGCACGGATGCATGTCCTCTGGAATGGTGGTTGAAGCATGAAGGGACATATGAATCTTTAGTCCATCTGGCACATAAATATCTTGCGACACTGGCTACAACAATTCCATGTGAACACCTGTGCTCACTCTCAGGTGACGTTGTAAGAAGTAGGCAGCATTATCTCCAATATTCTTGAGTGCAGTTACTTTTTGTACATAATTCTACATTTGTAAGTTCAACTTTCATGACAAAGAGATTGCACTACAGTACTTGTAATGGGGGAACTGAAAAATACTATTTTTTATTTTTTTACAGGGTAAATATTTGTAATAAAAATAAATATAAATATACTGCACACTTTGTATTCTGTGTTATCACTGAAATCAATATATTTGAAATGTAGAAAACTTCCAAAAATATTTAAACAAATAATATTCTATTATTGTTTAACATTTCGATTAATTTTTTTAATTGCATGATTAATCTTAATTAATATTTTAGTAGCTTAACAGCCATAGTGAACACTAATTTTAGACCTGACAAACACAAGCAGTGTCCTGTAACATTTTAGGTTATAGCCTCAAATAGGTCTTTAAACCACGATTTGAGGACTTCAATAACACAGACATAGGTTAGGGGTTTGTTACAGGAGTGGGTGGGTGAGATTCTATGGCCTGCGATGTGCAGGTCATACTAGATGATCCTAATGGTTCCTTCTGATCTTAAAGTCTATGAGGCCTCTTGGCACTAGGACATAACTTTGCCTGTTATTTTACATCTGACAGCAGAAACTCTAGGTGCAAAAGCCGGCAGCTACAGTAGAGCTTTCTGTGTCTACGGACTTGTCCATTGTGTGTTCTGTTGTTGAAAGGAAGAAGGGATTTATCTGATTTGTCTGATCCTAACCGTTGTGTTTCAGGTTCAGTATCGTGCTTTCTACAGTGCCAACCTGCAGTACAGAGCGCCAGGGCTCCTACCACCCACAATGCACCTTTGCAATTTTTCATCATGCGGCATACCTCTCTCCTGACCCCTGCAGCTTTTGCCCTGAAGCACAGGATTTAATCATGTCTACCACAGCAGCCAATCTTGCTTTCACTTGCTTCAGTGGCAGACAGATTGGGCCATTAGGATGTGTAAACATGTTGTGCATGGTCATGCAATTAGCCAGCTCCCATACCATATTTATTTGTAGGCCCAGCACTGATGCCTGCTGCAATGTGTGTGTATTCACTGGACATGGTGAGAACCAGCAGTTGCATGGCGAAGGCAGCATGTTTCAAATACAGTGATTTTGTTGAAACAATGAAAGTGAGAACATTTTGTACTGATGCATTTACTAGGCTGGCTGGTTGTATCTACAGGAACTTCTGCAGCTGCTGAGTCCAAACGGCAGCAAAATTGCTCAAAGATCATATCCACAAGTGCCTCAAAAGAGGAAGCGCTGTGCATGCTGAAACTGTCCCACGGGCAATAACCAAGACACAGACTACAGCTGGAGTTTCTACTGACCTGACTTCTAGTAACATGTCATTATGCAAGTTAAGAGAAGGGTAATTAAGAACAAGTCTTCAGAGGGTAAACTGATCTTGTGCAAGGATCAGAAGGGAACAGAAGTCTAACATGGGACACAGGGTATACAAACCAGAGCTATGGTACATTTGGTCCAGTGGCCAGTATCAAGAGCTTCAAGGGAAGGTTCAAGAATACTCACAATGAACAGTTATGGAGTAACCTGCCCATAGGGGAAATTGCTGCCCTGTGGTTGATTGGTTTATGCCCTGAAACATGAGGACCTCCATCCCTTGTTAAAATAATGTTTTATTCTATCAGATGTAATTGTGGGTGTTCTCATTAGCTATATAAATATCTAATCCTACTAACCTCTTATCTACAATGATATCTTGTGACAGTGAGTTCCGCAGGCTCTTTGTGCTTTAGTTAGAAAAATATTCCCTTTATGAGTTTTAAATCCCTTTTGGCTTCTGCAGCAAATGAGGCAGGCATCCTACAGACAACAGCCTCATTCACTACTGCGATGGGGCAAGGCCAGATGGCTACAGTAAAGTACTGAGAAACAGGTATGTTAGCCCCAGGCTAAACAAATCCCTGGGACCCTGGTAACCAAATGGCAGTTGCTCCAGGTTAATCAAGGCACCTGGGACCAATTAAGATCTTTCTAGAAGGGAGTGGAGATAGCTACTTTAAATAGAACACCTGCAGCCAATCAAGGCAGGCTAATCAGGGCACCTGGGTTTAAAAAGGAGCTCACTCCAGTCAGGCAGGGAGGAGCCAGAGGAG
>NC_133773.1:138550070-138588191 GCF_003597395.2 Chelonoidis abingdonii | reverse complement strand
TCATGTGCAGCTTACAGGAGGATCTAGCAGCACTCAATCCAGGCCTGGGCGGGAACCTGGGTAGAGGGCAGGCCCGGGTTTTCCCCCCAACCTCGCAAACTCCTGATCAGACAGGAGGAGCTGACTCAAGATTGTGGTTCCACAAGAGGAGAAGATCACCTGGGGAGCAAATCGCCATAAGCGCAACCACCAAGGTAGAGGGGAACTTTGTACACCTAAACAATTCGATTTCCCCCAGGCGGTTATCCTGGACACTGAATGAGGCAGGGGTTCTGTGGGAAAAAAAACCAAAATATGATTGTGTAATAAAGATCGTGAGCAGTTCGGCTAAAAAACATAGTCTGCAATATTATAGACTAACAGACATTTTGGAGCATGAGCTTTCGTGGGTGAATACATCTGACGAAGTGGGTATTCACCCACGAAAGCTCATGCTCCAAAATGTCTGTTAGTCTATAACATTCCACAGGATTCTTTGCTGCTTTTAATTAAAGACTGTATCCTAATACCTGAATTTGGAACCTCAATGTTCTTTAACACAGTTTTTTATGTAGCCCCACCCTTCCAGATTCTATTGTGCTAAATTTGGGTGAATTTTCACAGGGATCGCAAAAGACACACCCCTGACACCAGGGCAGCCACCCTAGCTCTCCCTCAAGTCCCTGTTCCAAAGAATAGGGGCACTAGAATTTTTCAACCAAACAGCTGTAAAACAACATATTTCTCCCTAATCTTGTTTTCTGAAACAGCTGAACAGTTTAAGGTGAAATTTACCAAAATAATTCAGTCGGAGACAGACACTCAGAACTGAAAATTTCAGCCCAAGCAGGATCTTATAATGGGAAGTGTCAGGCAACTCCATCTGTAAACAAACACCATCTACCCCAAATAACAAGCAGAGAGCTTGTTACAACCTGAACTCCAGCTTGGCCTTTTCAAACCAACAACCTGTCTAGGGTGATTGCAGTTCCCGTCAAGGAGCCCAGGAATGCCTTCTGTTTAAAGGCTCCAAGCGTTTCTTCCCTTTCAGGTCATTGCCTCCCAGAATAGCTATGAATTAGTGTGACACTTTCCTCAGGGCAGCCCAGATTTGTAAGCCACTGTGTTACCCCTCTGCCTTAGCAAGAGCGAGCTTTACTGGAGATTAGCTTGTGTGTCAGCTCCCTGCCACACCGGTCTGGCCACTTCACCAGCAAACTCCTTGAGACACTGCCAGTCTAAACCTTGCTTTGCAGGTAACAAGCAGTGAACCCCAGTTCCTAGGGATGTCTCCCTGTACTGTTTAGTTCCTCATTGGACACTCTCAGAAATTACTAAGGTCGCTGCCTCCGAAGGGACAGTGTGCTTGTCAGCCTGTTAGGTTAGCTGAAAACTCACTGTATGCTTCAGTATAACAGCACTGAGATTGTTTATAGTAAAACTAAGAATAAGTTTGTTAATAAAGAATGGAGATTTAAGTGATACTAAGCGAGAGTAAGGGTCCATATCTTGCACGCATACACAGAAATGGAGATCACCAGTGCATGCAGCACTTTCAGTTTGGATTCCAGGGAGATGTTCTTGTTCCTCCGGATTGGCTTTAGCTTTGCCGCCACCGCTGCTGCTGTTTGTACAGTTCTTGCCAGAATTTATGCCTTTGATCCTTCATCAGTGACGATTGCCCCCAAGTACTTGAACTGTTTCACTGTCTCCAGCTCTTGTCCACTGACAGTGATTTGTGAGCTGATCCCGTCATGTTTGTTTGTCATTGGCTTGGTTTTCTCTGCAGTGATTTCCATACCGTATTTTGCGACAGTTTCATCCAATCGTTTCACAAGGTTGGCAAGTTCATCTTCACCTCCTGCCAGGCCGTCAATGTCATCAGCAAACTGTAGACTTGAGATTGTTCACACCTCCCAGTTCTGACTGTGCATATGTGATCTTTTATGGCATCAGTCATTATGCTCTCCAAGTAGATGTTGAACAGTGTGGGTGAAAGAAGGTAGCCTTGCTGGATTCCAAAAGTGGTACAAAATCTCCTATTGTGCCATTGATGAGACCTGCATTGCTGGCCTTGGCATACAATTGTTTAATGGTAAGAATAAGCTTACGACCAACATTGTACTTCTTCATGGCTGCCCAGAGAGCTTCATGCCATACTCTGTCAAACACCTTCTTGAAGGCAACAAAGATGTGGTAGATGTCCTGCTGGCAGGGCCAGTGCAACCATTTAGGCGAACTAGGCGGTTGCCTAGGGCACCAAGATTTGGGGGCGCCAAAAAGTGGCGCCCCCAAAAATTTTTTAAATGGTTGCAGCTGCTGCTGCTGGATGGGCTGAGCTGCTGGCTGCCGCCGGCAGTCCAAGGTGTCCCCTGGGTCAGGGCGCCGCTGCCGCAGCCCGGCAGCCCGGATCCGTCCCCCCCGCCGCTGGGATCAGCAATGCTGCCGCTGCCATGCCGGCGCAGCTCCATGCGCCCGACACCCCCCATGAGTCAGCATGGCGCCCACTGCGCCCAGGGTGCCCCCGCCCTGGGGTCAGCGAGTCCGCACGCCGCGCCAGTCAGCCAGGGGCGCCCCCACCCCCCGGGTCAGCGAGCCGCTGCTGCCGCAGGCAGCCAGGGCGCCCCCTCCATGGGTCAGCGAGCCGCCGCCACAGCCCGGCAGCCCAGGTCAGCGAGACCCGCGCGCGGGGCGGCGAAATGTCCCGGCGCCTAGGGTGCCGGAAACCCTAGTGCCGGTCCTGCCTGCTGGTGTTGTAAGTACTTCTCACATAGAACACAAAGACTGAAGCAAAGGAGGCACTGAGGAGCTCTGCCTTCCTATCTTCTTCCATAACCACTCACCTTCTCCATTGAGCAGTGGGTTGACACAATCCCTGATCTTTCTTTTTTGTCTGACATATTCTTTTGTCTCTAACATTTCTTGACAGCTGTAACACATTATTTGCCTTTGCTTTCCTGATTTTGTCCCTATACACTGGCACTATTCGTATGCATACTTCCTTGGTGACATGTCCCTCCTTCCATTTTCTGAATGTATCCCTTTTGGCTTTTTAGATCACTAAAAATCTCCTCGTGCAGCCACATTGGCCTCCTGTGGCTTTTCTTATCATTCTTCTGCATTGGAATGGCTTGATATTGAGCCTCTAATGTTACATCTTTTAGGAACTACCAGTCCCCTTACACGCCTTTTCTTCCCAAATGGTCTTTCCATGGGACCTTACCTACTGTTTCTCTGAGGTTGGGTGAAATCCACCTGTCTGAAGGCCATTGTCCTTGTTTTGCTATTCTCATGTTCTCCTTTCCATAGGATCTTGAATTCTATCACATCATGATCACTTCCTTTCTTGAACCTCCAAAGTTTTGAATTTTCCTCTCTGTTTAGAACCTATGATCTGTGAACAGGTTCTAAATGTGGCAAAACAAATTCTCCTTGCTTGGACACAGACACCTTTAAAAATATTTTAAAGATTGGCATAACACTCAACAGTGAGAACCCAATGACATCTGCCCCTGCACAGGGGTGTCAGAAGGAGCTCAGAGAGTCCCTTCCACCTCATCCAGTCTGGCACAGAAGGCAGATGTAATTTAGCTAGAGCTGTATGTATATGTGTGTGTTTGTGTGTATTGGCTAGCACTGATACAATGCTCCAGAAGGGGTGTGGGTGTCTAGGTGGGATCATGGCCCTGCCCCCAACTGCTTCCCTAGCTGCTTGCCGGGAGACAACTAGCTGGCTGCAATGGAGTAAGCCCCATTGCTCCCCAAGGGGAGGGATAGAGTCTTTTGAAAGCATAATGCATCCTGACACTGACATTCCAGCTGGGCACCTGCTCCTGCTCTCCAGATCAGCTTTGCTGCTGAAGAAGCATAATTAAGCCCTTG
Organism: Chelonoidis abingdonii; assembly: GCF_003597395.2. NCBI lineage: Eukaryota > Metazoa > Chordata > Testudines > Testudinidae > Chelonoidis > Chelonoidis abingdonii. The sequence continues at coordinate 138,584,330 of NC_133773.1, read as the reverse complement.
GTGATGGAGATTTTTTATCTGGGGCTTTGGGCTTGATGACCAGGATAAGCAGGTATTGATTGTCTCTAACTTTTCCCCCCTGGGCTATGTAGTGACTCTGCTCTTTCCCTTCTCCCTTTAGGGAGTTCCCTCCTCACCTATCTAATGGAGGAGGCTTTCCCAATCCCTTGTATGGCAGCATCTGACATGTGGAAAGGATAATGATGTCAAGAATGGTTGCTGAGGCAACAGAATGTCCGAGTGCATGTGCCCTATAAAGAAATGCAGTGGTGGCTCAGGCCTGGCCTCTGGCTTAGTTTTGCATGCGCATGAATTTTTCCTGAGGAGCTAAATGGGATCCAGACCGTGGGTGAGATGTCTGGAGGCAGGCGTCAGCCAACTCTAAAGGGAGAACCACTCCAAAAACTATACTGGACATAGGAAAATGATTTTTAGACAGATAAGTGACTTCTGTATACAGGAGTAATTGGATCTCTATAATGGTGGGACCTCATCTTGGAAAAATGCAGTGACTGACAGCATCTGCATCTCAATAGAACCAGAGCAGAAAGAGAAAAGAGGCAGAGACCAACAGCAAAATGATTGCAGGGAGGGGGAGGTTCTGTAAGAGTTTTTAAACAGAACTGTTCAGGAGCTGATCCTGTAGAAGCCCAGCCCCTCAAGAGAATAGCTGAGTGTCCTCAGCTCCCATAGACAGCAGTGGCCCTCAGCATCTCTCCAAGAAATGCTTAGTTTCTTGCAAACTTGGTTCCATTAAACAGGAATACCCAGGTATAGGAGAGACTAACTGGGTGTTCCTGAAGTCCTCATCACATTATGTAAGATTAACAGACCACTCAATAAAATTAAAAGGGCAGCTAATTTCAAAAGGGTAAATGAGAAACATTTTTACTAAGTATGTTGTAAGGAATTGGCTAGAGTTTGTACCACTGCTCTCTCTGCAGGAGAGAGAACGAGTCGAGCTGCTCAGCTGTGTGACATCAGCTTTATGTGGCTAATAACTAATGGAAATCCTTTGTTAGGGCAGGAGCCTGTGCTTTAGCAGTAAGAAGGATCCGAGTTCTGTCCCTGCTGTAGCCTTGAAGTTCCACGTGGCCATGATGGTGTACAGAATGCTGTTAACTGGGGAGGCTGTCAGATGGCCATAGATTTATTATAGCATAACCTGTGGAACTCCCTGAAAGCTACATTGATGCAAATACTGAAGTATCATAAGTTTCCAAAAAAGATCCACCATCTATGAATAAGAATAGTGTCCTTCAGTTGCATTAGCTAACCGAAAAATGATGAGGGCTATCAATAGTCCTCCTTTGAACTGTCAACTACTATCAGCTGGAATCACCGAGGAACTCCCAAGGCCCAGTACAAAATGTTAATATGCTGTACTACAGGCTCAGTACTGTTTGTTGTTACACATTTTCCACAGAAGCATTTGATACTGGCCCCTGCTGAAGGCAATATGCAGGCCTGCAGCACCACTACCTAAGACAGTAACTCATGGTTTCTTTTTAGCCTGAAAAGTTCTCTGGCTACTTCTCAGGACAATGTTTTACAATTGTGACTGGTTTCAGAGTAGCATGTAATTTGCCCCCATGGAGAGGGGTCATAGTAACACTTAGGTACCAATTTACTAGGCGCCTAAATCCAAATCCACAAAGGAACTTGGGTGTGGTGACATTCAACCGGTATACAACGAATGGGAGGGGAGAGAGGTGCTTAAGAATGTGATGCACAAAAGTCAGCATGCTCAGTGGGGAGCTGCCTATAGTAGCCAATGGGAAATGCCAGCAAGAGAGGTGTGTCCTAAGTCCTACCCCTCTCTCAGAGTTAAGCTTTTAAGTCCAGGGTAGAAGTGGGTGCCTCACTTTGCTTGTGATTCACAACCTGGAACCAGGGCGGGTGCAAGGATGTTTTGTTGCCCTAGGCGAAACTTCCACCTTACGCCCCCCCCAGCCCTATGGCAGCTCTCCACCCCCCCCCTCCACCCTGAGTGGCCCCCTGCGGCAGCTCCCCCCGGCCCGGGGAGCCATGCAGCAGCTCGCCGCCCCAGCTCATCTCTGCTCTGCCTCCTCCCCAAGCACGCCGTCGCAGCTCCACTTCTCCCGCCTCCCAGGTTTGTGTCACCAATCAGCTGTTTGGTGCCGCAAGCCTGGGAGGAAGAGAAGCAGAGCGGGGCAGCGTGCTCAGGGGAGGAGGCAGAGCAGAGGTGAGCTGGGTTGGGGAGCAGTTCCCCTGAGTGCTGCACCTCTCCTTACTTGCTGCAAGTGACCCTCCCCGCGCCCCCCTGTCCCAGGTCCCTCTGCCTAAATTCCAATGATGACTGAGGTGGCCAAAGATCCGGACACTGCGGTCGCCACGAAGGACCTGAAATGCCGCCCTCCCAAATGCTAGCACCCTAGGCGACTGTCTAGGTCGCCTAATGGGTTGCACAGGCCCTCCCTGGACCCTCTCTCCTGGAGTCAGGCAGTGTAGGTGTCTATAGTGTTTCATGTGAGAATGACTTAGGCACCTGCCTCACTCCACCAAAACAGTAAGGATGCCCAGCCTTTCACTGTTAGTCCTGTGGTTAGTGCACCCACCCCTGGTATGGGGAGACCTAGCTTCTATTCCCCCTCCCCTACAGAAGATTTAGTAGAGCATGTGCTTAACTTCAGACACATTTTAGTCAACGGGATTTAAAAGTTAGACATGTGGTTCAGTGCACTGCTAAATTCAGGCCTCAAAGGGCACCCAGGGCAGGGGGGGTCAAAGGGCAGCTACAAATCTCTGATTCAAGTAGAGGAGAGTCAAACTGCTGTGAGTTCTTTATCCAAAAGACAAGAGAAGCTCCACTCTAAATAGTACAAAAAATTAGAGTCCTCTCAGCCCACCCCTCAAAATACCCTTCACTTTGATACATTGATGCAGTGAAGGGTGAAAGCATTCTCACAGTTGCTCCAGTCTGACAAACGCGAGACAGCTTTTTTTAATGGAAAACACACGTGTTATGGATGCAATTGATCTGATGGCTATAGTGGAGCAAAGCTGATTAGATCATTGTAACTATATGCTTTGAAGTGTCATTCTTGCTTTTATAAATAAAAGTCAAGCGCAAGGCACTTCCTGTTACTCTTGCTGACACATGGCTGCCCTTTAATGATTCAGACTCTCTACACGCTGCTTGGCAAACAGATGGGTTGTTGGTTTGTTTTGTTTTTGAAACAGTTGTTGACGTGTCTGAGCACAACGCAGGATCTTAAAAGGACATGGTTAGAGCCAGGCAAAGTGCAAAATGTATTCCAAAAAAACTTTTCACAAAAATCTAACCTCAGTTGAAATGAATTTGTACAATTGTTTACACTTCTAGGGAGATTTACTACTTTTAAAAGAATAACTTTTCCCTGCAGTGTTTGCAACACAAGCATTACATCAGCAAAAATGCTGTATGGGAACCAGAACCTGAAACTGATTAGAAACAGACAGCATCAAAATATTAATATCTTACACTTTACATAATGTTTTCATTTATGTATCTTAGGGCTGTCAAATGATTAAAAATTAATTTGCGATTAACTGTGTGATTAAGACAATTGTGATTAATTGCACAGTTAATAATAGAATACCATTTATTTAAATATTTTTGGATGTTTTCTACATTTTCAAATATATTAATTTCAATTACAACACAGAATATAAAGTGTACAGTGCTCATTTTATATTTATATTTATTACAAATATTTGCACTGTAAAAAACAAAAGAAATAGTTTTTTTCCATTCATGTAATACAAGTACTGTAGTGCAATCTCTTTATCATGAAAGTTGACCTTACAAATGTAGAATCATGTACAAAAAATAACTGCATTCAAAAATAAAACAATGTAAAACTTTAGAGCCTACAAGTCCACTCAGTCCTATTTCTTGTTCATCCAAATTAAGCTTGGAGGTTTCATGCTAGCATCTTATTTTCTGAACTCTAAGGTTCAGATCCGAGTAGGAAAGCTATGACACACCTGAAAGTGAGAACAGGCGTTCACATGGCACTGTTGCAGCCGGTGTTGCAAGATATTTACATGCCAGATGCTCTAAAGATTCATATGTCTTTCTTCATGCTTTAACCACCATTCCAGAAGACATGCGTCCAGGCTGATGACAGGTTCTGTTCGATAACAGTCCAAAGCAATGTGGATCGACACATGTTCAGTTTCATTATCTGAGTCAGATACCACCAGTAGAAAGTTGATTTTCTCTTTTTGGGATTTGGGTTCTATAGTTTCTGCATCAGAGTGTTGTTCTTTTAAGACTTCTGAAAGCAAGCTCCCCACCTCATCCCTCTCAGATTTTGGAAGACACTTTAGATTCTTAAAGCTTGGGTCGAGTGCTGTAGCTATCTTTGGAAATCTCACATTTGCGTTTTGTCAAATCTGCAGTGAAAGTGTTCTTAAAATGAGCAACATGTTCTGAGTCATCATCTGAGATTGCTATAACATGCAATATATGGCAGAATGCGGGTAAAACAGAGCAGGAGACATACAATTCTCCCCAAGGAGTTCAGTCAAAAATTTAATTAACACATTTTTTTAGTGACTGTCATCAGCATGGAAGCACGTCCTCTGGAATGGTGGCTGAAGCATGAAGAGGCATACGAATATTTAGCATATCTGGCACGTAAATACCTTGCAATGCCCGGCTACAAAAGTGCAATGCGAACGCCTGTTCTCACTTTCTGGTCACACTGTAAATAAGAAGTGGGCAACATTATCTCCTGTAAATGTAAACAAACTTGTTTGTCTTAGGGATTGGCTGGACAAGAAGTAGGACTGAGTGGACTTGTAGACTCTAAAGTTTTACTTTGTTTTGTTTTTGAATGCAATTATGTACCAAAAAAATCTACATTTGTAAGTTGCATTTTCACGATAAAGAGATTTCACTACAGTACTTGTATGAGGTGAACTGAAAAATATTATTTATTTTATCATTTTTACAGTGCAAATATTTGTAATAAAAATCATATCAAGTGAGAACTGTACACTTTGTATTCTGTGTTGTAATTGAAATCAATATACTTGAACATTTCAAAGAGCATACAGAAATATTTAATAGATTTCAATTGGTATTCTATTGTTTAACAGTGCAATTAAAACTGCGATTAATTGCGATTAATTTTTTTGAGTTAATCACGTGCGTTAACTGCGATTAATTGACAGCCCTAATGCTACTTAATGCTTAACAAAAGTTTATAAGCACTGCTATTTCTAACATGCAGATGACAAAAACAGAGGCACAGAGAGGTAAGAATGACTTGCCAAAGTTCCCCTAGTGTGCCAACAGACTCAGGTTTCATGATTCCCAGCCTGGGCCTTTGCCACAAAGGTAAAATTCACAAGATTGATTTCATTATCCAGGCAGAAGTGCGAAAAGCTTGAATGCAGATTTTAAGCTTCTTAGGGGTGGGACCACCATTTTGTTCTGTGTTTGTACAGCACCTAGCACAATAGAGTCCTAATCCATGACTGGGGCTCCTAGGAGCTCCTGCAATATAAATAATAAAAAGTCAGCAAATGACATTAATAGTGAAGAGTACATTTGATTTTAAAAAATTCTGTTGGATTTGATATCTGGCGATACTACTAGTGACGTAAATAATGAAATCTTTTATTTTAAAAAGTTGATATTTGATCCCAATAGTAGCGATAGTGCAAAACCGTGGGCAAAAAGTCTAATGCAATCCTTGGATGCGTAAACAGAGAAATCTTGAATAGGAGTAGAGAGATTATTTTACCTCTGTATTTGGCACTGATGTGACTGCTTCTGGACTGTTGTGTCTGGTTCTGGTGCCCAGCATTCAGGAAGGATGTTGATATATTGTAGATGGTTCAGAGAAGAGCCGCAAGAATGATTAAAGGATTAGAAAATATGCCTTATAGCGATAGACTCAAGGAGCTCAATCTATTTATCTTAACAAGGAAAAGGCTAAGGAGTGACTTGAGTATAGTGTATACATACCTTCCTGGGGAAGAAATAGTTAATACTCTTTGATCTAGCAGAGAAAGGTTTAACACGATCCAATGGCTGGAAGATTAAGCTAGACAAATTCAGTCTGGAAATATGGCATAAATGTTTGACAGTGAAAATAATTAAGCATTGGAACAACTTACCAAAGGTCATAGTAGATTCTCCATCACTGACCATTTTTAAATCAAGGCTGGATGTTTATCTAAGGGCTTGGCTACATTAGACATTTCAAAGTGCTGCCCCGGCAGCGTTGCGGGAGCGCTGCCGCGGCAGCGCTTTGAAGTGTGAGTGTAGTCAAAGCCGCAGCGCTGGGAGAGAGCTCTCCCAGCGCTGCTTTTAAACCACATCCCTTACGGGTGTAGCGTGCAGTGCTGGGAGCCGCGTTCCCAGTGCTGCCGCCCTGATTACACTGACACTTTACAGCGCTGCATCTTGCAGCGCTCAGGGGGGTGTTTTTTCACACCCCAGTTGCAGCGCTGTAAAGTGCCAGTGTAGCCAAGGTCTAAAAGATCTGCTATGGCCTGTGTTACATAGGAGGGCAGACTAACTGCAATGGCCTCTTGTGACCTTGGAATCGATTAATCAAATTTAAATGATTAAACTTTAATTTTATTTGAAAAAAAGCTTTCCATTTTATATTTTAATTTAGGGTCCACTTACAGTAAAAGCTTTTTTTATCTGGCATGTTGGGAGAATGGTGTGTGGGGGGTCCCAGTAAGTGAAAAATTCCAGTTAACTAAGAGGAAAGGAGTTTGGGTGTGGGAGGGGGTGCGGCGCTGGTGGTTGGGGCATGGGAGGGGTGTGGGGCATGGGCTCTGGGAGGGAATTTGGATGTGGGAGGGGACTTGGGGCAAGAGCTTGGGATGTAGGAGGAGATGCAGGGTTGTGAGATTCCAGATCTGGGCACGCTTACCTCAGGTGGCTCTCTTCAAGTGGCAACCTGTCTCTGCTGCTCCTTGGCAGAGGCGTGGCTAAATGGATCTGTGCACTGTCCCTGCCCCACCCCAAACGCTGGTTCTGCAGCTCCCATTGGCTGGGAACCACGGCCAACGGGAGCTGTGGAAATGGTGCTTGCAGGCGAAGGCAGTGCGCAGAGCCACCTAGCCACACCTCCGCCTAGGAGCAGCAGGGAGAGGTCGCTGCTTCCAGGAGCCACGTGGAGCCAGGTAGGGATCCTGCTAGCCCCATGCTAACCGGACTATAAACTGGCCTTTCAATGAAGATCAGAAATGCCAGTTTATCGATCTTTCCCGGTGGTAAAGTGCCGGATAACACAACTTTTACTGTATATAGTGGAAACACAAGCCGATTATGATTTTAATTAGGAATTAGGAAGGGTGTTCTCCCTTAAAATAAATAGAAAAGCAATGGCCTCAAACAATGCAGTAAACAGTGCTTTGAACCATTAGCATTTTGGATCGTGACTGACTGCAGAAGAAGATAGTAGCTCTTTTTATACAGCATCAACATTTTCATTATACCATGACAGAGCTTTGCTACATCTCTTATTCTAAATAAAAAAAACAAATGAGTTGATCCTAAACTTTCTTGCTGAGGGAGAGGTGTTAATTAGAACTGGGCTCAGATGCAGGAGCTAGGAACCTTAGGTGCGAACATTAATTCACATACGAACCATAATTTCTCTGTGATGTTTGGCTCTTTTAATTCATTTTCATAAACAATGTTAGTGTATTTTATTTTCTGTCTGTTCACTAGAATGTTCAGGGAAGTAGAGAGAGCCATGATTTCTCATGCAAATGCTTTCGGGTGAATGTTCGCAGCACTTTTATTTTATTATTACGGACAAGGGCCCCATTGTGCTGGGTACTATATAGACACATAATGAGAAACAGTCCCTGCTATAAAGAGCTCAAACGCTAAAAAGAACAGGACAGAAAAAGGGTGGGAGGGGAAATAGAGGCGTGAAGAGCTGAAGTAACTTGCCCAAGGTCATACAACAGGTCAGTTGTGTAGTAAGTGAAGGCCCTGATAAAGGCCCAGTATGAGGCCTGAACCAAAGTATGGTTAAGACTTAGCTAAGAAGCAAAGTCAAGCTGTGAGCTGAAGGCCGGCTCGGTTCACAGATGCTGGCATGGAAAGGGCTGATGTGCATAAACATTTATTCACCTAGCATACCGAAGTATAAACATGGTACCAGAACACCTTATACTGGAACATTCCACAGATAAGAAAGAACAGGCCGACCCATCCCAATGACAGGGGCAAAAGGGTAAATTGATGGATAGAGTTGTTTTGATCGAACCAAGTTGTACAAGGTGAGAGGTGGCACCTTGCTATGTAGAGGGGTTGTACCTTGCTACGTGGAGGGTTGCACCTCAATAACGTCAGGATGATGTTAAACTTTGTTTGTAACCTGTGGTATAAGAATGTATCCCTGGGCGAGTCTTTGTCCGGCGTCCGAGGGGGCAGTGGAAAGCCCACCACTGACTGAGCGAGTCCATTGAACCGTGGTACATGGTAGTAATGCCCTGACAATAGGCTAAGAAACCTACAGGGAACTATTATTGTATCCATAAACGGCAATAAACCTGGCGAGTCCTTTACTTACCGACTCTGTGGTCATTGGGGGTTCTCTTCGGGTCTGCTGTGTCAGCTAGCTGCGCAGAGCTGGGGCAGCACACAGAGGGAACACACGCACGCAGCCGAGTGATACCAACAAGGAGAGAGCAGAGCACCACACCGGTAGCATCTGACAACACACGCACCTCTTGACAACAAGTTGCAGAGCTGGGCACCATGGCTCTATCCACTAGATCATGCCACTTCAAGTAACTTATTCAAGGCTGCTTCCTGGTTAGGGAGCAGAATCAAATGCCCTGTGATTAGGTCGCAGAACGCAAACATCACACTAGAAATAGCAAATCATTGCAGCAATTCGAATAATCCATAGGCTGAAACGTAGTCACCTAAAACATGTCCATCAGCTTGGAACAACTAACACATCTGTAGAAATCTAAGTCTATTTTTGCAACCTTTGTGAACAGGTTATTCCCTATACATAGTTTGCCCAACTCTAGTATTAATCCGAGGCCCCCAATTTGTGATGCTGTTTGTTGAGATCACATCCCAATTCTTGCTGACCTGAGGTTCTTTTTGCTGTTGGCAGAAGAAAGCCGTTGGGATAATGTTTACGTACTGTTTGTCTAATGTCACGGTAACAGGATGCTCAGCACCTAAAACCACCATGTTTCAGCAGCCTTTTCTTTTACTCTGAAACTTAAATCAAAAAAAAGTTTAAACCAAAACATTAAAAAAAAGCAGATTACGGGTATGTCTACACTGTGATTAAAAAACCCATGACACCGAGTCTGCATCGACTCATTTGGTCTGGTGGGGCTCGGGTGCAGGGCTAAAAATAGCAGTGTGGATGTTCAGGCTCAGGCTGGAGCCTGGGCTCTGAGATCCTCCCGCCTCCCGCGGTCTCATATGCTCAAGCCCAACCATCTACACTGCTATCTTTAGCCCTCCGACCTGAGCCCCATGAGCCGCAGTCAGCTGACCCAGGCCACCTGCAGCTGTGGTGTGGGTCTTTTATTGTACCGGAGATGTACCTTTAGAGAGATATGAAGCATAGATGCTTGATCAAATTCTAATCCAGCATAAATCTGGATTTAAACGGGTGTAACAGAAAACATAATTTGGCCGCTAATAGTAATGATACTTTCTAGTAGGCTTCAAAGTTTACATTCCTTGTTACCCTTTTATCTGCCTCAGGATGCTGAAGGGTGTGTTCAGCTGAGGACTACGCTGGACTTTGGGCCCAATCCAAACTAAGTCAATGTCAGAATTTCCACCGACTCCAATGAAATCAAGACTGTAGTGGTCCAGTTTACGGTCTGAAAAAGAAGAATAGAATTGCCCAAATTTTCATCCCTCCCTGACATGGAGTCAGTACTAAATCAATGCCCTAGCACAGTGTCAGGGGCCAAGAAACAGATAGCAAATTGAGATCATGACTCCTTGTGGCTATTAAGGAGCTCATAAGGATTTTTACATCTACAAGAGTAGGGTTGTTCTGATGTCCTAGCCAAAGTCCAGTCTGGGTAATTACCAGTGGTGGCTCCAGGCACCAGTGCTCCAAGCGCATGCCTGGGGCGCCAAGCCACTGCGGGCGCCCTGCCTGTCCCTGTGAGGGTGGCAGTCAGGCAGTCTTCAGCGGCTTGCCTGTGGGAGGTGTACCGGTCCAGCGGATTCGGCAGCAATTCAGCGGCGGGTACGCCGAAGCCGCGGGACCGGCGGACCTCCTGCAGGCAAACTGCCGAATCCACGGGACCATGGACCTCCTGCAGGTGAGCCACTGAAGGCAGCCTGTCTGCCATGCTTGGGGCGGCAAAAAAAGCTAGAGCTGCCCCTTGGTAATTACATTCTATCTACCTAGAAATCCCTCTTTGGTTTCATTTGTACACAATATTCTTCCCTTCTTGACCTAATCTGTAGTGTGATGCTGCTTTCTGTGTCCCACTCCACCTGGCAATAGAAGAAGAGCACCAAAGTCCCAGTGTCCTGGTCTAACCGCTACACATCACTGCCTCCTTTTTGCACCTTCCCGGGAAAACATAACCACTGTAAAAAAATTCTAGCAAATGTGTCATTCTTATTTTACCAGTACTGCTGCTTTTTCCTTCCTTATTCTACATGCTGGACACACATCAACACAGTCTACAGCTTCTGAATTACGTTATAGAAATTTTAACGTCACAGCAGGCTAAATAGTTAAACAAAGGAAAATTGTGTGCCGACTTTAAGGAGAAATAGCTTGCTAATGTTCCCTTGGGAACCAGCCATCAATCTAGCTTGCTGGATTCCTTACTGAAGTGTGTGTGGGAGGGGAAATTCTACTTAGAAACAGTTCTGGTGCATAGGAGGGATGCAAGGTTCTTCGCCCTTCCCTGGTTTTTAAGCTGGTTGATATGGACCAGTTTTTGATCCTTGAAGTGCCCCTCTTTAATAAGTGGGAGGGTGATGCTCTGACATTTACTTATGGTGGCATTTGGCCTCGTTGCTGCCAGCGTCTAACCAGTGTGTGTGATGGAAGAGCAGACTTCTATAAATAATTAACCTTTTGGGGGATTTTAGCTCCAGCTGCCAGTCTGAGGAAACACTGGAAATCCACCGATACCTGCTTTTCGGTGCTATAAATGAACGTCTGTCCTGGAGGTCAAGCACAGTCCCTTCTTAGCTGCCCTGAGGATCATGTTGCAATGACTCTATTTCCACATTTCAGATATCTCCTGTTGCTTCTGTATTTGCTGTCCTTTTGTTTCCTCCATGCACCTGGCCCCGTTATACAAGGGATGGCCTGTCTGGATGCTATTGCCTTTCTCCTATGTTGAATTTGGCTGGCTGGTTCTATTCTTCTGCCTCTCTTTTAAAATTCAGTAATGTTTTTATTAGGTCAGGTTCATGATGCCTGGATCTGCCATTTGCCAGGTAGGGGTGCTGCTTCTACACCTCTGTGTCCCTTCCCATTGCCCCATGCGGATGTATGCTTGGCCTGGATGCAGCATCCCAAATCTCCTCCCAATGGAGGGAGGAAAATGCTGCAAAGAGAATTTCAAGAGATTTCCTCCTCCCTTGTTTGTTTTAACTACAGGGTGACTTGAGCCATTGTTTGGTATTTAGATGATTTATCATTGTTAGATTTATTTACAATGCACTTATCCATCACTCTAGACATCTTGCAAAATGGTTATTGTATAGTAGTAGAGATTAGCCTTCCTTCATATAGCTGAATTACTGTAGTTGTGTATGAAACGGCAGGTCGTGTAGAAGGCCTTTGAACAAAGGACAGTCAGTCTCTGTGAACAAGGTTTTTGGAACTAATCATAACTTATTTTGGGATATCCTTCATGTAGGATTTGAATGAAAAAAAATTTTCAAAGAGAGACTGCCAGGTTTTTCAGGTCCCAAATGTGGATGTTGTAGAAATATTGTCATGAAATTGCAGGAGGAGGTGGAGAAAGTCAATGAGAACTGGTTGTTGTTTTTTTGATGGTCAATGTTTCACTGTTGTGTTTGTGACCCACATTCTGTAGCATTGTGCTAAGTATTCATCCATTAGCACTGCCTCAGAAAAACAAACGTAGTAGTAGAATTTTGTATCTATTTTAGAATATTTCTCTCTAGCACACATTTTGTGGTGTAGCCCTCTGCTCTACTTTTAGGTTTTGTCTTATAAGTGCTGTGACATGGGTAAATGAAGTGCTCTGGCTCTGGCCAAGGTTGTAGGTGTTCGCTATGAACGGACAAACTCATAGCTGGAGACCACACCAGCTCACCTGTATGTTAGTTTTGTTCAGAATAGGTATCAGTCTTATAAGAATGTATTTAGTACTTAGATCCTATGAAACGCTTGTAAGTTGCTGTGTGCATTAATCTCACTTGTAATGTCTGTATTCCATGTGACAAGGTAAAATATAAGGCCAGGTTTACCCTACAAATTTATATCAGTATAACTATGTCGCTCTGGGGTGTGAAAAATCCACACACCTGAGCAAAAGTTATATTGACCTAACATAGGTGCAGACAGTCCTACGTTGATGGGAAGGCATCTCCCGTCAAGGTGGCTACCACCTCTCACAGAGGTGGATTAACTACGCCAATGGGAGAAGCTCTCTTGTCAGTGTATTAGCATCTTCACTGATGTGCAACAGCAGTGCAGCTACAGCGTTTCAAGTTTAGATCTGCCCTTAGTTTGTTTTATAATTGTAAAAATGCCTGCTCTGAACTTCTGAACTCAGGGTAGCTCTGCACTTAAAATGCTGCATCATCCAGCTGCGGCTTAATGAGGATGCTCTAAGCAGTGGTTCTCAAACTTGTTTTTTTCATGGACCACTTGAAAATTGCTGAGGGTCTCGGCGAACCACTTCATGATCTTTCCAAATATTGTTTGTAACGTTAGCTAACTATTGTAAAGCGCTTTGGATAAAAGCGCTATCTAAAAAACCCTTAGTAATTAACATTTTTTTGTTCTACAAATAAAAGCACACAACTCATATTTTAATATCAGTAGTCTTACCTTTTTAATGTGATGGATGTGCCCTCTTTCCCCCTGCTGCGGCAGCCCCTGGGCTGGGGCTGGGTAGGAGGGGGGTGTCTCCCCAGCCACAGAGCTGAGGCTGGGAAGAGGGTCATCTCTCCCCGGAGGCCACAGCCCTGGAGCTGTGGAAAGTTGCCTCTTTCTCTGGCCACCGCAGCCCTGCACATCCCAAATTCCCCCCCTGCCTCTTTTCACTCCACTGCCCCCTCCCACCTACCCCCTATTCCCCTCAAGGCCACCATCTCACATTACATGTGCATCTTCTCCAGGGTCCAGGCATGTAATTAGTAAAGCCACGCCTGCACGGCTCCAGTAATTAGGTGGGTGGGCCTTCATTCTCTTGTGTGCAGCCGCCCAGGTGCGCACCTTAGAGGGAACTGTCCGTGGACCACCTGAATGGAGCTCAGTCCACGGACCACAGTTTGAGAACCTCTGTCTAAGCCAACGGGAGAGCTCTCCCGTTGGTTTAGTTAATCCACCTCTGTGAGAGGCAGTAGATACATAGCACCGTCTACACCAGTGCTTAGGCTGGTATTAGTACGTTGCTCAGGGGTGTGGCTTTTTCATGCTGCAGAATGATGCAGTTATACAGAAGTAATTCTGTAGGCTAGACCAGGGCTCAGATGGGAAAAGGGGCTCCCTCAGCCCATCCAGGAGGACTATCAAAAATTAAGTGGGCCATCATAGGACAAAAGCTTTGTTAAGTGCCTCATCCACCCATTGGGAAGTACAGGGCTGGTTCCAGGGTTTTTGCTGCCCCAAGCAGCCAAAAAGGAAAAAAAGAAAAGGCCGCAAATGTGATCAGCTCTACCACTGCCGTTTCAGTCTTCGGCGGCTCTTCGGCAGCTGGTCCTTCCCTCCAACAGGGAGTGAGGGACCCACCGCTGAATTGCCGCCGAAGAGCTGGACGTGCCGCCCCTCTCCGTTGGCTGCCCCAAGCACCTGCTTGCTGGGCTGGTGCCTGGAGCTTGCCCTGGGGAGGTATGTGCAGAAGGCCTCATCCCATCAGTTTGAACCCTGGAAGAGGGAAATAAAAATAGTTGACATGAACATGTTTCATCTGTTTGCTGTTTGAACTGTCACAGGGCCAGACACACTAAACTAAGGCAGAGATCCCTAGGAGTTACCCCTGGGTCCACCCTGAAAGACATTTTGAATTGACAGATTACTATCTCTTTGTTATCTTTCGGAACCGCAGATGGTCACTCATTTGTGTGTGTGTGCTTGCTTACTTTAACCTGTAAGCAACTCTTGTTTCTTTTTCCTAGGTAATAAGCTGTTAATTAGTTTATTACAGGGCAAGCGCTGTTGTTGGTGTCTGATCTGAGATACAAATTAATTTGTGGTATTTGACTGGTCCCTTGGAACTGGAAGTAACCTGAATATTTTTCAGAGTAGCAGTCATGTTAGTCTGTATCCGCAAAAAGAACAGGAGTACTTGTGGCACCTTAGAGACTAACAAATTTATTTGAGAATAAGCTTTCGTGGGCTACAGCCCACTTCTTTGGATGCATAGAATGGAACATATATTGAGGAGATATATATACACATACAGAGAGCATGAAAAGGTGGGAGTTGTCTTACCAACTCTGAGAGGCCAATTAAGTTAGAAAAAAAACTTTTGAAGTGATAATCAAGATAGCCCAGTACAGACAGTTTGATAAGAAGTGTGAGAATACTTAGAAGGGGAGATAGATTCAATGTTTGTAATGGCTTAGCCATTCCCAGTTCCTATTCAAGCCTAAATTGATTGTATCTAGTTTGCATTTCAATTCCAGCTCAGCAGTTTCTTGTTGGAGTCTGTTTTTGAAGCTTTTCTGTTGCAAAATTGCCACCCGCAGGTCTGTTATTGAATGACCAGACAGGTTGAAGTGTTCTCCTGCTGGTTTTTGAGTGTTATGATTTCTGATGTCAGATTTATGTCCATTAATTCTTTTGCGTAGAGACTGTCCGGTTTGGCCAATGTACATGGCAGAGGGGCATTGCTGGCACATGGCATATATCACATTGGTAGATGTGCAGGTGAGTGAGCCCCTGATGGTATAGCTGCTGTGATTAGATCCTATGATGATGTCACTTGAACAGATATGTGGACAGAGTTGGCATCAGGCTTTGTTGCAAGGATAGGTTCCTGGGTTAGTGTTTTTGTTCAGTGATGTGGTTGCTGGTGAGTATTTGCTTCAGGTTGGGAGGTTGTCTGTAAGTGAGGACAGGTCTGTCTCCCAAGATCTGTGAGAGTGAGGGATCATCTTTCAGGATAGGTTGTAGATCTTTGATGATGCGCTGGAGAGGGCTGAAAGTGACAGCTAGTGGTGTTCTGTTATTTTCTTTGTTGGGCCTGTCTTGTAGGAGGTGACTATTTTGTGATCTTTGGTATGGGAGACCAGTTATCATGTCCAGCTTGCCTGGATAGCAGGATAGACTGGAGACTCTAAGGGGACTGCCTGTGACTCCATGGTAAGACTGTTATAGTGATCCAGGAGTTTACATTTGTTACTGGGTTGGTAAAATCTAATTATAGGACATACCACCAATTTGGGGTGTCCGCCATTTTTGACAGACTGTCTTGAGGTTGGCACCCAAGGTCATGAGCTGCTCCAGACATTATGAGAGTGGTGTACATTTTTGCTTGATTAGTCAAATGTCACTAAAGTGGGGACTCAATCAGAGAAATGCTGTGGATTGAAGGCACAATAAAATACTGTATCTGAGATTTATAACTACATTTGCTATGTCTGCTTGATCTTTGCCTTTTTATATTTTAATGTTTAATTAAAATCTTTTTTTTAAAGATTGCAGAAAGCAAAATGGGTTAGTCTTTTCAAAATAAACAAAACAGCATAAGTGGTGAAAAAGTAAATTGGACAGTTCTGGATTATTCTTAAATTATCTAAGGTATAACACAGCTTATTTTTTAAAAAGTTATTATTTCAATCTGACAATGTCCCTTTAGAGTAAAAATCATGGCCCGATCCTACAATGACTTAAGCACGTGCTAAGCTTTAAGCATGGTAGCAAGTCCCTTAACTTCAGTGGTTAAAGATAATCATGTGCATAAATCTTTGCATGATTGGAGCCTTAATCTATAAAGCCTGGTGTGGCCCAGTGGATTGGGCCCTGCAGTTGAACATCAGTATTATTAAACTGTTAATTTGTAAACCTAGAGGATAATAAGGTGATAAGCAATAGCCACCATGGATTTGTCAGAACATAGCATGCTAGATCAACCTAGTTTCCTTCTTTGACAAGGTAACCAATCGAGTGGATAGAAGGGAAGCAGAAGACCTGATATATCTGGACTTTATTAATGCTTTTGACACAGTCCCACACAACATTTTCATGAGCAAACTAGGGAAATATGCTCTAGAGAAAATTACTATAAGGTGGTTGAAAGACAACACTCAAGGAGTAATTATCAATGATTCACTGTCAAATGAGAGGGCAGATCAAGTGGGGTCCTGCAAGAGTCTATCCTGGGCCCAGTACTGTTCAGTATTTTCAATGACTTGGATGATGGAGTGGAGACTATGCTTATAAAATATGCAGAGGACATCAAGCAAATGGGAGATAGCTGGCAAGGCAGCAGTGCTGCATAAGAGGACCTGGATCCTAACCATATCGTTCTTAAAGTGTGACACCCAGAACTGGACACGAAATTCCAGCCGAGGTCCCCTCAGCACTGAGTAGAGCAGAACAGCTGCCTCCCAGCTCTTATATATGACGCTTCTGTAAACGTATCCCAGAATATTAGCCTTTTTTGCAGCTGTATCGCATTGTTGGTTCAAATTCTATTTGTGATCCATTATAACCCCCAGATCCTCTTCTGCAGTACTAACTGCCAAGCTATTGTTCCCTATTTTAGCAGCAAAGAGTCCTGTGGCACCTTATAGACTAACAGAAGTATTGGAGCAAAGCTCATGCTCCAATACGTCTGTTAGTCTATGGCCTGGTCTACACTACACGTTTAAACCAAATTTATCAGCGTTAAACCGATTTAACACTGCACCCGTCCACACAACGAGGCCCTTTATATCGATATAAAGGGCTCTTTAAATCGGTTTCAGTACTCCTCCCCAACGAGAGGAGTAGCACTGAAATCGGTATTACCATATTGGATTAGGGTTAGTGTGGCCGCAAATCGACGGTATTGGCTTCCGGGCGGTATCCCACAGTGCACCACTGTGACTGCTCTGGATAGCAATCTGAACTCGGATGCACTGGCCAGGTAGACAGGAAAAGACCTGCGAAATTTTGAATTTCATTTCCTGTTTGCTCAGCATGGAGCTCTGATTAGCACGGGTGGCGATGCAGTCCCAAATCGAAAAAGAGCTCCAGCATGGACCGTACGGGAGATACTGGATCTGATCGCTGTATGGGGAGACAAATCTGTTCTATCTGAGCCCCGTTACAGAAGACGAAATATGAAGGCATTTGAAAAAATCTCCAGGCTATGATACAGAGTCCACAGCACAGTGCTGTGTGACAAGCGTAATGGAAAGCCAAAGAATCAAATGGATGCTCATGGAGGGAGGGAGGGAAGGAGGGGGTACTGAGGACTTGAGCTATCCACAGTCCCCGCAGTCTTTCCGAAAAGTATTTGCTTCTTGGCTGAGCTCCAGTGCCTGTGGGTCAAACACATTGTCTGTGGTGTTTCAGGGTATATGTCGTTCAATTACCCCCCTTCTCCCCCCGTGAAAGAAAAGGGAAAAAATCATTTATTGACTTTTTTCATTGTCACCGTATGTCTACTGCATGTTGCTGGTAGATGCGGTCTGTGCGGCACTGAACAGCAGCATTCCCTCCCTCCTTCCCTGTGGCAGATGGTCACATACAAAAGGAGATAGCTGTCCTATTCATACCATGAGTGCTCCTGGCTGGCTCAGGTGAGGTCGGCTGGGGCGCCAGGTAAACATAGAATGACTCCCGTCATTCCCGGTAGATGGTACAGAACGGCTGGTAACGTCGCTCATTCATGCAACTGGGGCTGAGCTCCATCAGCCCCCACCCTTTCATGTCTAAAGAAAAGATTCTGTCTGCCTGGACTATCATAGCAGCTGGAGGCTGCCTCCTCCTCATTTTATCTCACTAAAAGTCAGTATTTCTTATTCCTGCATTCTTTTACTTCATCACACAAATGGGGGACACTGCCATGTAGCCCAGGAGGGTTGGGGGAGGCGGGAAGCACGGGTGGGGTTTGTGCGGGGCACCCCCGTGAATGGCATGCAGCTCATCATTCTGCGGGATTGACATGGGAGCGGGCTGTCGTCTGGTTCTCTGTACCTTGCCCAATTCTAGCAGAACTGATCTTATTTTTTAGATAAACCATAAAGAGGATTGACTCAGGGAATCTCCCTTTTGTCTTGGCGCCCCAGCTGACCTCAGTGGAAAGTCCGCCAAGAGCACCCATGACAGCAGCAGACGGTACACGAATGACTGATAACTTCTTCTCATTGCAAATTTACAGTAGACAGCAGACAGTACAGAACGACTGGTATTCATCTCTGCTACTTGCAATGGCAAATGAATGTGCTGTGTTAGCACCTCAGTACACCTCGTCGCAGCATCCATTTACACATAACTGGTGCAGTGACAAAAGGCAAAATGGCTCCGTGGTTGCCATGCTATGGGTCTGCTAAGGCAATCAGGGAAAAGGGCATGAATGTTGTCTGCCGTTGCTTTACGGAGGAAGGAATGAGTGACGACATTTACCAGAATCACCCGTGACACTGTTTTTGCCCTCATGCATTGGGATCTTCAACCAGATTCCAGTGGGCGGGGGAGACTGCCGGGACCATGGGATAATCGGGATAGCTACTCATCAGCTGCACGCTCCAGAAATTGCACGCTAGCCTCAGTACATGGGGCACACCGCGAATTACGTGCTTTGTGTGGCTGCGTGCGCTTGACTTTATACAATCTGTTTTACAAAAACCGGTTATGTAAATCGGAATATCCTGTAGTGTAGATGTACTACTCCCCCATACATGTGCCACAGAACTCTTTGCTGCTTTTACAGATCCAGACTACATGGCTACCCCTGATACTCATTCCCTATTTTGTATTTGTGCATTTGACTTTTCCTTCCCACATACAGTAATTTCCACTTTTTATTGATTTCATGTTTGCTGATCAGAGCAATCTTCATTTGTCAGCTCATTTGAATTCTATCATGTCTCCAACTGCTCTGCACCTTCCAGCTTGGTGTCATCCATAATTTTAAAGCAATCCTCCACATGTTATCCAAGTCATTAATGAAAATATTGACTAGTCAGACCAGACTGACCTCGCCGACAACACTAGTTCGCCCTCCAGTTTGAAAAGTGACCCATTGAGAATTACTCCGAGTATGTCTTTCAAATAGTTATACACCACCTGAATAGTAATTTTCATTAGACCAGATTTCCCTTAGGCTTGCTTATAAGATGTCATGGTCGTGTGTCTATCTGATTTAGTATGGTGTTTTACAACACTGCTTCCACCCCATCACCGGCTAAGTACTGTTACAAAAGGTATTAGGTTGGTCCAGGGGAGTGAGGTAGGATGAGGTATTTGGGAGACGGTGGTTCAGGATCCATTGGGTACTGTTAGATGTGGTATAGGGACTCAGAGGGCTGGACTCGAGGGTGTATTTGGGGATATGGTTGTATAGGGGACTTGGAGGATGGATGGTAGCATAGGGCAGGGTCTCATCCGGGGGATCAGAGGTCGCTAGGGGGCTGCGGGGCCTGCGGCTGAACCCTGGTCTGGCACTGAAGCTGGAGGAGGAGTAAGGGCTGAAGCAACACCTTTCTGTCCCAAGCTGGGAGCGGTGTGGGCTGAATCTGGCGCCCCGCCCCAGACAGGAAGCATGGGCTGAAGGCACCATTGCCTGAAAGCTGGGAACGGCGCCCTCCCAAAGCCAGCACCTCCCCCCGAAGCCAGGAGCAGTACAGGGCTGAAGCTGGTGCCTCCTGCCCCAGACAGGAACAGCATGGGGCTGAAGGTGCCATCCCCCCCCCCCCGAAGCTGGGAACGGCGCCCTCCCAAAGCCAGCACCTCCCCCCTGAAGCCAGGAGTGGTGCGGGGCTGAAGCTGGCGACCCCACCTCCGAGGCTGGGAGTGGCCCGGGGCTGAAGCTGGCAAACCTCCCCCCATCCCAAGCCAGGAGCAGTGGCGGGCTGAAGCCAGGAGCCCCCACCCCGATACACAGCTCCTAGATACCCTCTGCCTGCACCCTGAGCAGTTTTGAAACTTTTGGAACTGAGTCCTCGCTTTGAGTTACATTTTTTGATTGTGTTCCCCCACAGCCCAGACATGCTCAGTGGCCTCTTGAGTGAGTCAGGGGGTGGAGGTGGTGCTCCCTCTCTGGATCCCACTGTGCAGAACGGGCTCGAGCCCTGCCAGACCTTGCCAGCCTCCCTGAAGTAAACTATGCCTATGCCTAAGGGATCCCCCCTTCTGCCCCGGCACTCTGAGTCACCATATGCCCCCACGGCCCCTAAACAAGGGGTTCTCAACCTTTTTCTTGCTGAAGCCCCCCTCATGCTATAAAAACTCCAGGGCCTAGCAGAGGGCTGGGGCTGGGCTATGGTACCGCTGGTGTAGGGGTCATGGGGAGGCAGAGACAGGGTATGGGTGGGACCAGGCACTGGGGGGCTGGTGGTGTAGGGGTCAGGTGGTTGTACCAGGGTATCGGGGGACTGAGGTATGGGGGGGAGGGTGCTGGGCCGCAGGGGCTGGGAACAGGATACCAGGAGGATGATGGTGTAGAGCAGAGGTTCTCAACGTTTTTCTTTCTGAGGCCCCCACAATGTACTATATAAACTCCATGGCCCACCTGTGCCACAATAACTGGTTTTCCACATATAAAAGCCAGGGACAGCGTCAGGGGCCAGGAAACAGGGCAATTGCCTGGGGTCCCCTGCCGCAGGGCCACCCACCAAGCTACATTGTTCAGGCTTCGGCTTCAGCCCCAGCTGGCAGGCTCACAGCCCTGGCATTCAGACTCATGTGGTGGGGCTCTGGCTTTCTGCCCTGGGCCCCAGTGAGTTCAACACTGGTCCTGCTTGGCGGACGCCCTGAAACCTGCTTGCAGCCACCCAGGGGGCCCCAGACCTCTGGCTGAGAACGCTGAGGCTACGGGGCTGGGCCGAGGTATAGGGAAACTGAGGTATGGGAGGGCTGGGTCTGGGTAGTGGTTTTGTAGGGGCTGTGGAGGGCCAGGGTACCGTGGGGATGCTGGTGTGGGGGCTGTGGGGAGATAGTGATGTAGGGGCTGGGCTCGGTATTGGGGGACTGAGATATGGGGGGGGGTCTGTGCCAGGGTACCAGTGGTGTAGGGGCTGTGTGGGGGCAGGGTACCGGGGGGATGGTGGTATAGGGGCTGGGAGATTGGGGGACCGAGGTATGGGGGGGGGGCTGGCGAGGGCACCAGTGGTGTAAGGGCCGCAGGGTATTACAGGGGGACTAGCTGAGGTACCAGGCTGGGGGGAGTGGGGCATTGGGGGGGCAAGGTACAGGGGGGATGGTGTTCTAGGGTACTGGGGGGATGGCAGTGTGGGGACCAGGGGGCTAGGAGATTGGGGGACCGAGGTATGGGTGGGGCTGGCCAGGGTACCAGTGGTGTGAGGGCCGCGGGATACTGAGGGGGCAAGATACGGGGAGATGGTGGTGTAGGGCCCGGAGGGCTGGGCTGAGAGATTGGAGTACCAATGTATGGGGGGGCTGGGCCGGGGTGCCAGTGGTGTAGGGCCTGTGGGGGGTGGGGGGGGCGGGGACACGACAGGGTATGTGGGGCGGTGTACTGGTGTGGCCAGTGGGTAGGGGCTGCGGAGAGAGTGTTTGGGACGGGCTGGCCGGCTGCCATGTGTGAGGGGCTTGGAGCGGGTATTGGAGGACGACCGGGAGGTGCAGTTGGTGTAGGGACTGTCGGGGTTATGGGGACGGCTGGCATAGGGTGCCATGGTGTAGTGGCGCCTGCGGGGTGTTGGGGGCGTGGCAGGGGTTTCTGAGTTGCTATGTAGGGCTGCGAAGTATTGGGGCGGGGCTGCCATGGTACACAGTGGAAATAGGGGCGTGTGGGTCTGTGGGAGGCTGGCTGGGTAACAGTGGGGATAGGCGGCTGCTGGCGGTATTGTGGGGGCTGGGGGCGCATTTGAGACGCCGGTAGCAGCAGGGTAGGAGTTGCGGTGGGTATTGGGAGAGTGGCTGCCGGGGTGCCAGTGGGTAGGGGCTGTGCGGGTTATTGGTGGCGGGGCTGGGCCGGAGTAGTAGCAGTGGTAGGGCTGAGGGGGGGGGTTCGGGGACGGTTCGGAGGGGTAGTACCGGGGGATGGGTGGCGGAAAGTACCAGTGGGCGACGCGTGGCTGGGCGTGGTAGCAGTGGGTAGCGGCTGCGGGAGGGGGGATGTGGGAAGGGTATGGGGGGTAGATTACCGGGGGATGATGTCAGAAGGATCGGGGCTGGGTAGGGCTGCAGGTGGGGCAGGATAGGTACTGCGGGAGGGTGGCCAGCGGTAGCAGTGGGGTAGAGCGGGGGGCGAGTGGGTCCAGGGGTGGTGGCAGGAAGACCGGGGGATGGGTAGGGCCGCGGGGGCGGGGGCAGGGTGGGTACCGGGGGATGGGGTTAGGGTGCGGGGGGCACGGTTTGGGGTACCGGAGGGTATGGGTTAGGGGGTGCGGGGGGGGCCGGCGTGAGGTACCGGGGGTATCGGTAGGTGCCGTGGGGCGGGGGGCAGGGTGGGTACCGGGGGATCGGTTAGGCCGCGGGGGGGCGGCGTGGGTACCGGGGGATCGGTGGGCGCGGGAGGGCAGGTGATGGGTCCGAGAGGGGATCACGGTAGGGGCCGTGGGGGGGGCAGGGTGGGTTACGGGGGATCGGTAAGGTGGCCGTGGGGAGGGTAGGTGGGTTACCGGGTCGGATAGGGCTGCGGGGGGATCCGTAGGGCCGCCGGAGGGTCAGGGTGGTTACCGGGGGGTGGGTGGCGTAAGGACCGGGGGGGATCGGTTTAGGGCCGCGAGGGCAGGGTGGGGTACCGGGGGATCGGTAGGGGCGGGGGGGGCAGCGGTGTCGGTACCGGGGGATGGATGGCGATGACTGGCGGGGGGATCGGTAGGGGCCGCGGTGGGGGCAGGGTGCGGGTACCGGGGGATCGGTAGGGTCGCACGGGATAGCAGGGTGCGGTACCGGTGGGGTGGCTAGCGGATAGGACCAGGGGATCAAGGATAAGGGTGCGTGGGGAGGCAGGTGGGTAACGGGGAAAGGTGGCGAACGGACGGGGGGATCGGTAGGGGCGCGTGAGGCACTGTGCGGTACCACGGGAAGGTGGGAAGGACCGGGATCGGTAGGCCGCGGCGGTGGTCAGATGTGTTGCGGGCTACCGGGGGATCGGTAGGTGGCCGCGGGGCAGTGGTACGGGGGATCAGTAGGGCCGCGGGGGCAGGGGGTACCGGGATCGCGAGGCCGCGGGGGCAGGTGGTACGGTCTGGTAGGGCCGCGAGGTGCAGGGTGGTTACCGTGGTGATCGGTAGGAGGCCGCGGGAGGGCAGGGTGAGTACCGGGGGAATCGGGTAGGGCCGTGGGGGAGGGCAGCGTGTACCGATCTGGCCCGCGGGCAGGTGGTACCGGGGGAAGGTGCGGAAGGACCGTGGGGGGGGGATCGGTAGGGGCCGCGGGAGGCAGGGGTGGGTACCGGGGGGATCGGGTCAGGGCCGCGGAGGGGCAGGTGCTGGTACCGGGGGCAGGGTGGTACCGGGGTCCTAGGCCGCGGGGGCAGTGGGTACCGGGGACGGTAGGGCGCGGAGGGCAGGTGGTACGATTCGGGTAGGGGCCGCGGGGGGGCAGTGGTACCGGGGAATCGTAGGGGCCGCGGGGCAAGGGAGGGCAGGGTGGGTACCGGGGGATCTGGTAGGGGCCGTGGGGAGGGCAGGGTGGGTACCGGGTATTCGTAGGGCCGCGGGTGTTTACGTGAGGGCAGGTAGGAACCTTTTGTAGCCGGGCGTGGTGGCTCCAGTGGGTAGGGGCGGGCGGTGGGCAGGGTGGTGTAGCCGTGGGTTTTTATCGTAGGGCCGCGTCTGTTGAGGGCAGGTGTTTAATTCTATACGGTAGAGGCCGTGGTGACCTACGGTAGGGCCGCGGGTGAGCAGGTGGGTACCGCGGGTGAATCGGTAGGGGGCCGCGGTTAGGCAGGTGGTACCGCGGATGCGGTAGGGCCCAGGAGTGCAGGCGTGTCGGTCCGGTACCAAGTGGCGAAGGACCGGCCGGGGTCGGTAGGGCCAGCATGCGGTAGTAGAGGGCGCAGTTGCCAATTGTGGTAGCGGGGGATCAGGTTTTTCGCGGTTGCCGTTTTCCTCGGAGGGCAAAGTGTGGCTTACCGTCCTGGTGGCGAAGACCGGGGGGCGGGTCAGGCGGTCGGCCGGGCTGCCAGGTCCGTGCTGCCGGTGCTGATGATCCCTCCCGCTCTCTTGCGGTGCGTGTCGGCTTCCGGGTTCTGGCTCTCCCGGACGCCCCCGCGGGCCTCCCCTAAAGGACCAGAGACCCCTTCTCCCTAGTACCCCCCCAGTTCTGCTTGGGAGGGGGGAATTGAGGTGCTCTGTCCTGTAACCCCCAGTCTCCCCTAAAGGACCAGAGACCCCTTCTCCCTAGTATCCCCCCAGTTCTGCTTGGGAGGGGAGAATTGAGGTGCTCTGTCCTGTAACCCCCAGTCTCCCCTAAAGGACCAGAGACCCCTTCTCCCTAGTACCCCCCCGTTTTTCTTGGGAGGGGGAAAACTGTGGTGATCTGTGCTGTAACCCCCCTGCCCCCAGTCTCCCCTAGAGTACCACAGATGCCTTTCCCCAGTTCTGCTTGGGAGGGGGAATTGGAGTGATCCATCCTGTAACCCCCCTTCTTCCCTAGATAATCCCCTCCCCCTTTCCCTAGAGGAGTGCATATCCTGTCCTTGTTGGGCACCGATGTTCTGTCATAGCTTCAGCTGCCCCAGGAATTGGAGGGAGGCCTTGCTTTCACCCTTGGGACCTACATATGAAACAGCCTGTGTCGATAAGGTGATCAGATAGCAAGTGTGAAAAAGTGGATGGGGTGGAGGGTAATAGGAGTCTATGTAAGACAAAGCCCTGAATATTGGGACTGTCCCTATAAAATCAGGACATCTGGTCACCCTACTGGTAGATGTTATTCCGCCTCCCCACTTTTCAGAACCCTGCTTTGGTGTGTTTGTTTCAGATTCTTCTTGTGTCGGAGTCAGACTCCTGCCATGCAAAAGCTGTGCAGTTAGTGCTCACTGATGCTCCTTTCTTGACCTCTTTATGGGCTTCTGTTGTTGATGTTGCAAATTGATGGATGGAAAAGCAGTGAATCCTGAAACAAAGCCGGTTCCTTTTCCCCAGTCACGTTACTACACAGGGTTTCGACACTGACTACAGCTGTGTCTCACTGCAGTTTGAGATGTGCCCCACTTAGATAATGCACAGTGAACTCTGTGCATGCACACTCCAAAGCATACAGTATATAATAACCATAACAACAATGGAGGTGTGTATTTTTTGGTGGGTTCATGTTTCAATATATAGAAGTAGTGAGAAGTCTGTGTAATATCCAATGTAGCTCAAGGCCAGACTTACAAAATTGTCTTGGAAATTTACCAGGCACCCTCCAAAATTTCCCAACTCTTCTGTGCTTGATAATATTAAGGAAACAGCTAATTATGTTTTGACTCATGTGTTTTTTGAAAAAAATTGCTCCAGGCAAGTAGAATTGTGCAAGGTGGGAGTGAGACAATTATTAATGGCTTCAACCTTATCTTTATGTCAGATCATAAAATAGTTGTGTGGGGTTGGTTATATATGTATGTTAGTATATTTATATTAAGGAGTTTTTTCTGGTAATAGCATGACAATAAATCTTCAATAATAAATGTGATCGAAACGTCAAGATTATTGATGTAAATTATGATCTGCAGATGCTTCAAGTGTGCATTAGGTGTTCCTTGTTTGTACATGGGCTTAATAATGCTTTGGTTTTGGCACTAGTTTCTGATCTCATGTACTCAAGTAATTTAATTGACGTCGTTGGAATTACTCCAGTTTGACATTGGTGTAATTGAGATCAGAATTTAGCTCCAAAGCTGTAGTATTATAATACCTTGGTAGCATTATAATGCCAGAGTCATCATAAAACACCATATATAAATTACTGGCTACGAAAGCTTTGTATTTATATCAATAATCTCAGGATTATGGTGACATCATGAGAATAAAGCTCAAGTAGTATCAGCAGAAACATCCTAATAAAAAGTGTGTGTTTTTGATCTATCTATCTATGGATAAAAAAAAAATAACACCCAATCTCCAAATCCACTTTGTAATCCAAGCAAGATAAAGTTGACGCTTATCAATAATTGTCCTCCTGTATATGATACCATTACACACACACATTAAAATTCATTTTGTGTATATATGTATAAAATTACACTCACCCACTTTCTGATCTGACGTAAAGACAAGGTTGAGGCCAAAACGCTGTCCTTACTTCACCCTGGTGATGCAAGCTTTACTTACTATACACAATATAGTATGCTGTTCTGAGAGTAACCAGGCTGGTTGAGTTAAGGACATGGTGGCAGCCTAGAGTCATCGCAGTGTATTGTGTAAGAACAGTGTGTGTTCTGAGACTCCAACAAACTCAGTTTATTGACATACTGATAATACTTAGCATTTATATAGCCCCTTTCCTGCTTTTAGTGTTAACCAAACATTCATTAATTCCTTACAAAACCCTTGGGAGTTGGTGAACAGTTGTCACCATTTTATACTTGGGGACCTTAAGACATGGAAAAGTCAGGTTCATAAATGGAGATTAGAGCCATCTTTCAGTCATTACCCCTCTGGACCATGCCTCTTTATTGAAAACAGTCTGATATTGCCAGTCCTGCCCACTGTTAAACTTGTATCTTAGTTGCTGCTTTTTTTTTTTTTTTTTTTAATATCTGTAGTGCTGAAGGTTGGGAAAGTACTTTAACAAGTTAATTACATTACCACTGAAATGCAGTGGAGGACATTACCTCTGGGGTGGAGGACAGCAACCAGCTTGCACATAATGTTGTCTGGGGTGTGGAAATTGTGGATGAACTAATTTGAAAAATGCCATGGGATCGCTAATGTCCACTTTGAGCAGACAGAGCATCTGCTTTTTATGGGTTCATTTGCAGGACCCTCTGCTTAAAATTACATGCATGGAGCTAACTTATCCACCTCAGCCAGACCCAGCCTTAACGTTTTGGGTTTGGCCTCTGAAACAAGTTTTTGTGAGTCCCCACTCCTAAAATGTACCGGGATGGCCTAAGAAGGTTGGAGAGGGTTAGTAGGATGACTCCTTGGGTATGTATACTCTTGAGCTGGTGGCATAACTTTCACCATGGGAATATATGTATACTTTAGCTTTGATAGAGCTAGTGTGCTAAAAATAGAAGTGTAGCAGCACTGGTGCAGGCAGCAGGGTAGGGTATGTGCCTGAGAAAGTACCTAGGGCAGGGGTAGCCAACCAGTGGCTCCTGAGCCACATGCGGCTCTTCAGAAGTTAATATGCAGCTCCCTGTATAGGCACCGACTCTGGGGCTGGAGCTACAGGCGCCAACTTTCCAGTGCGTTGAGGGGTGCTCACTGCTCAACCCCTGGTTCTGCCACAGGCCCTGCGCCCCCTCCACCCCTTCCCGCTCCCTCCCCTGAGCCTGCCATGCCCTTGGTCCTCCCCCTCAGAGCCTCTTGCACACCACAAAACAGCTGATCGGGAGGTGCGGAGAGGGAGGGGAGGTGCTGATCGGTGGGGATGCCAGTCGACAGGGGGCGCTCTGAGCTGGGGGGGAAGGGGAAGCTGATGAGGGGCTGCTGACGTATTACTGTGGCTCTTCGGCAATGTACAGTGGTAAATTGTGGATCCTTCTCAGGCTCAGGTTGGCCACTCCTGACCTAGGGTCTTGGGGTGAAGGGTGGGGGGTTGTATTCAGGCAGCTAGCCCATGGTACTGCCTGCACTGTAGCAACCACTTCCATTTTAGCACATTTTTAGCTTGATCAAAACTAGTGCACGTACGTCTTCTTGAGCTGTAAGATACACCTTCAGCTCAAGTGTAGACGTACCCTTCGGCATACGTAACCGGCTCATTTTATACTAATGGTGGTTTGTCCACCCCGCTGCAGAAAACTGTTTTTCCAGGAAAAATGACTAGAGAATTTTTTAAAACGAAAGCTGAGATTTTTATTTTTATTTCAAATCAGAGTGGGAAGGACAAAAGCTTTGACCTCTGAAGGTTGAAGCAGTGAGTCAACCCTGCAGGGTCTTAATTTATATGAGTACGTATTATATATCAAATGAAATATAAATAAAAATGCATCTTCCATGCACTGGGTGCCTTTGACAAAATACTAAAGATTCTACCACATTCACAGATGTAGCTGCCTCTATGACCGCCATTAACCAATCAGAAAACTAATAAATGTAGAAATATCCTCACCCATGGCCATAGCCACCACTCCTTATTATGCTTTCTCTCCCCAAAAGAAATGAAAATATATTGAAATACACCTCTACCTCGATATAACGCCGTCCTTGGGAGCCAAAAAATCTTACCGGGTTATAGGTGAAACCGTGTTATATTGAACGTGCTTTGATCCGCCGAAGTGCGCAGCCCTGCTCCCCCTGCTGCACTGCTTTACCCCGTTATATCCAAATTCGTGTTGTATCGGGTGGCGTTATATCGAGGTAGTGGTGTATTGGGTTTCACAGAGTCCAGGTATTCCATACCTTGGAGCAGGGGCTGTATTTGGCTATGGATAGTAATAGGTGTACTCTCACAGTGGTCACCAAGTAGCTAACATTATTCCTTTGGTATTTCCTGTAACAAATTCCAGGAATAGTGTGGGTGGTAATGTGAACTATTTACAACAGCGGATTTTGATGGCACCCACTGCTAGAGCCAAAGTCGCACGTGCTGCACAGTAAACTAGGCGTAAATAGTGTAGCAAGATATTTGGCTTCTGTATTACAGCAGCTTCATGAAAAATGCCCTTGTAAAAATATTATTGTGGGGTTCTTTGTATCTCGGTAACTTCTTTTTCAGCAGTGCTCTGTATACATGTACAAATATTTCGGGATGTGTGGTTTTCTTCCTTCCTCTCTCCCCCTCTCCCCCACAAAAAAACCCTACTTGCTTCGCAAACTCAGCCTGAGCTCTGTTTGCACATCACACCTACAATAAAAGTTCCGCAGCTTAAGTTAGCTCCTCATTGACACAAGTGCAACCCCATTGTCTTCAACTGGAATCGGTACCAATCGCTTTTTGAATAAACTGGTGTCTTTTGGTTTTAACTAAAAACAATTTAAATAAAAAGGAGGGTCTTTAATGAATTTAGTATCAATGGCCTCTGTTGTCTGGGTATATTTATTTTGCATTTCCCCCACACTTTCAGTTCTTGATGTGCTGCTGATTTTTTTCTTGACAAGCTATAACTGTATCACAGAAGTTGTCAAGGCAGATGCTGCAGGGAGTGGTTTGGCACCTGGGTGGAAGACATTTGGGGGTTTTGGCACTTGGGGAGGCATTGGATGCAGTTTGGATTGTGAGATAAGAACATTAAATGGATACCTCTGATAAAATGTTCAGAAGCAAAATACTTCATGTTGACTTTAAATTGTTATCTTCTAGTTTCATCACTGAGCTGAATGGGATGGTGTACGGCTCCCTAGAGCCACTGTTTAAAGTTTTCTGCATATCTCAGGAAGATAACACTGTTTATTCTGTATTTATGTTTTCAAGGTTACCTTCAAAACCCTGAAGACTAGAAACTTATGCTTAGATTCTGAAACACTGCTTCACAGGAAGAGAGATTTGCAGCCACAGAACTGAGGGATACACAGGGCCTTGGTTATAGAACATGCCCTCTTCAAAGATAGTTTCCACATCACCCCCTGAGATAAATATTATCTCCATTTTGCAGCTAGGGAAACTAAGGCAGGGAGGTGAAGGCTACATAGAAAACCTGTAGTAGAACTGGGATTAGAGTTTATGGGCCAAATCCTCAGCTACTGTAAGTCAATATAACTGCATTAACTTCAAAAGAGCTACACCAATGGTCTCCAACCTTTTTAAGCCCAAGATCACTTTTTGAATTTAAGTGCAACCCAGGATCTACCTCAAAGAAAATGTAGAAATAACAGTAATCACACAAACCCAAACACACTTGCCCTGTCCCTACCCCGCCCTCCGCCCCTTCTCTGAGGCTCACTCCATCCCTCCCCCTCCGTTGCTCGCTCTCCCCCACACTCATTCACTTCCATCAGGCTGGGACAAGGGGTTGGGGTGCGGGATGGAGTGCGGGCTCTGGTCTGGGGCGGAGGGGTTTGGCATGTAGGAGGGGCTCCGGGCTGAGCCTGGGGCTGGGTTTTGGGGTGCAGGAGGGGGTTCAGGGCTGAGAGAGGGAGTTGGGATGTGGGAAGTGGTATGGGGTGCTAGGTCTGAGAGGGGGCTTAGGGCTCAGGCAGCAGGTTGGGGTGCAGGCTCTGGGAGGGGCTTGGGGTACAAGAGGGAATGTGGGGTACTGGAGGGGATCAGGGCTGAGGCAGGGGGCTGGGATACAGGCTCTGGGAGGGTGTTTGGGTGCCAGAGGGGGTTCAGGGCTGGGGCAGGGAGCCGGGGTGCTGGAGGGATTCAGTGTGTGGGCTCCGGCTGGGTGCTGCGTACCTCAGGCGGCTCCTGGGTGATGGTGCAGCCGGGTTAAGGAGAGGCTCCCTGCCTGCTCTGTCCCCGTGCTTCTCCCGTAAGCGGCCGGTGTGTCCTGCAGGGGCTCCTGGGTGGGGGAAGGGCAGGTCCCCCCCCATCCCCAGGCACCGCCCCCGCAGCTCCCATTGGCTGCGGTTCCCCATTCCCAGCCAATGGGAGCTGCAGGGGTGGTGCCTGCAGGCGAGGGCAGCGTGCAAGACCCCCTGCCTCTCCCCCTCAGGAGCTGCTGCTGGACATGCCATATCCACTTTGTTAACATCCTGTACCAATTTCATTTAAATCTGTTTTCCCTTTCAAAATTAACAAGGTAAAGGTGTGTGAAAGGAGAGGAACCACCCAAAACAAAAAAATCGTCTCACAGTTGATATAACTGCAAAACTGACAGACAGTGGTAGATCTCTTCCAAAGAACTGATAATTGTGCGTGCTGTTCTTTGTGGTTCATTATTTTGCTGTGTAATGACAGATTTGTTTAAGATGTTTCTCCATAATTAGCTAAATTTAATTCACTGAAGGATATTATTGGCCTGTTTAGAATTACATGTTTTCATGCCATGAAGAAAAGAATAGGTTTTATTTTTAGGTTTAGTTCAACACTGAAGTGAAATAAACACGCAGTTCACTAATGCAGAAATAGTCAGTTGCAGCTTCCTTGTAACTGAGGTGTCAAGAGAATAACCTATGTTGTCTCAGCAGAGAGAGCTGAAAGCGGTAGAGTCTTACACTCCCCCTAATCCGGCTCTCCTGTACATAGGGAATACTTACTTCTCCCTCATCCCCAAGAATTTAGGATCTGTAATGTAGATTTGCCTATGGCAGCCTAACTATGCCAGCATAATCTGCTAGTGTAGACAGCATATGTCAACAAGAGGAGTTCTGATGGCATAGTAGCACCACCCAAAGGCAGCGACTTCCTCTGTTCCTGGGGAGTGCTCAACTTCCGCTCTGTCCCAGGCCCTGCCCCCACTCCACCCCTTCCCCGAAGCCCCCACCTCACTTCTTCCCGCCCCTGCCTTACCTCTTCCCTCCCCCTTCCCCCACCTCTTCCTGCCCCCGCTCTTTCCCCTCCCCTCCAGCACCTCCTGCATATTGTTGAACAGCTGATTCGTGGTGCGCAGGAGGTGTAGCGAGGGAGGAAGAGGAGCTGATTGGGAGAGGGAATGGGCAGCACTGATTCGCGGGGCTGTTGGTGGGTGCTGAGCACTATTTTTTTTCCCTGGGTGCTCCAGCCCCGGACCACTCATAGAATCGGCACCTATGCCACCACTTCCCTGAATGACGTTAGCAACACCTCGTAGAAATTATATGATATGATTATTGCCTCTGTCATTTCTAGTTTATTTGGCCCTTCAAAAAGCATTTAACAAAGTTGCTTATAAGAGACAATTAAGAGAACTAAGTCATGGAGTGAGAGGCAAAGTACTATCCTGGAGAAGAAACAGGCTAAGGCAGAACACAAATTATGGCTAAATGGTAAGCTTTCAATATGGCAGAATGTTAACAAGATATCCCAAGGTGCTGTTAAAACAAATGTTTAATATAACAATGATCTGGAGGAAAGAGATCGTAATAAGCTATACCACTAACACCCACTTGGTTAATGGGTTGAGCACTGTTCCTGTCTTGGAGTCCAGGGCACGTGTAGTGTAGACCTGCCCAAAAAA
Source organism: Chelonoidis abingdonii (assembly GCF_003597395.2). NCBI lineage: Eukaryota > Metazoa > Chordata > Testudines > Testudinidae > Chelonoidis > Chelonoidis abingdonii. Next base: position 138,551,864 of record NC_133773.1, on the reverse strand, counting down.
GCAACCAAAATGGTGTGTTGCTTAAGGAATAGCATAGAAAGTACCACTGAAAATACAAATGTCGTTGTAGCTGTGTTGGTCTGAGGATATTAGCCTACAGAACTACTTTGGTATAACTATGTCGCACAGGGGTGTGGATTATTGAGCGACATAGTTATACTGATCTAAGTGTTGGTGTAGACAGCGCTATGTCAGCAGGACAGCTTCTCTGCCGACATAGCTACCGCCTCTCGTGGAGGTGGAATTATTAAGCTGATGGGAGAGCTCTCTTCCATTGACTTAGAGCAGGCGTAGTCAAATATTTTTTTTCAAGGTCCAAATTTCTTGGTCAAGGTATAGTCCAGATCCAGCCACCAGAGAAATATATTTCACACTGCAAGTGCCCCTATTCAATGAACGCATGCATTGCTGTGTAATAAACCCAGGGGCTATTGCTTATTTTTAAGTGCATTAAATGAAAAATAAAATCAAACCAGTGTATAACCTGAAAATAACCTTCAAGAAATATGTAAAAAAGTATGTAGGTAAAATGTCAAATAGATGCAAATATTAGCATTAAAATGCTTTCAGCCAACGGTTTTAAGTTTTGAATGTGTTTTGTCAAATAAAATTATTGTATCCATATGTGTATAGAAGAGGTAGATAAACATATTCAAAACTTTCAAGACTTTTGTGGTTTATTTAATATAAGTTTCAGGGTTTGAAAGAAAATAACCCTTAGTACACATGAACTTTTTATCTTTTACGATTTGGGTCTTTCCAATAACAAATACACACCCACCTACATGTGTATTAAGCAAAAGAATCATGAATAATTACTGTGAAATATCTGTTAAAACTGTACTGTTACTACTGAAAATGTAATTTTATATGGCAATAGAAATTTAAAATAAAATATGTGTGAATAATGTATAATTATACTTGCCATCAGTGGGAAAAGTGACAGGTCCTTTACTAGACAAGGGCCTAGAAGTTTTGCGTGAGTTCAGTCAAGACAAGATGGAGGCAATTGCACAGATGATTATCAGTCAGAACGGAGTGTAGGAAAGATCGGAAGTACGGCAAGAGACCACCCTGGCTTAACCGGGAGACCTTCAATGGTCTGAAACCCAAAAAGAGTCCTACAAAAAATGGAAACGAGGTCAAATTACAAAGGATGAATATAAATAAATAACACAAGTGTGTACGGACAAAATTAGAAAGGCCAAGGCACAAAATGAGATTAAACCAGCTAGAGACATAAATGGTAACAGGAAAAGCTTCTACAAATACATTAGAAAGAAGAGGAAGACCAAGGGCAGGATACGCCTTTTACTCAATGAGGGGGGGAAAACAATAACAGCAAATTTGGAAATGGCAGAAGTACTACATGACTTTTTTGTTTCAGTTTTCACCAAAAAGGTTAATAGGGATTGGAAATCTAACATAGTGAATGCCAGTGAAAATGAGTGTCAAGCAAGGCACTGCATTTAGCCGTAGGGAGTGGAAATCTATCAACCTCATGAAGAAACTTGCACAAATACAGACAGATATCATCTTCCTTTCCAAATGCAAACGGATGGACATCATACCCAATGGACTAAAGGTTAAAAATCCACTGCTATCTACATACTACACAGACCACAGTGAGAGATTATGCCATACACTATCAAAGAAACTGAGAAGGTAAAAAATCCACTGCTATCTACATACTACACAGACCACAGTGAGAGATTATGCCATACTCTATCAAAGAAACTGAGGAACCACCTAATCAGCATCCTATACAGCAAACAGGAAAACGTCAAAAAAGAG
>NC_133773.1:138494809-138529027 GCF_003597395.2 Chelonoidis abingdonii | reverse complement strand
CTCTACACAGAAGAATAAATGGACACAAATCAGACATCAAGAACTGTAATGTTCAAAAACCAGTAGGCGAGCACTTCAGTCTCCTTGGACACTCAGTAACAGACTTAAAAGTGGTCATTCTTCAACAACAACAACAAAAAACTTCAAAAACAGACTTCAACTGAGAAACTGCAGAACTAGAATTAATTTGCAAACTTGACACCATCAAATTAGGCCTAAATAAAGACTGGGAGTGGCTGGGTCACTACAAAAAATAATTTTCCCTCTGTTGATACTCATAGCTTCTTGTCAACTGTTGAGAATGGGTCACAGCCACCCTAATTGAATTGGCCTCATTAACACTGACACACCACTTGGTAAGGCAACTTCCATCTTTTCATGTGCTGTATATTTATACCTGCCTACTGTATTTTTCACTCCATACATCTGATGAAGTGGGTTATAGCCCACAAAAACTTACACTCAGATAAATTTGTTAGTCTCTAAGGTGACACAAGGATGACCTCTTGTTTTTGCTGATACAGATTAACAGAGCTACCCCTCTGAAATTTGACAAATTAGATTTCTTCAAGTCACCAGGGCCTTGTGAAATACATCTAGAATCCTCAAGGAGCTGACTGAGGAGGTATCTGAGCTATTAGCGATTATCTTTGAAAAGTCATGGAAGATGGGAGAGATTCCAGAGGACTGGAAAAGGGCTAATATAGTGCCCATCTATAAAGAGGGAAATAAAGACAACATGTGGAATTACAGACCAGTCAGCACCTAGAAAGATAATGGAGCAAATAAGTAAGCAATCAGTTTGCAGACATCTAGAAGATAATAAGGTGATAAGTAACAGTCAGCATGGATATGTCAAGAACAAATCCCATCAAACCAATCTAATAACTTTCTTTGACAGGGCAACAAGCTTTGTAAATAGGAGGAAAGCAGTATATTTGGTATATCTTGACTTTGATAAAGCTTTTGATATTGTCTTGCATAACCTCATAAACAAACTAGGGAAATACAACCTAGATGGAGCTACTATAAAGTGGGTGCATAACTGACTGGAAAACCATCCTCAGAGAGTAGTTATCAGTGGTTCACAGTCAAGCTGGAAGGGCATATTGAATGGCGTCCCGCAGGGATCAGTTCTGGGTCCAGTTCTGTTCAATATTTTCATCAGTGATTTGGATAATGTCATAGAGAGTACACTTATAAAGTTTGTGGACAATACCAAGCCGTGAGGAGTTGGAGGTGCTGTGGAGAATAGGATTATAATTCAAGATGATCTGGACAAACTGGAGAAATGGTCTGAAGCAAAATAGGATGAAATTGAATAAGGACAAATGCAAAGAACTCCACTTAGGAAGGAATAATCAGCTGCACACATACAAAATGGGAAGTGACCCTAGGAAGGAGTACCGTAGAAAGGGATCTGGGGGTTATAGTGGATCACAAATTAAATGTGAGTCAACAGTGTAACACTGTTGCAAAAAAAGTAAACATCATTTTGGATATGTCTACACTACCCACCGGATTGGCAGGTAGTGATCGATCTATCGGGGATCGATGTATCACGTCTTGTCTAGACGCGATACATCAATCCCCAAATGCGCTCCCCGTTGACTCCGGAACTCCACCAGGGCGAGAGGCAGAAGTGGAGTTGATGGGGGTGCGGCGACTGTCCATCCTGCACCGCAAGGACGCAAAATAAGTCAATCTAAGTCGATGTCAGATACGTCGACATCAGCTATGCTATTCTCGTAGCTGAAGTTGCGTATCTTAGATCGACACCCCCCCACCCCCGTGTAGACCAGGCCTTTGTGATGTATTAGCAGAAGTGTTTTAAGCAAGACACGAGAAGTAATTCTTCCACTCTACTCTGCGCTGATTAGGCCTCAGCTGGAGTATTGTATCCAGTTCTGGGTGCCGCTTTTAAGGAAGGATGTGGACAAATTGGAGAAGGTCCAGAGATGAGCAGCAAAAAACACAAAAGGTCTAGAAAACATGACCTGTGAGGGAAGTTTGAAAAAATTGGGTTTGTTTAGTTTGGAGAAGAGAAGACTGAGGTGGGACACGATAGATTTCAAGGACATAAAAGGTTACAAGGAAGAGGGAGAAAAATTGTTCTTAACCTCTGAGGATTGGACAAGAAGCAGTGGGCTTAAATTGTAGCAAGGACAGTTTAGATTGGACATTGGGAAAAACTTCCTAACTGTCAGGGTAGTTAAGCATGGAAACAAATTGCTTAGGGAGGTTGTGGAATCTCCATCACTGGAGATTTTTAAGAGCAGGTTAGACAAACAGCTGTCAGGGATGGTCTAGATAATTCTTAGTCCTGCCATGAGTGCAGAAGATTGGACTAGATTACTTCTTGAGGTTCCTTCAAATCCTATGATTCTATGATTACATGATTTAATGTTATTCATTGTTGAGAATGCTGACTCACACATTGAGTACGTTGAACCAAGCATAGTCAAAATGTTAAATGCTGTCTTCCTTAAGTGTGGATACTTGCAATCCAACACAAGAGTTGTCCAGAAAGTTTCAGATGTGCACCTTACACACTTCATCCGCTTGTAAATCAGTACGCTTGAGCTGTGGTTTTGCTTTTTTCAACATCTGGAAAGGATGCTTTTGCTTGATCACACCAAGTGCCATTTGCTTGTACCATGAATGGGTTCCTTCTAAACAGGAAGATGTCTTTAACACTTTCAAATTCTTGGGACCTCTGCTGGAAGTTTTGAAGAAGCCTGTCTAGAGTTGTTGCCATCTGATTTACGTCTGAACTTAGCAGCATTGGGAAATGCAGCATCTCCCCAGTTTCCAAATCGCTTTTGAAGAGACTCGGTTTGTTTTGATAGTGGGGATCCACTAGATTGTGATTTTGCCTCTGTAGCTTTAGGTTGAAATAATTTAAGTGGCCTGTCAAATCAACAAGGATGGCCAGGATGCTCATGCTTGCAGCATCCCTGAAAAATGCATGTAGCTCTTCTGCCCTTTCCTTATGTGAGTTCATTCGAGAGTGTAGTGATTGTCCTATTTCACCCACATAGTTGTTATTGGGGCATTTAGTGCAAATGCCGCTCATAAGATTCCCGCCACAGCTTCAGCAACCACCACCCATCCATCAGTCTCTCTCTAGAACACTCTGACATCAGCATCACCCTTTTGGACACCACAAGCAGCATCAAAAATGGATCTCTATTTACAGGAAACCCATAGATCACCACACTTACATTCACAGATCCAGTAAGCACCCCAAACACACAAAGAAATCTGTTATCCGTAGCCAGGCACTCAGATACCACAGAATATGATTTGAGGAGAAAATCCGGGATACAAACCTTAACACAGTTAAAAACAACCTTCACCAAACAAGGATACTCCATCAGAGAAATAGATTGCATCATAGAGCGGGCCACCCAAATACCCCAAGAGAACTTGCTTCAATACAGGAAAAAAAACCTCTGACCACACATCCTACTTGTCACCTACCGCACTACACTGCAACTCATACTGGGTATCATTAAACAGTTAAAACTCGTACTTGATGGGGACTACATTCTGAAATAAATCTTTTCTGAACCTTCTCTTCTGGCCTTCAAACAACCCATCAACCACGCCAAGCTCATTATTACATGCAAGCTTCCCACAGATCAGGACACACCATCTCAAAGCACCAGATCCTACCATAATAACAGATGCAAAATCTGCAGACATATCTCCACTGTTGCGATGGTCAATACCCCCCACAATACACCTTTCATGATCCATAGGTCCAACAATACCTTAAAAAGATGAGCCTGGGAGCTTAAATTCATAACTTTGCTAGACAGTAAAAGTCATGGACTTAATAAAGACACTGGATTTATGGCATATTAGAACAATCTAAAACCCGCTAATTCCCTTTTTTTGTCCTCTGACTGCAGAGATTTTAATTGGTCACTTCTCCTTGAATGGGCTCTCTTGCTAAGTGTTCCGCCTGTATTTAGCTGTGATACTCTGAGTACCTTTCCCAGACCTGAAGAAGAGCTCTGTGTAAACTCTAAAGCTTGTCTCTTCCACCAACAGACGTTGGTCCCATAAAAAATATTACCTCTCCCACCTTATCTCACTAAAAATACAGTGCTATTATAGAATTCCTGATATACTCTCACCTGGAATACCGTGTTCATTTCAGGTCATCTTAAGACAAAAAATAAATGAAAAATGCAGAAACAGAAAGGCTTCAGAGATAAGTGACAAAAAGGATTAGAGACAAGAAGATATATTTGCATGGGCAGAGATTGAAAAGACTGAGGTTGCTTAGTTTAGAAATATGATAAATATCGGGGGATCTGAGAGATAAACAGGGCCCTCCTAATACATTTTTTTTAACAGTACAGGAACAAATGGACCTTCAGTGAATTCAGCCTCACAGTAATTCTGCACCAATGTAGCGCAGTAGTGAAGACAAACCCTCACGTGGTGAAATGGAATTGTGAAGAAGCTGAGTGATTTGCCCAAACTTACAGAGGAGGCTTTGGGACAGCCAGGAATGAAATTGTAGTGTCCATATACACATTCATTTGTTCTAGTAAGCCCATGTATCCTGCATTTACAGGGGATAGATTTAATAATAATATAATATAACAATAATTTGAGATATACCTATTTCATAGAGCTGGAAGGGACCTTGAAAGGTCATGGAGTCCAGCCCCCTGCCTTCACTAGTAGGACCATGTATTGATTTTGCCCAAGATCCCTAAGTGGCCCCCTCAAGGACTGAACTCACAACCCTGGGTTTAGCAGACCCATGCACAAACCACTGAGCTATATAATATTACTATTATTATTTATGAACCTCCATACCTAAATATGGTGCTTTATTGTTTTGAAAGAAAATAAGGGCTCCACCGCCAAGAGTTTAGACTGCAGACATTGCTGGAGGGGAAGTCAGTGATGCAATGCTAAGCAAATGATCAGTTATGTGTTAAGCACAGACAACGTGCGCGGGGCTGTGCAAGACACAAAAGAGGCACAAGCCGTGTAGATCCTTACATGCTGAAATATTTAAAGAAGGAGCAGAGAAGAGATTGCGTGGTGCATGGGAAAAGGGACGTTGCTCCAGACACAGGGTGTAGTGTGGAAATAGGCTCCAGATCAAAGGTAGGAGAAGGACAGAGAGGGAACAGTGAGTGTAAAGCCCGGACACAGCACAGGTGGTGCAAGAGTGCCCTGACTACTATGGTCCTATGAAAATCATAGTAATAAAAGGAGGGGGCACTCATGAACTGCTGGTTTTCTAATTGAATAGTGGGAGCTGCGTGCTAGATTTTGTTCCTGGTATTCAAATGCAGGATTTCATAAATTCAGGTCATTTGTATTGCAATGGATATTTCTCCTGTATTCCTCTTTTCGGAAGCGGAGAAAGAGTAACTCTCAGTATTTGGTCACACACAGCAACTATTACACACTTCTTTTCATATGGTGCATGGAAGTTTGCATGAATTACTGTAGAAACGTTGAGGAGAAACCTTTTATTATGGTGTCACTGCTCCTGTGTTTGTGTGTGTGTATATATATATCTTTATCTTTTGATGCATTATAAACCAATGCACAGAGTGGGTAGGGGTTTCACAGTTCATGGGAGCCAGGTGCTGCAGGAAATGGTGTTGGTAATGCTCTTCTTTATGAACTTGTATTGAACCAACTCCTTAACATGGTCCTCTTCTGCTTAAGATGCTGTCTCTTCTATGGGATGTAAAATGTGGGCCCTGACCAGCTGTGTCCAGTTAGGCTCTCCTGGCACTCCTCAGACTGTGCGGCGGACCAAGTGATACAGAGTTACGAACACCTTGGGAATAGAGGTGTTCCTAACTCTGAACAAAATGTTAGGGTTCTTTCAAAAGTTTACAGCTGATCATTGACTTAATACAGCTTTGAAACTTTACTGTGCAAAAGAAAAATGTTGCTTTCCCTTGCTGCTACTAGTTTATGTGTAACACACGACTGTCCTGTGTTTGCTTTTTTGTGTGTTTGTTTTTTGTCTCTGCTGCCGCCTGATTGTATACTTCAGGATCCAAATGAGGTGTGTGGTTGACTGGTCAGTTCATAACTCAGTTGTCTGTAACTCTGAGGTCCTACTGTAGTTTGGATAACTATGTTCTGCCCATCTAATCTCTCCTTTCAATTTTAGTTGGACAATGATATTCTGCTTCACTTCCTATCCTAAACTGTTACGTACCATAGTGTCAACAAGTGCTGTTAAACAGCTGATGCATTTCTCCCCAGAAGTACATTTCAGTGGTGGGTAAAATTATTGCTTTGCATGTACAGTTGGTAATAGTTGGGCATTTGAGGATGAAAGATGCTATTTAAACAGAAGGCGTTATTACATAGAAAATGTACGGGGACAAATGTTAGAAACATTATTTATGAAGATAAGCTACTAAACCGAGGCATTTATGAAATCTGTAACATATAATTGCAATTAAACTACATTTAAGCACATCATTTGAAATCACAGCTGTCCTTTAAATGTACATGATAACTTAAAATCTCAGCCAACCTCAACAGTAACATATTTAAGTGGTGTTTGGTAATTGTCATTGCTTGATTATTGTGTCCTTAGTAAAATGATTCTGAGAAGCAATTGAGTAACAAAGGAAGCAATGGGATTGGTATCTGATGGCTGTTGGTGGTTCTGTGTGAAACGAATTTGGTCTTTTCTGGTTCCAAATGGACAGGTGTCCACATCACACAACACCTCAGTGGCACTATTTGAAGTCCACGTGGGACATCTTGGATATTATGTTCATATAAATGATCATGGGGGTTTAAAAAAAAATTTAATTATTAATTCACAAGGTAATAGCCCCACTGTAAAGTGAAAAATTTAGATATATCCATTTGAAACTAAGGGGGAAATTTTATATAATAGAATGTCGTTATCCCAGTTGAAATTTAGCTGCTCCCATTTACAAGATTAACCTTTAATTCAGATTAATTTTCCTATGTGTCCCTGTGTAGACAAGCCTCAATAGTGTACAAAGGTGTTTTTATGGGATTAACTGAGGGAGCTAACCCCATTGTAAAGGCTGACCTGGATATTCCTGAAACATGCAAGCAACAAATGTTTGTGGTTTACCCCTGGGATTAGTTTATGTACATCACTTACTTCCACCCCTCCCCCCCCTTCTTGCTATCAGGGAGGATTGATTTAAATCAAAGCAATTTAAATGACCAATTTCAATTGTGATTTTCATCAGCAAGCAGGAAATCTTGATTTAAATAATTGATTTTAATTGTTTAGCGTTTGTACTTTTTAGCTATTTTCCTAAAGAAAGGTGGATTCTCATTGGTTGGTAACTATTAAAAATATTGATTGGCAACTAAATATAGGCTTTACACTAAATTTGGTGGTGCTTTTTGCTAACCAGAAGAATATATACATTTATTTAAATAATTCTATAGCTTAACATATATTTATTCAAATTCTTAATTTTTACATTATTATTATGTTAGAAAATGGTGAATGATGCATTTCTTATTGACAAGATGATTAATTTTTTATTTGTGTCAAGCTCTATTTGGATGGACATTCAAATTCCTTAAAAAATGCACAAAAATAGCATTTTAAAATTTTATTATTAAATAAAACTATATTAAAAGTTCTGGATACATAAGAAAAAAGTTTATCAAAGAGTTTATTAAAACAAGTTTTGCATTTAAAAGTAACTGATTTACAGAACAAAGGAAGTTATTGAATTGAACTGATTGTTTCTGGTCCCCATGTCCTTCAAGATTTTAGAAATAGAAGATCTCATAGTCTCTCACACCTAGTTTTTATTCATAGAAGGGAAGAGGAAAACAAGCTTTCCTGCTTTTTCATCTCCCAATTAGTTTCTTAATTGTGATTGAACTAGTCATTGAACTGAACAGGCTGAATAAACTGAAATGAAGAAAATATTCTCTCTATACCAGCAGAAGTGGCTACTGCTGTCAAAAGCTGGTTTAGCACTTCAGTAAACTCTGGTTGCAAGTCAGTGACTTCCATCAGATCAGTGGCTTGAGTTTCTTTAAAGCAGGGATCGGCAACCTCTGGCACGCAGCTCGCCAGGGTAAGTACCCTGGCAGGCCGGGATGGTTTGCTTACCTGCCGCGTCCGCAGATTTGGCCGATTGCGGCTCCCACTGGCCACAGTTCGCTGCTCCAGGCCAATGGGGGTGGTGGGAAGCCACAGCCAGCACATCCCTCAGCCCATGCTGCTTCCCGCAGCCTCCATTGCCCTGGAGCAACGACCGCGGTCAGTGGGATCTGTGATTGGCTAAACTTGGGGATGCGACAGGTAAACAAACAGGCCCGGCCTGCCAGGGTGCTTACCCTGCCGAGCTGCGTGCCAAAGGTTGCTGATCCCTCCTTTAAAGCTTCAGCAGCAAACGTACTGCTTAATATTTTTTGTATTTAATTTAAATGACTTTAATGGATTATAATAAGTTGAGCCCTCATGATAGGTTGTCAATTTCAAATTTAATTTTAGAGATGTGTATTTTAAAAAATAAACTTTAATTTAATTTAAATTAAAAAATCCAGTGTAAAATTTTTGAAAAGTTGTTTTTCTTTTTCTTCTTTTGTTTTTAATCCACCTTGCTTGCTGTTAGTTCTTATGGAGCTTTATGTGTCTTGTCTAAGCAGATGTAAGCTTTTCATATACATCTTTTATATGGTGCCTTGTCCAATGTGTGTCTCCAGCTTTCCTAGAACTTTGAAACATCTGGCTGTGGTAGCCAACAGATACACTATATTTTCTTCTTTTAAAAAAAATTGTTTTAAGTGAACTTAATGCTGGCAAAAGTAATTTTATTGATGACTTTTTGACACCAAAGTCCTCTTTTTCTCACCGAATAGGTACAGCACAGGCAGCTGCTGTGCAGACTTCCTCACCAATGTGTCTTTACCCTGATCTGCTGGGAGAGGTTGGGTGGAGTCCTTTTGACGCTTTCAAACCTTATGCCTCTGGAGACTTGCTAAGAAGGGTGTTGGTTAGGATGTATAACAAGAGAACAACTCCAGGCTTGTCTACAGAGGGAATGTATTCTGGAATAAAATAGGCTGTGAATTTAAAAAGCAATAGCTCCTGATGTGGATATTTAAAAAGAAGAATGCCTTTTACTGATTTAGCTAATCCATGTGGATTCTGGTCAATTTCCCTGTATAGACAAGCCTTCAGACCACAACTGAGTTCTTATATGCCACTGAACAGCTGTCAGATACATGAGACTGTGTTGCAGCTGACTTGGCCAGATTTGAATTTTTGACCTACAATACAAGTGAATTATAGCTGTTTGTTGTGCAGTACGAGCTTGTCTGAATTGGGTTGAGCAGATGGTGGTTACACAGTTCTCCATCAGAATTTAGTCTGATCGTTTTCTCCTCTCCCTTTCCCAACAGCCCCCCATCCATGCCTGACTAATTGGCCTGCCTCGCTCAGCCCCCACACCAACTCTCAGTAGTAATGTAGTACACTCTGAGTAGTTAGTCTACAGTGCTAGTAAGAGAAGAGAAGAAACACTCTTTCCAGCCAGTCTAATGAAATTAGGTCATTTGAACAATTTAAAAATCAATTTCAATTATGCATTTCCTTATTGATTCTACATACTGGCAAAGAGGTTCTTCTTCTGCCTGTGTTGTTGTATAGACACATAACCTGTTTACAGATGTTTAAGGCCTTAAGGGACCATTGTGATAATTTTATCTGGTCTCCTGCATAACACGGGCCAAAGACCTTCATCCAATAATTTCTACATCAAGCCATTAACTTTGTAAGGCAAGTTTTCTAATCTTTTAATCATTCTTGTAGCTCTTTTCTGAGCCCTCTCCAATTTATCAACATCCTTTTTGTATTGTGGGCACCAGAAGTGGACACAGTGTTCCAGCAGCAGTCACACCACTGCCAAATACAGAGGTAAAATAACCTCTTTACTCCTATGTGCGATTCCCATTTACGCATCCCAGGATCACATTAGCTCTTTTGACCACAGCATCAAACTGGGATTATCCACCATGACTCCCAAATCTTTTTCAGAGTTACTGCTTCCCAGGATAGAGTCCATTAACCTGTAACTGTGGCCTCCATTATTTAGTCTTAGATGTATACATTTACATTTAGCCATATTAAAATGCATATTGTTTGCTTGCGCTCAGTTTATCAAGTAATCCAGATTGCTCTGTTTCAGTGACCTTGCCTCTTCATTATTTACTGCTCCCCCAATTTTTGTGTCATCTGAAAACTTGATCATTAACAATTTTATGTTTTGTTCTAGGTAATCGATGAAAATGTTAAATACCGTAGGGCCAACAACCATCCTTGTGAGACTCCACTGGAAACACACCATCTTGATGATGATTCCCCATTTATGTTTAGGCATTGAGACCTGTCTCTTAAGTGATCTGTAATCCATTTAATCTGTGCCAATTTTATATCATTCTAGTTTTTTAATCAAAATGTCACTCTGTACCAAGTCAAACGCCTTACAGAAGTCTGTTACATCAACACTATAGCCTTTATCAACCAAACTTGTGATCTCATTAAAAAAAGATAACAAATTAGTTTGACAGGATCTGGTTTTCCATAAAACCATGTTGATTTGCATTGAATACATTACCCTCCTTTAATTCTTTATGAACTGAGTCCGATATCTGCCACTCCATTATCTTGTCTGGGATCGATGTCAAACTGACAGGCCTATATTTACATAGGTCATGTGGTGGTAAGAACCATGTCTTTGCTACTTAGGGTTCCAGTCCTGCTTCTGTTGAAGTCCATGACAAAACTCCCACTGAGAGAAAGAATAACTTTATCTGCTTCTGTTGTGTAAACTTTTCTTGAAGTCACTGGGTCAGGTTCTGTTCTCTTTTAGACCAATGTATATTTGTCTGAAATGTCCATAACAATTGGCTGGTGGGGAAGCGTCCTAGAGTTAGTTGAACATTTTTTGATGCAACAGTTATCCATTGAAAAAGGCTGTGTCTTTGAAATTGAAATTGTTGTGGGAGGGTGTTGATTTCAATATAATTTTTGATGGTAAAATTGTTTAAATTATTTGAAATTGAAATGGGAGTATTTCATTTCCACTTCCTTGTTTCAATTTATGTTTTAAAATGTAATTTTAATATTTTGGTATTTACATTTTGACATCAGAACCAAACATTTCTGTCAGTTTTTTTTTCATGTTTTCTAATTGAAATATTTTTGGAATTTCCATACTGCACATTTTGCCTTTTCGTACCAATTCAGGTTAACGTTTTTTCAAAATGTCAGAATTTCCCATGGGAAGGAATTTCTGTTTTCCCACCAGCTGTAATTTGTCCATAAATGACTATGATTTTCAATGTGGGAATAAAAGGTAGGAGTCGTTGACTTCTTAAGCCACAGTGTGATGGCGTTACAAACCCCACACTGAGCAACGAAGACTTAAGGGCTCATTTTGGGCTCAGCCAGCCCCGCCCTGCCACATCTGCAGCAAATGCTCCATTTGCTGGAGGAATGAAAAGGCAGCGAATTAGCTCAGTTGGTGAGCAGCGCTGAAGGTGAGCAGACCTGCAGCCCACAGCTCCAGGAGAGCAGAGTGAAACCTAAAGGTTCTGTTGCAGCTGCCCAAAGGGGCCCTCCGTGAGGGAAGGGAGGACCCTCCCCAGAGACAAGGATAGAGGAAAGTATCCTGTGGCCCTGGACAGTGGTGACTGCCTCTTTCTTCTCTTTGATTTGGATTTTCCCACCAGGTGAATGCCTTGGACTGAGGTGACCCCAGGTGCAGGAGACAAGAGGAAGAGGCCTAGGGAGGACAGGTCTTGGTTGCCAGGTTACTTGTAGCCCAAAGGGCCCTGGGTTGGAGCCCGGTGGAGTGGGAGGGCCTGGGATCCCCTCTCCACAACCTCCTTGGCAGTCCGGGGTTGTGGCCATGACCACTAGGCCACGCTTCCCAACCAGACCCTGCGTGAATACAATAACACACAGACAGTTGGAGCCCAATTCTCATCTCACACTGGTATGAACTGGGAGTAATTCCATTTTTATTCAATGGATTTACTCCCAATTTACAGTGGTTTAAATGAGATCAGAACCAGGCCTTTGTCTTTGTAAAGAAGCACTGATAATTAATCAACTTTTTTTTACAGTTGTGCCCAAAGACCACATTCAGGATTGAGGTCCCATTCTTCTGGGTGCTGTGCAAACAACGGCATGTAGTCCCTTCCCTAGGGAGTACACAGGAGAAGAAAGTGAAGTGGTGGAGGCTGTGGGGCCATAACTTAGTAGTCTGTTGTCTGGCTTGTCTAGTTTATTTGTTACCATTTGCATGCCCCTATTCCAAGGCAGGTTGACTGTGATATACTGATGCAGTTATGAAGGGTACTTTCTATTATCCAATTAAACAACTAGCTAGAGGTGAGTAGCAGCACGTAGGCACAGAGGACAGTAGGCTGGTCCAGACTAGACATGTTCCTTATTTCTCCTGCACTTGCAGAAAGTGGTTTGGGATTAGTTCAAAGACTGCTTTGAAGACTGGTTTGGTATAACTGTTTAATTTCATTTTAGGCCCATAAATGCATCATGTTTGTTTCCTTTCGAGTTCTCACATGGCAGCTGTTCTGTTATGAAAAAGTTCTGAAAAATCTGGTTTAGCTCATATTTACGCTTCCAGCATGGACAGGGCAGACCTCTCAAATAAGTCTCTCCAAAGTTGGGACTGCCAATAATAATACACCCTGTCTATGCTAGCAGCGTAATTATGTTTATAAATGCTTACCTGTTGTAATCGTTAAACCCCATTTTAAAATCTTTTATTGAAAGAATAGCTATTTAAAATGGTTAAAACTCAGTTTAGACCCAAGGGCGTTTCAACACTGGGAAACTACCATATAATAACATGGAACTCTGACATGTAGCAGAAACATGATCTCAAAAAGCTATATCATAATATGGAAGAAAATGCAGTGTAAACAGGGTCACTTGCAAAGATCAGAGTACAGTAATTGGAACAAACAATTCAGTACTCAGAAAAAGTGAACTTTTTAAACCTCATGAATGCTCCAGAAGTCTTGCTTTCCTTACTGAGAAGGAAAAAAGGGTGGTACAATAAAGTTGGCCCAGGAACAAATGGGTATAAACTGTCTATGAATAAATTTAGGCTGAAAATTAGAAGAAGGTTTCTAATCATTAGAGAAGAGAGGTTCTGGAACAGCTTTCTAATTGGAGTAATGGGGACAGATAACCTAACTAGTTTTCAGAGAGAGCTTGACAAGATTTGGAACAGGATTTTGTGATGGAATGCATGCGCAGGCAGGGGACTTAGTGACTCAGGAGATCCCTGCAAGTTCCTATGTTAAGGCGTTTTGCCTCTTTGAAAAGGTTTTGTAGATGGAATGACTTGTCATAAAATGTAAGAATCTCTGTAGAATAGAAAGATATTGTAATATCCACTTCTTTTTTCGCATCAAGCTTTATTTTTTAGAGGTGCTTCCTTGGGGGTTAGAGCTTTAATCTTGGTAATTAATGTAGTAATGGTCATGATTTTCAAAAGTGACTAGTGATTTTTGAGAGTGTCTTTTTTTGGGTGTCCAGTCTAGCATCTTAAAAGGGACTGTGTGTTGAGCACCCACCCCTTTGAAAATCAAGTGCCGTCAAGATGTCTCAATGTGAGCAAACAAAAATCACTAGTCTCTTTTTTTTTAAAATATTGACCTATATTCCTGAAGATGACATTGTAAAGAGGAGGACAACTTTAAATAGTGTGTTCCCAACAAAGTACTTTCTATAGAAAGGCTTCGTTGAGAATGTTAATCAGGACTTTTTATAAATTGAGGAGACTTTGCTTCCTCCCAAGTTTTCAAAACAAGCTTTCCAAAACCAGGGACTGTGCTTCATTCAAGTGTATTTTTTTTTCTTTTTAAACTGGAAGTTAGCCAAGGGGGAAAAACAAACAAACAAACAAACAAACAAACAAACAAACCCTCCCCAACCTTCTCTGTTGGACAAACCCTCACGGTTGCAAGGTGGGTCAGACTGGCTAAACAGGATAGGGAAATAAAAAGAACCTCACACAGGGTAAGGGAAACTCTCTAATCTAAGTTTTAAAAAGAGTCCTCCTATGAAATAACTTAGATGTGTGTTGTCTTTGAAGCATTTTACTTTGGTTGACATTTACATCTGTCTAATCTTACTGTATTTCTTGTGGACATGTCATCTGACCTGTAGTAACACTTTCACCCTGTAGTTTCGGGCTTGATGTAAGAATTAGTAATTGAAATTATATGGTCCTGTGTTAAGGAGGTGAGTCTTAACATCTTAACTGTACACTTAAGGCTATTGGAGCCCTTTACAAATATGAATGAAAACACCCTTTTGACGTAGCTAAATATTATCCCTTTATTACGCATGAGGAAACTAAAGTGTAGAAAGGATTAAGTGTGACATGCTGAATGCAAGCAGCTCTCCCCAACATACATGGAAATTGAGGGTACTTACTAGTTATGGTTAGAATTTTATGTTTATTATCCCCGATCACACAGGAAATCTGTGACAGGGCCAGGCATAAAGCATAAGTCATCTGATTCCTAGTCCTCTGTGTTAGCCATGTGACCATTCTCCCTGCCCCGCTAAAACTTCCCCTATTTCTAAAATGTCACTTTCCTTCTTAGCCTATGCTTAACTTTTCTCTTTCTGCATAATTATTTACTTCTGGAAGATGGGTTGGGATACAATTTATTAAAGACATGTAACACAAGATAAAGTTCCATTTGTTTAAAATGCAGTATATATTGGTAATCATTAAGAAATGTCACTCTGATTTAACCAGTGTCACTCTGATTAAGCCATGGTGGGGAAAATGGAAAGCCGTATTGTACAGATAAATAATCCACAGTTTATATACTTCCTAGTGTAATTAAGGCTGGGATCCATTGATCTCAATCCAAGAGCTCAGCTGGAGCAGTTTTACTGTCACCAGAGCCCCAAGATAGAATTTCAGCCTTATGTTTTGTTTTGGTGTACATAATAATATGGAAACAAATAACTGTCTGTTGTTACCATGCATTACTATCTCTTCCACTCTTCTCCTCTCTCATTTCACCAGCTAGGTCTTCTCTCTGCTCTGGGTCCAGGCACTAGTAATCATGAGGGCAGTGCAGAATGGCTTCTGGAGTTACAGCAGGGATAATTTGGGTCCTTCAGTATAAGATGATTTTTCTTCATGGTAACATAGTGATGAGTTGTCTTATTTCTGACAGCTGTCACCAAACAGTTAGAAGTTAGACATCAGCTAGCTAAAAGCTTCTATGTGCCTTTGCCACAGAAACATCTGTAAGATAAAAGGATGTGCATTTCATAGTCAAAAACACACCCTTTGATCAGCACTGGGGAGATGCTTTAATCTTCACTAAGAGGCTCCTTAATTGAAACTTCTTGAAAAAAATTGGGAAGGAATCTAGTCATGGGTGTATCATAAATCTCAGAAGCCCATCCATCAGTGTTATCAGAGAATTTAGGTCTGGTTTACACTAAAGTGTTAGGTTGACCCAGCTATGTCATTCAGGGGTGGGAATGAGTCCACCTAACCCCCGGTGTAGACAGTGCTAAGCCAATGGAAAAATTCTTCTGTCAACTTAGCTGCTGCCTCTCAGGGAGGTGGATGACTTATACTGACAGAAGGACTCTCCCATTGATTTAGTTGGGGTTGGTCCTACTTTGAGCAGGGGGTTGGACTAGATGACCTCCTGAGGTCTCTTCCAACCCAAATCTTCTATGATTCTATGGTGTTGGTAGTGTCTACACTGAAGCATTGCAATGCTGCAGCTGTAGCGTTTCAAGTGTGGACAGGTCCTTCCAGGAAGCCTCTTCCCATCCCATCCCACCCCACCCTTCTTCAACAAATTGACCTTGTACTGTATGTTTTTCCTCTACACACTACCTTTGTGACACTTGCTGCAGCAAGAACTGCTTTGGATTAATAATAATTTTCCTCTGTAAGAAAATAACAGACTTTTGAAATAACATCTGCTTGTGTCTGTTTCTAGTTAATTATATCAGGCCTCCCTTCCTGTCTTACACCTGGAATTTTAAAGTGAGGTGGGGAGTATTAAGGTTTATGTTGTAGGTGTTGCACAATTCTTAAGTGAGTCTCTTGTGTGGGGCTAGTGAGAATTTAGGATTCTGCTGCTTCCTCTCACGATGGTACTTGATGAGCAATTAGAATTCTAGAAGAAGTCAGGCAAGGGAGCCCTTCTAAATCTGTATCCACCCAATGGGTCAAATTCTGCACTGATTGACTTCAGCAGAAATATGCGAGGTGTGAATGATATTGCTGTGGGGGTGAATCATTGTAGAATTTGGCCATGCATATCTTTGGTTAGAAGCCAGGGCTTCCATTACATTTAATAATTTTTTTCCTGTGGTTTGCAAGGGAAAGGTGTGGTTAACTGCTTAAGGGTGGCTTTCAATCAAAGACTCAGAATGTGTACGGCTTTCAAATATAGTGTACATGATGTTGTTTAGAGAACTGCTGCTACTTCATTGCAGTCTGTAATGTCTGGATTCTAAGAAGTGGTTCTTTTGATGTAGTGTCCTTAATGCAGCGTGTCCTGAATAGGTGGTCCTGCCTATGCTGTAGACACACTGATCATAACTTCCTTAACTGACTCACCTCCCTTTACATTGGTGAGTTGTACTCAGAACTCAGGCATCGCTCCTTCGATTACTGTAACTCGTTTACAAAACAGTCAAAATCCCAAAGCATTCAGAAGTATAATGCGAATATGGGCATCGTCATTTATTTGATGCAGATCCCAGTTTGCTCAGTGCTGTATAAACATTATAACTGAGGTCAGGAATCTGATTTTAAGACTGATCTTATTGAGTTAATAGGAGAGAGAACAAGAGTAAGGATAATAAAATCATGTGGTTATGTGGGCTGGGTAGTGCACAGCTGTTCCCTAGCTGTCACCTAAGGGAACCTAGCTGCAGCACTGGTCCAGTTTATATAAAAACATGGTTCCAGTTTCTAGTGTAGACTGACCCTCAGCCCATTCTCATATTCCCACTTAGTTTATATAAGTTGTCTCATGGACCAAATCCCCTCCTGTTTGCAATTCCCAGGTGTTTTTCCCTTTTGTTCATGATCTCATACCATCTCCATGACAACTACAGCACTTAGCTTATCTGCCTACTTTACTGTTCCAGGGATTTCCTGTGTCCTTTTAACATGTCTTAGGCCTGGCCTATACTACAGAGTTAGGCTGGCACAAGGCAGCTTTTGTAAGTGTCTGTGCTTAAATTTGGCTCCCATCGACATAAGTGCTCTGCTACACTGGCTTAATAACTTCACTTCCACGAGAGGCGTAGAGTCAATGTCGATATAATTAGGTCGATGCAGTATCAGTGTAGACACTATGTTGCTTATGTCGACTGTTACTCGCTTTCAGAAGCCATCCTACAATGCCCCACATTGGCAGTACAATCGATACAAGTGTTCCTGTTGAGGATGCGCACTGCCGACACAAGGAGCATAGTGTAGACACGCACAAGCGATGTAATTACTGCACTATGCCACCGTAAGTTAGATTGACTTAATTTTGTAGTGTAGACATGCAGCTAGAAATGAGGAGGAGAGTTAGCACCATGTGAGCTCAGAGCAGACCCGTAGGGTCCATAGACTGTAGTCTGAGGCATGCAAGCATGTAACATAGGCTTAGGAATCTGGGGCTATATCATCCTCTTCTTCTCCTGGGGTAGAGGGGGAAGCTCCCTATTCCTGTGGCAATGGGGTAGATTGGAATGGTCCAGGAATTGGGAAGTGCCACTTCTATGGCATTATTGCTGCTGCCTTTCTCCTAGAAACCCACAGGTACTGGGCTGTAGCAGGAGATGATGTAGTGGAAATGGGGGATGGCTGCTCTGTGTGTTACTGTACCCTTCCCGTCTCATAGGACTCTGACCCCTCAGCATTAACTTACTTGTGTTTTCCTGCTCCTTGTTATGGAACTTTGGGGATGAGGGGGAGCTGGGGATTTACTGGCAGCACTTGCTTTCCTTTCAGGAGACACTTCTATAGAAGGATGTGGGAGAAACATAATTAACAGTAAAGATACTCAAACAGTAAAGGTATTCAGAGTGAAGTGGGCTTTAAACTAGGCTTGATGGGGACAGGAGACTAAAGCCCATGGGTAAGACAAAACATGGAGACCTGGGGGAAGGGTCAGAATTTGGGGGGAACATGGGCAATCATAGTAGGGACAAAGGAGCGACAAAAGGGAATATAGAGGGGAAATCCAATGAACATCTTAGATGTCTGTGTCCTAACGCAAGAAGTATGGGGAGTAAACAGGAAGAACTAGAAATACTAGTGAATAATCATAATTACAACACACAATGGACTTTGCAGAAACTTGGTGGGATAATTCACCTGACTGGAATATTGGTATAGAAGGATACAGCTTGTTCAATAAGGACAGGCAGGGGAAAAAGGGGAAGAGGTGTTGCCCTGTATGTCATAGATGTTTACACTTGCCCTGAGGTTGAGATAGAAGTAGGAGGCAGACCTACTGAATGTCTCTGGGTAAGAATAAAAGGGGTAAAAAACAAGAGTGATGTCATGGTAGAACACTTACCCAGAAAGAAGAGGTGCAAGGGAGGTTTAGGTTGGGCTTTAGGAAAAACTTCCTGACTGTAAGGATGGTTAAACATGGAAACAAATTGGCTAGGGAGGTTGTGGAATCTCCATCACTGGAGATTTTTAAAAGCAGGTTAGACAAACGCCTGTCAGAGATGGTCTAGATAATACATAGTCCTGCCTCAGTGCAGGGGACTGCACTAGATGACCTATCGAGGACCCTTCCAGTACTACATTTCTATGATTCAGTGAACTGTACCAGGGAAAGAACACACTGTGCCCAAAGTTATACCCTTGATGCAATTGTAAAATTCTCTTTAACTGCATCCTGTTTAACACTGAATCCTCTGGCACATTACTCAATGAAGGACCATTGCATAAGTATTTGGACCTCATTAGCTGGGTGGACAGGGGAACATTTGTAACCCAGGCCACAGAGCACAAGAGAACTGTTGTCTCATTCCAAGACAAGCCAGCACCTTTGGACGTTCAAAGAGCTAAAGGTTGCATAAAATGGTATTGAAGGGTTGTGGAATTGAAGCTTCTGCAAGAGCTGGTTGACAGCAGCTAGTCCATCCCCTGCCAGCGCAGGAGGCCTCTGCAGTATGGTCCTCAAACCCTATTAGGTTAATTCTTAGCTCATACCACTGGGAATCATTGCAGGATGGTCATTAACATCTGGGCATATGGATCAAGACTTCCTATCGTGGAGGAAAAATCCTCTAGGATTGACCATCTTGGTTTAACTTCATCCCCACTTATCCTCAAGCTCTGCATGAAGAAAGCTGTCCCTCTGGCTGAGCTCCACTCCAGGAGCTAGTAAGAGGGGTATTTAGAGAGCAGTGCAAGGTGCTCCGCTCACCCGCTGGAGCTGGCTGAGCAAGCGGTATCCGCAGCACTCCCGAGCCTCAGGAGCAAGTTGAAGAGCCAAATGTGGGCCACCCAATTACTTTTTTTTTCTCTCTGTCTCAGATCAGAAGGTGCTGAGAATACACACATGGGCAGGTTTTATGACTGTTCTAAACAGACTTGAGTCACACTCTGAGCACCTGGCATGATGTTCTTCAACTTATTTTTTTGCTATTCTGCTAGTTTGGCGCACTGTATGGAAGTGCCCTTTGGCAGACAACCTGCCCTGCCCATATGTTAGTTTTTGTTTTGTTTTTTTTTAGAACAACAGGGAAGTCTTTAGACTGCATGCCAAGATGCTTGGGAGCTTGTTAAACATCTTCAACTTAACAAAAACTGAATTTAATAAGCTGCTTTCATGTGAATCAGCTTCAGACGAGTTCATTTTACCCTTGTGATGTTTGAAGACAGTAATACAAGTCCAATCACACGTGGTAAAAATGTGCAGTGCTTTGATGATCAAAAGCTCCATCAAGTGGCCTCTGTTTAAAAAAACAACAACAGTCTGGAGCAGGGAGATTTTACATTTAGCAACTTTCTGGTGATGTTTGGGAGAACGGGGAAGGTTTGTTGGGTCAAATGCTTCTTAGCAGACACTAGGAAATTATTAGAACCATATGCTTAGTATTGACTATTGTAGCTATCGTCACCTTTCGTCTGGAGGGATCCCAAAGCACATTAGTCTCAATAAAGGCATTGCTTCACTCAGCCATGGTCTGTGGATTGCAACACGGTAGTTCTTTTTGATGCTCAGCAACATTACACAATGTTACAAGGAAGCAAATGAGGAACCGTTACTTATCTGACTGAAACTGCATGGAGTGCTCAAGTAGGGAAGAAGTAATTACCCTGACTGGGACTTGTGTAAGATGCCAGGTGAGCCTTTTGCTTGCAAAAAATGTCAGAGAATCTGTAAAAAGCACAAAGCAGTGGCAAAGTCAGGATCCCCGGTTGCTCTCTTGTCCTAAAGACAGCAAATCAGCAGCCCAGTACCCATTGCCATGCTGATTTGCGGGAAATGAATGCCAAAAACTGTATCACTGATATCCAGAGACTGCTTTGAGGTTTCCCATGCGAGTATTAGCCATAGCCAACTCTGCTTATCTGAGAGCACTTATAGCCCAATGTCACATGGAAGTGATCTGAAAGATTCTTAATGTGATCTTTAGTCATTAGAGATGGACTGGGACTGCAACCTCACATTCTGATTTCCTGTTTGTTGCTGTACAGGTTTGTGACTGCTTGGAAGAGCCCTCAGATAAACAGGCGTAACGCCATTGGAAAGGAGGGGCTTTTTTACAGGAATTCTGTGTTATTATTCAGTGGGATTCACCCTCCAGGACTTGAGATTCCCAGCAGCGTAGGTGGAACTTGCAGGCCCTAGGTAGTAGTTGATCTGTTATATGTGAATGCTATAAAAATGATAGATTTGTGTGAATGTGTGATGCTGTTAAAGCAGCAAAGAATCCTGTGGCACCTTATAAACTAACAGACGTTTTGGAGCATGAGCTTTCGTGGGTGAATACCCACTTCGTCAGATGCATGTGATGCTGTTGTGATTTTAACATCTTGTTTTGTTGCATCAGCTGCTTTAAAAATTAAATAGAAAGCGTCTGTATTCAGAATCTCTTTTTGTAAAGCAATATTTGTTCATAAAATTCTGTTGCGCATTGTGTTCTTTGTTGCTGTGTTCACCTTCCCAGCCACCCGCCTTGTTAGCTGTGCGAGTCATCTCGCTGTGACGAAGTTTGCAAGCATTTGTTAAGCCTGGGAAGTGAATCATTGCAACACAATCCCACCCTGTCCCGGGACATTTTGAAGACCATGTCATCACCCAGGGGAATGTTGTTATTCTATGGCTTGTTTTACTGATTAGTCAGATACTATACGCTATCTCTAACCCTAGTTGTGATGAGATTCTGCATAGCATCTGAGTAATCAGTGAAACAATCCGAAGAAAGGGTGAGCTAGTGGTTACTGGCTGGTGGTAGGGCTTGCCTGAAGCCTTTCGCATCTTGTTTGCATAGCTGGAGATACCTTTAAAAATGTAGGATTTGAGTATTTAGCTTTCTCTCCCTCACATTTTTCATTGATGATGTAGACAAGGGAAGATGTAGGAAGAGACAAAGGGAATGGCTGTCTTGGATCACATTTACAAAAATATATCTTAGTTTTTTGCCGAAGAACTTAAACATTTATGTTTATTTTTCTATGAATTTTAAAAACTTTAAGTGCTACTCTTGATGTATTGTGTTGAGGTCCATTGTCTCTATAGTATCTAATGTTCATTAGTAGAATACTTAAAACTAGAAAAGCACTTTACAAAAATGGGTCATTGTTATACCTATTTGGTGAGTGGGGGAAACTGAGGCATAAAAGTGAAGTATCAGAGGGGCAGCCGTGTTAGTCTGGATCTGTAAAAGCAGGAGAGAATCCTGTGGCACCTTATAGACTAACAGACTTTTTGGAGCATGAGCTTTCCTGGGTGAATATCCACTTTGTCAGATGCAGAAGTGAAGTAACTTGCCCAAGGTGACACAGTGTGTCAGTGGCCCAGTCTGGTGCCCTATTCACTAGGCTAATAGGAAGTGTATGTATGCATTGACAGAGCAGGTTCTCAGCCTCGGAGCGTCAAACACGTGTCAGGGGATTGCAGTGCCCCTGCCTTTCTGATAACGTTAAATGGGGGTAGAGGGTGGCTAGATGGAAGTAGGGGGACCTCAGGGGTAGGGAGGGTGCTGACATGGAAAAGGGGGTCCTGGTCTAGAGAATATGGGGATTTACTGTAGGTTGCTCTAGACGGAGGGCCCTGTGCTGCTCCCCCTTTGTAGACCTTGGCACGGGGGAAGTGCTGAGGCAGGCCTGGAGCTAGGAAGGCAGGAGGGGTGGCATGCTTGTAGCTTCAGTTCCATGAAGAGTCTAGGCTGCAGAGCAGGTGACATGCCATCCTGGTAAGCCTGCCTTTTTAGGCCCTCAGGGGTCCAGAATCTGGGCAGGACGAAGGTAGCTTAAAGCTGTGCCACCCTCCTTCCCCCCTCCTTCTGGGCTGCGTCGCTCAGGTGACGCAGCACGCAATCTAGCCTGAGGTCTCCATGCTACCTCCAAATAGGCTGGTTTTGAGGTGATGTTGGGGTGAGTTGGGCTCAGGGCCATAAGATCTACAAGTGTACAAATCCAGTGGCCTGAAAACCATGCGTGGGGGACATGGGAGGGCAGCGGGAGCCGCTGTTCCAGCCAATAGGGGCATACTCTCATATCATCATCCTAATTATCCTTCCTTGTCTGTTTGTTTCATCCACCTATTATGTCTTGTCATTAAACAAGACTAAGCTCTTCATGACAAGGACTGCCTTTTTGCTGCAAACCTGTGCAGCGCCTGGCACAAAGGGGCCATAATCCCTGGTTGGGGCCTCTAGGGGTTAATGTAATACAAATACAATTGATTTGCATTCCCTTCTGTCCCCTCAACACCTGCTTAGCACCCTGCACAAAGCCTGATTGCTTGGGCATTGTGTGCACAGGCTGACTTTCGCCGAAGTTTAGAATCTTAGGAAAGTCATCTTTTGATTTAGAAATCAAGCTACTTTGTTTCTGCGTCTTGAGTCGTTGCTTTGGCATCTGTAATGGGAATCAGGCTAGTGATGCATGAAGCAGAACAGGTCACGCAGTACTATCAGGAGTAAAAACTTGTTTCTTTCACTTAAATAAGCGGATTTGACTACAGAGAGGGAGCCAATATGAGTAATAATACCTTGCACTTGTATGTATCACCTTTCATCTGAGGATCTCAAAGTACTTTCCAAAGCTGTAAGAGTTATTAAAGTTTGGAGATGGGACACTTGCTGGTGGTAAGATATCTGTGGGGAAAGGCAGGAAGGAAACCCTGGAACGCAGTCCCTTGCTGTACGTGCTAGGCAGTGCTGCTTTCAAGTAAGGAGGTGCTACTTTTTATTCTCCCTGCAGTATAACAGCATTTTAATGTTTAATTATGCTCATGTAACTATTTGCAGTGTATGTGTTTATTGCCCACAATGAAATGCTAAGTACAGAGGTGTCAGTATTGACAATGGAGAGTAAAGAACCAAATTTGAATAAACAAAGTCTGATGTCAAGGATGAACATGGTGAAATGACACTCGGTGAGGTGGTGGTGTTACAACTGGAATTCAACACAAATGTGTAAGGTTGCAATAGTTAGATATGTAGGAATTTCATAACAGCAGCAGACCCTTGTTTCAGATTGATGTGGCGTATTTGAGTTTTATGTATTACTTATTCTGCCTTCAGTGAAATGGTGCTTGTACTTAACCTGCGCTGGTGTAAACAGTAGTGCTGAAAAGAATCGTGAATGGTCTCAACAATTTGGCTGCCAGCCTGGGAGCTTGGGAAAGGGGCAGGGGAGGGGTGGGAATCAGGATATTTCAGTTGGGCGAATATAGTTTTGAGAGCACTGACATCATGTTTCAGAGCAACAGGCAGTGATGCTTAATGCATTTGCTGTTAGAGGACTAATTAGAGTGTACAAGAGGGAGAAATTACAAAATGCTTGTTTATTGTTCCGGGAGACAGGATGACTGCAATTAAGATGCGGGAGGTACTGGCAATAGGCAGTTTTGCAGCAAACAGTACAATCCTCCTGCCACTCTGCCTGCTACTTCAAGTATATTTTTTATCTGTTTAAAAGCACACACTGTTCTGTGCCAGGCAGTGTATACCCAACGGACAGCCTGAATTTTCAGAAAGGGGGAGCATGCAAGGAGGTAACTGCTGGTAGCCTGAAGATGTTTATTATCCTTCCAAACACTTCCTTGCCCTTACTTGGTTTAAAAAAAAATGTACATTAGAGAAGATAATTGAATACTTTCTCACTACAGTTAATTAGATAAAGGTTATTCATTAGGGCCTGGCTTGTTATACGTTTGCTTGATTCGAGTAGCACTAGGCTACTTAATGAGATAATGGCCACAGTGTGCATAATCTTTACATCTGCTAAATATGTTGCCATTTCTGCTTCTGTTGTGTGAACCTTCTGTATATGGATTCCATTAGCTCTGCTTTCAGATAACAATATGGGTTTTTTGGCAGGGCGGGGGGAGAATAGCCTCTTGAAAAATGGATTTTCAATCCACTGATCTAAGATTGTTTTGGATTGTTTGGAGAGGAGGAGGCATGCTTCTGGGTATTGTGTAATCCTTTTTTATTCTTTAAGGGACACAGAGACAGCACACACTCCCAGGTGTGTCGGTATATTATATGGATGCAAATTATACATATATTATTATACATACATGCACGTTTGTGTGCGTAGTTATAGATTTCCTAGATTAAGGCCAGCGAGGGCCATTATAATTATCTAGGCTGACTTGCATAACGCAGACCATAGAATTTCCGCTAGTAATTCCTGCATCAAGATAATCACTTTTGGCTGAGCTAGAGCGTATCGTTTTAGAAAGACACCTTGCCGTGATTTAAAGACTTCAAATGATGGCGAATCCACAGCAGCCTCAGGGGAGCTATTCCAATGGTTAATTACTGTTACTAGTTATTATTTAGCAACTTGGTGTCCTAATCATGGGCCAAGACCCCGCTGTGCAAGGTGCTGTACAAACACAGAATGAAGACAAACAAAAAATGGTCTCTGCCTCAAAGAACTTACAATCTAAATGTAAAGCAAGAGACAGCAGATGAATACAGACTGGCCGGGGAGCACAGGTAAACAGTGATACAATACGGGTCATATTCCTAGTCTGAATTTGTCTAGTTTCAGCCTTCAGCCTCTTGCTATGCCTCTGTCTGCTTGGTTAAAGAATCCTCTGCTATCAGAAATCTTCACACTATGTAGGTATTTTTGGACCAAAGCATCTCTTAAGTAGTATATACAATGTATATGTGTGTGGTGTCCTTACCAGTATTGATGATGTCTTAGCTCATTAAAATTACTTAAATGTAAGGTCCTTCTTTTTGTCTTACGCGTACTGTGTTTATCTCTTATTCTTGCGTTGGCCTGTACAATGAAAACCGAGTTAGTCTGTTTCATTTTGCTGTTCCACACAAACCCAGTGCTGGTGTCTAGGTTTCCAGTTCAGAATTAACCTTTAAATCCTGTTTCATTGACATTAAAAAATGCTCTGTGCAACTTTAAATTTGTCCTTTTGCGCTTGAGGGAATCTGTGGGTCAGGAGGGATTTTTTTCCCCTGTGGTTGGATATAGCTTTTGTGAAGTTTAGCACCTCAACAGGTACCTTTCGTAAGTGCTAAAACGTTCATTTGAGAATAGTGTCTAAAAAACTAAACCCACACAAATGAGCCTGGGAGTAGTATGTGGACACACAACTGAGAATGTGTCCCATTTGTCCATTATGCATGCAGGTACTTCAGCATTCAGCTCATACTTGTGGCTTGTGCATATTCTACAGTCTCCTTTAAGTGAGTTAAGGACATTGTGGCAGTGTTGGCTCAGAATTGCCTTATTTGCTTTTTTAATTTTGTTTGACCCTTGGTGATATTCCTGCCAAGTTTGCTTACTGTTTTGCTCTTTTCTCTGACGCCCGCTCCCCTCAGGGTCCTAGAGAAACAAGGCCATATCAGGAGAGTGCCACATTCTGAGAAAACAGTGAGGAAGCAGCTATGGACTACCGTAATCCTCTGGACTCAGTGCTGGAATATAATTGTCTCACTTGCGTACCGCAGGATTTTGCTGGCAGAGCTCTGATAAGATGAGAGGAAGTTTATAAAATGAATAGATCTGTAGGCTTGTTCTGGACTGTAGCTGTGGCTGCTTAATTTGGAGCACAGAAGACTAGTATCGGTTTTTGCTGGGGTGGACTTCTGTGTGAATAAGTTGGCAGTGCAGAGAGTATGGATGCCGGGGGTTGTCTTGCATGTGGAGGAGGGCATAACTTAGAGAAACGTATTATATTTTCTTTTTAAGGGAAATGCTGCTGGAGCAAATCTTAACCAAACAGTCCTGATTTATACACAGAGTTTTATACCAGTATAACTATTTTCAGTTAGGGGTGTGATCTTTTTTAACCTAAATAGCTATACCAGAGCAACTTCTTGAGAGGATGCAGTTATGCCATTATAAAGGCCTCTTTTACTGGTTTGCTTACTTCCCTTCCCTTATGTGAATAAGCTCTACTGGTAAGAGCATCTTTATACTGATGTAACTATTCACATTAGTTGCGTTGTACTACTTGAACTATACCAATATAGTTAGTGGTACATCTTTTGTGTGTAGAGAAGGCCTAATGATTTGTCTCCACTGTGAGGTAGACACACACTATAGCAACGAAGAGGTTCTTCCACTACTATAGTAACTCCACCTCCGTAAGCGGCAGTAAGTAGGTCAAGGAAATAATACTACCCTTCATCTAGCTGTGTCTACTCAGGGGATTAGGTTGGCATGTCTGTGGCACTCAGCGCTGTGGATTTCTCACACTTCTGAGTGCCATAGCTAAATGGACCTACATTTCAAGTATAGACAGGGCATAAGAGTGGGTAAGAATTTGAATGATAAGAAAAATGAGAAGCCCAAGATATGTTCAGCTCATGCGTTCATTCTGGAAATGTGTATTAGCCTGATTTCTATAAAATGTCTGGGTATGACTTCAGTAAAACGCTGTGGTTATTTACAAGGGTGTGGGAGGAAAGGGTTTCCAAGGCAAAAGGCTTAAACTCATGGGCCTCTACCAATCCTTGGGCCACATGCTGAAGTCTTCACTCAGGTAGAACTTCCGCTGGAGGAATGTTGAGCACAAAGTGCTCAGTGGGAGTCTGCTTGAGGAGAACAGAGTATGGACTTCAGAATTTGGTTGTAAGCTCCTCAGGACAGGGCAAGTCTTTTTGTTCTTTGCTGCTACAGCACCCAGCACAATCGGATCCTGGTCCATGACTGGGGCTTCTAGGTGCTACATGGCTACTAACCACATCATGGTAATTTGACTTGCCTAGGATTAAACATGTTGTGCTGTATTGTGCTCAGTTTGTAATGATTATTTATTTGGCAGGCCCCTTTATGCTGGACACTGTACAAGAAGAATAGAAGATAGTCCCTGCCTTGAAGATCTTGTATTCTAAAAGATAAGACCGAGAAACAGAAATAGACAAGTAATAATTAATTAATTATAGAGGGACCAAAGTAAACTAGTTGCCTCTCAAACAAATAAGACTTTTTCCCTGCCCAGAATGCTTACAACCTAAGATCCTGATCCTGCAACTGGACCTACTTCTTGGACTTTTCCTTGTGCATGATGTCCTGCTGGAAGTGAAAAAGGCTCTGCACAGGTGCAAGGGTCCACTCAAATGGAAACAGTTGCAGGATCAGTGGTTTAACTGAGACGACCACCAGAGATAAACGTACACAGAGTCAATAGGCGCTGAAGAGCGCAAGCACTGCAGTTACAAGCCAATGCGTTTGCTTTGGGGTCTCTATGCATGTCTTGGTGATGGATTTATTTTTGCAGACATGTGTTGGTACTTCTTGGAAGCAGGATCATGGCTTGTTTAACTCTGCAAAATAGGAATAGAGAAGAGGGCAAATGGGGAGGGCAGATGAATGAAAGTAGGTGGAGTGGGTGAGGGAGTCCGGAGTGGAGAAACAGGCTGAGGAAGGTGAGCAGGAGGTAATTAAAAACAGAATGGAGGCAGCAGTGGGTAGATGATGAGGCTAAGGCAGAAGTGGGGAGATGGTGAAACTAAAGGCTTTGTCTTCCCTGCAGAAAAGTTGGGCGTTTTTATAGCAGGATAAAAATCCTAGAGGAGACAAGGCACTGCAGTTTGATTGTAAGGTGGCTGGGGGAGGTCAGCACCATACTTGCCTAGTTTACCTTGCAGTCAAACTACAAATGCCTTGTCTCCACTGAGATTTTATTGCAGGCTGGCTAATGTGGACTAGTCTCCCCCCCCCCCCCATTTTTTTTTAGCAGTGAAGACAAAACCGAAAAGCCCATATCTTGCAAATTTCTTTCTGTGTTGGAGTGAAGGGTGACACTTACACATCGGCTTGGGTGCTGTCTTGCTGCCTGGCAAATACTGAAGGTATTAGCTCTAATACACCCATGTTTCTTGCGCTCCTCTTCCTTACAAACCCGACACACGGTATTAATTGATAGTGAAATAATGTGCAGTGTGGAATTATAGATTTTATATAGTATCTCCATTTCACTGCGTATCATGATTTAGAAGCCTACGCTCCTATTACTTTAATTGTCTTCCTCTCTGTAAGTTGTATAGTAAAATTTGAACTAGCTAAATAATGGTGGTTTCTAAATTGTACATGGCATATGAAATACCCTGTTATTGTCTCATGTGTCTAGACAGACCTTATATTCCAAAATTAAAATGCTGAACAGAAAGGGAACGCACATGTTCTTTAAGTTTTTGGTGGCGTGAGAACGTCCTCTGTATTAAGTTCAGAATGCTGCACTGGAGATCTGAGACAGTAGTTCCTATTTAAAGCTTACAGTATTATAGATGGTAGAGGGGACTATTGCATATCTAGGCCTTTATAACACTTGTCAATACGGTATCTGAGAGTTCCCAAGGCTTGGCATAGAGGCGAAGATTGTTTGAAGAATTTTTAAAACTCATGTTGGATGCATTAAATCCTAAAATACATCACCATATTTTACCTGAGTAAAATAAAATACTCAGTTTTAATTATAGTATAACCTTTAGTAACAGGCGTTACTTTGCACTTCGTGCTTTGCAAACAGTAATTAAGCTTCAAAATACCTCTGTGAGACTGTTGTATCCCCAGTTTGCAGATGAATAAACTGCAGGACAGGGAAGTGATATAATTTTCACACAGTGATCCAGTGGCAGAGCTCTGTGGATTGAACCCAAGGATCCTGGCTCCCCGTCCCTTTTGTAGTTCAAACAAACTAGGGCTGTGGATTAATCGCAGTTAGCTAATGTGATTAACTCAGAAAAATTAATCGCACTGCTAAACAATAGAATACCAATTGAAATTTGTTAAATATTTTCGGATGTTTTTCTGCATTTTCAAATATATTGATTTCAGTTACAACACAGAATACAAAGTGATAAACAAAAAATAGTGTTTTTCAACTCACCTAATAAAAGTACTGTAGTGCAATCTCTTTATCATGAAAGTGCAATTTACAAATGTAGATTTTTTTTGTTACATAACTGCACTCAAAAACAAAACAATGTAAAACTTTAGAGTCTAGAAGTCCACTCAGTCCTACTTCTTGTTCAACCAATTGCTAAGACAAACATATTTGTTTACATTTACGGGAGATAATGCTACCCGCTTCTTATTTACAATGTCACCTGAAAGTGAGAACAGGTGTTCGCATAGCACTTTGGTAGCCGGCACTGCAAGCTATTCACACGCCAGATATGCTAAACATTCATGTGCCCCTTCATGCTTCAGTCCCCATTTAGGAGGACATGCTTCCATGCTGATGACACTCATTAAAAAAAATAATGTGTTAATTAATTTTGTGACTGCACTCTTTGGAGGAGAATTGTATGTCTCCTGCTTTGTTTTACCCACATTTTGCCATATATTTCATGTTATAGCATGCCATATATAAAATGTTATTGATGATGACCTAGCACATGTTGTTTGTTTTAAGAACACTTTCACTGCAGATCTGAGAAAATGCAAAGAAGGTACCAGTGTGAGATTTCTAAAGATAGCTACAGCACTTGCCCCAAGGTTTAAGAATCTGAAGTGGCTTCCAAAATCTGAGAGGGACGAGGTGTGGAGCGTGCTTTCAGAAGTCTTTAAAAGAGCAACACTACGATGCATAAACTACAGAACCCGAACCACCGCCACTAAAAAAAAAAAAAAACAATAACCCCCCCCCCAACCTTGTGCTGGTGGCAACTGACTCAGATGATGAAAATAAACATAGAATCATAGAAGATTAGGGTTTGGAGAGGCCTCAGGAGGTCATCTAGTCCAACCCCCTGCTCAAAGCAGGACCAACACCAACTAAATAAGGTGTAGATCCGTGGTGCTTTGAATCATTATCGAGCAGAACCCATTATCATCATGGACGAATGTCCCCTGGAATGGTGGTTGAAGTGTGAAGGGACATAGGAAACGTTAGTGCATCTGGTACATAAATATCTTGCCACGCTGGCTACAATAATGCCATGAGAATGCCTTTTCTCACTTACAGGTGACATTGTAAGCAAGAAGTGGGCAGCATTATCTCCTGCAACTGTAAACAAACTTGTTTGTCTGAGCAATTGGCTGAACATGAAGTAGGACTGAGTGAACTTGTAGGCTCTAAAGTTTTACATTGTTTTATTTTTGAATGCAGTTATTTTTTGTACATAATTCTACATTTCTAAATTCAACTTTAATGATAAAGAGATTGCACTACAGTACTTGTAATAGGGGAACTGAAAAATACTATTTCTGTTGTTTTTTACCATGCAAATAATTGTAATAAAAAATAAATATAAATTGAGCACTGTACACTTTGTATTCTGTGTTGTAATTGAGATCAATATATTGGAAAATATAGAAGACATCCAAAATATTTAAATAAATTGCATTCTATTGTTGTTTAACAGTGCGATTAATCACAGAATTAATTTTTTTAATCTCTTGACAACCCTAAAAGAAACCAAAAGTGTCTGACTTCTTACCTTGAACAGTTTAAGATTCTTGAATTTGTTTGTTTGGAATTGGTAGGAATGGATCCTTGATTGATTTTCCAGGCTACTGGTATATATTGGAACATCAGGAATTGAGAAATCTTCTAGACACCTTCTGTCTGGAGGTGGGTGAGAAAGAAACAGGATATGAGTGAGGGGTTGGTGTTGGGGGGAAGAGGAGACACACCATGGTAGGGAACCCAGTCCCACTATTACTTACAAATAGTGAGAAAGTGGAGGGTGCTGTTATGTTTACCCAGGTGCTGTCTCTAGACCCTTTTTACAGGGTGTGCATGTGCTTCATCTTTCATATCTGCTGCTGACTCGTAAGTGCCTAAAACCTGAAACTGCAACCCACCCCCAGCTGCTGAAAGAAAGGAGTTTTGTGTCTTCACCCTGCTCAAGAGCCTGTATGCAAAACAGAGGAAAGAGTTTTCTGCTCCTCCTTCAGCCTCCGATGTTCAGATCCAACTTCCCCTGGATTACTCCAGTGCATGCCCCTGCTGGGCCATAGCTAGCAACAGTGGCCAAAAGCTTCTAGATAACAGCAATGAAATTGACTAGAGTCCTGTTAATCAAACATTGCTGCTTGGAAATGTGTCCACACTATGAAGACCAAGTCTGCACTACAATCTTTTGCTGGCATACTGATGTTGGTCAGGGGTGTGAAGAGGTGTGATTTGTGACAGACCCAACAGTGCTGGGAAAAGCCTTTAGGTGCAGATATATGGGTAATACTGTCCTTTTGCTGTTATAGCTTATTACGCTTAGGGGGACTGGATTGAACTATACTGGCACAAGCACTGTTTTGATGGTATAAGCTGTATCCACACTAGGATGACCAGATGTCCCGATTTTATAGGGACAGTCGCTATAGTTGAGGCTTTTTCTTATATAGACACCTATTACTCCCCACACCCTGTCCTGATTTTTCACACTTGCTATCTGGTCACCCTAGCCTACACTAGGAGTACTTAGCTGGTATAGAATATCTATGCTGGCAAAGGCTGCCAAGTATAGACCTGGGCTAAAGTTGCACCAAGTTAAAACCAGTTTCTAAACTGATTTAAAATGGCAGTTTTAAGAAGTAGCATCTGGATGCTGGATGGATACAGTTTTGCTATTTATACCACCGTTTACATGACTGCTGAGCTTGGACCATCATCTGTCTCCGCCATGTGCAAAGTGCTTTGAGATCCTCAAATGAATGGTACCTTAGAAGTGAAAAGCAGTGTGGTTGTTTTGTGATCATTAGTGCATTTAGTCACATTTCTTAACAATGCAATAATCAAATAGCCCTCTAATGAGCAAACCCTAGATTCTCCTCCCCACCCACACTTTTGATTCAGCTATTGGTTTGATAGCCGGTCTTCCTCCTTTGAGCTAAGCCCCATTTACCTAGTATCATATTTATATGATCTAAAGCTTATGCTTTGTGGTTGCCACAGAAGCAGAATAAAGTTACATTACTTCTTTGAACAGCTTGTTGTCACAGGGTGTGTGTTTTTGCTCTACCACAAAATTGCCACCTCAGTAGGTTATATAAAGAGGCGGGAGGTCAGAAATCCTATGAATTTGCTGGAAATTGTTACATGGTTACAATGTAGAGGGTGGAGACTGCAGTAGGCTCAACTATTGATGCTCCAGAGTCGAGACCAGAAACTCTTACATCCTTCGTTGCCCTTTCTGTGGTTCCCATTTGAAAGGACTTGTTCTAGTTCATAGGTTGACTTTCTTTTCTGCTAGTCATATATCTAGAGACTCCCTCGAATTTGCTTATGTGCTGAGAGAAGGAACCCTCCTGAAGCGTGGAGAGTTTTTGGCTTAGTTCCTTGAACCTATTCGTTTGCTTTTCCTTAGATTCCTTAGAAAGAGAGCTTGGACGGCATGCAAAGTTGTGAAACATCTTCAGACAGCACTGATGATCCTCTTAGTAGTGGCTTACGGAGAAAACGACAGCCTCGAATAGTAGTTATTGGTGCTGGCCTTGCGGGCCTGTCAGCTACAAAATCTCTCCTAGAAAACGGTTTCACGGATGTAACAATCCTTGAGGCGTCTGACCGAATTGGAGGCAGAGTGCAAAGCGTCAAACTTGGTAAGGAAAATGTTGTTGTACTGTTGTATCGGACTATCTTGTCTTGCACTTCTGGCAAGGGTTTGTATTATTACGAGGGTTAATTTGTTAGATATCCTCTTAAAGCCATTTCCTGGTCATTTGTACCTGCAAATGGATATTTTACCCTGCAATTACCAGGCTTCTGGGTGCAGTGGGTTATTGTTCATGTGAGGGGCACAGAGCTTCCCAAGCACTCGGAGCTTTAGATGAAAGGTTCTGCAGAAATATAAAGTATTATTGTGAAGTTAAGGTCTTGGTGATCATTTGGCTTTATAAAGAGAGTTCAGCATAGCTGAGGGTGGGGAAGGGTATTTTTCTCCAGTAACTTGAGTGTGTGAAATAGGAATATTTCTCCTGTGGCATCCAACCTTTGCTCTTGGCTAAGAACATTCAGTAATCTGCTGACCACAGAACGTAGCTATCTTGGGCTACATATACTGCAGCAGGGAGTGAGTTTCCCAGGGTGAGTAGACAGACATGCTACCTGTCCTTGTAACCTGTCCTTTAAATCGGCTTCGGTACCCAATGACTGGAAGTTAGCTAAGGTAACACCAATATTTAAAAAAGGCTCTAGAGGTGATCCTGGCAATTACAGACCGGTAAGTCTAACGTCAGTACCGGGCAAATTAGTCGAAACAGTAGTTAAGAATAAAATTGTCAGACACATAGAAAGACATAAACTGTAGAGCAAAGGTCAACATGGTTTCTGTAAAGGGAAATCGTGTCTTGCTAATTTATTAGAGATCTTTGAAGGGGTCAACAAACATGGACAAGGGGGATCCAGTGGACATAGTGTATTTAGATTTCTGGAAAGCCTTTGACAAGGTCCCTGACCAAAGGCTCTTATGTAAATTAAGCTGTCATGGGATAAAAGGGAAGGTCCTTTCATGGATTGAGAACTGGTTAAAAGACAGGGAACAAA
>NC_133773.1:138476666-138493863 GCF_003597395.2 Chelonoidis abingdonii | reverse complement strand
GTTAAGTCCATTAATGGCTATTAGCCAGAATGGGTAAGGAATGGTGTCCCTAGCCTCTGTTTGTCAGAGGGTGGAGATGGATGGCAAGAGAGCAATCACTTGATCATTGCCTGTTAGGTCCCCTCCCTCTGGGACACCTGGCATTGGCCACTGTCGGTAGACAGGATACTGGGCTAGGTAGACATTTGATCTGACCCAGTGCGGCCATTCTTATGTTCTCTGTTTGAGCTAGCACGCTAAAAATAGCAGTGTGGACATTGCAGCATGAGCTAGTCACCTGAGTGCAAGGCCACCTGACCCCCTGGCTCGGCACTCAGATGGTTAGCCTAGGCTGCTGCCCAGGCCACACCATCCATGCTGCTACTTTTAGCGTGCTAGCTGGAGTAGAGCTAGTGCATGTCTGTCTACCTGGGCTGGGGTGAGATGAGATTAGAATTAGTATTCCTATCCCGTTAGCTAATACATGGTAAGTAATGTGAAGTAAATGCCTAGTGAAGACAAGGCAGTTTGTAGCATTAACATTACTCCTGGGGGAGTTCTGTGCCTCTGTACATGCACAGAATGTATGTCCCCTGCAGATTTCTTTGCTTCCCTGCAGAAAAATGACTTTCTGACAGGGAAGCAAAGGGTAGCCACAAGAGTGGTCATGCGATCCTCCCCAGCAGTATGTTTCGGGTGCCCAGGGCAGCCGGCAGAGAGGTAAATCACTGTGTGGTAGGGGGTGGGACTGGGGAAGACCCAGCTCCCTACCTTGCTCTGAGCTCAGCAGCTAGTCCTGGCTCATCTGGGGAGGACGGGACTTGCTTTTCCCTTGCACAGCATCTGGGGCAGGGGCAGACCCACCCCCAGATTTCTCTCCCAGCTGCAGGAAGCTTTGCAAACTTCCCCTGCTTCCTGCACCCATCGCTCTTCAGCTGCAGTGAGAGGGATCCCTGTACAGAGAGCTGCTCCCCCATCCACCTAACCCCCATGTATCCAAACCCCTCATACCTAGACCCTCCTGTCGATCCACACCCCCACATTCAGAACCCCCTGATAAGCCCTACTCGCCCTGCACCTGGACCACCCCAATGAGCTACCGCACTGGGATCCCCACCCCACTGAGCCCCACCCCCCAACACTTGGATCCCCCACTGAGTCCCCCACCCCCTCGCCTAGCTCTATCCCCTCCACACACAGACCCCCCACTGAGCCCCAACCACCTTCACCTGGACCCCCCTGCAGAGTCCCATTACAACTGCACCCAGAACCCCCCAACAAGCCCCTGTGCATCCAGATCCCCCCACATTCAGATCCCCCCACTGAGCCGCCTGCACCCAGATTACCCCACACAGAACCCTCTCAACCCACACCTGGATCCCCCCACACTAAACCCCTCCATACTTGCATCCTGCCTTCCCACACCTGGTGCAACTGGCATAGAGGGGGGCGTGTTTCTAGGGCAGGCCCAATCCTTGTGCTGTGTCAGGATCGGGTGCAGCCTCACTGCTGAGTCCATTTCCCAGGGGTGGGGGTGCTGCAAGGTGATCTCCCACCTTCGTGCAGCCAGTGGCCTGTGTTCCCCAATGCCGGGCTGGAGCCTCCACATTTATTTGACAAATAAAATTTGCAGACTTTTAAAATCTTGTGTGCAGAATTTTTAATTTTTTGGCACAAAATGCCCTCAGGAGTATAACATGTATTCGTTGGTTGAGGTAAACCTTAGGCTCCAAATTGCCTGTCTCCACTAAGATTTTTCCTTGTGTTAGTTACCGTGTGTTAGCTAACATGAGGTAAGAACACCCTCTTCTTCCTAGAGAAGGCAAGATCACAGAGTAATACAGTGAACAGGGAAGGCAAAATTAGGCCCTATATTAGTATTATACAAAAAATTCCACAGGGAAAATATTGATCCCTTAATATTCAAACCTTTAACACTTCCCTCCACTCACACGCGTGATCAAGGATATTTTGGACACAGCCTATGGGAGTAAATGACACATTTCCCATTCTCTGTGCCAAGTCTCGCCAGCGTTTGAAATGCCCTATTCAGACTCCAAAGTTTAGATTTGTCAAATAGCCTTTTCATTCATTTCCCTTCTGAAAGGTCACAGGCACTCATGTTTATTTACTGTGGTGAGTTATAGAGTAAAATGCAGTAAGTGACGTAAGGCCAGGCTAAATAAAGTGAAAGAAGAGCAGCTAGAGGCCCAAGTTAATGAATGCAGAGAACATGGTCAAAAATTAAACTAGTTAGTTTGCCTTAGGGAGGTGATTCCATAAGACTGACGAGGTTCATTTACCTACTGGTGGCACAGGATGTACCTTCTTATCTAATGTAGATGCCCCTGTGAGTATCCCCTTTGCTTCTGTACAAGAGCAAGGCTGGCAGATTCTGGCTCATGGCCTTTCATCTTCAGATTTCCAGTCTCTTTGAAAACATTCCTCACGGTTTAAATATCCAAAGCCACATCCTTAGCTGGTATAAACTGGTTTAGGTTTGACTTCATTGGAGTCATGCCTGTGTGTACTAGCTGGTGATCAGGCCCACTGAATCTGAGGACATATTGTTCCTGATGGAGGGTTCTTGGCTGTTGAATTCTTTGTTACTGGTGATCTGGAGAAGCCCAAGTTTTCCTCCTGTTAGGCCAGGTTGCAAGGCCTTTATACGCAGCCCCTCCTCCTCAGTGACAAAGCTAAGGGGTTGTCTAGTGATCTCTTCCTTGGGGGTATGTCTTCACTGCAGAGGTAACTTAGGGTTTTACTTTACTGTTGCCCCAACCCCCCTTGTGTCCACACACAAAACCCTCTCATCCGAGGTTGGTAGTGCTTTAAACCTGGGCTAGCTGGCCTGACTGGAGGTGTAGGCTTGAACTTGAGTACCACTTTCACTTGAGCAGGTAGTCCACTTGACAATAAGGATGCAAGCTAAACCAATTGCTGATAGTCCTCCAGTGCCTTCCCACAATTCTCCTAATGTTCTCTGAAGGACAGACACGTTTTTCCACAAGTCCACTGGGAAATAGTCAGAGCAGCTCAGCTTCCTGCAGCACAAAGAGATGCCCCTTGAAGTCCTAGTGACACACACAGGGGAGCATAGCACCAGTTAAGACACAGGCTTTGCAGTATGTTTGCTCACACCTAGGTGAGGTTAAGCTGTGTGCATAGATCTGGGTGCTGATTACCTGAGTTATCTGCAGTGCAGACATACCCTTGAAGATAGTTACTTAAGGCCTAAATTCAGATACACTTACTTAGTTTCTACAGTTCCAATGAGACCACTCATAGAGTTAGTTGCAACTCAACATAGACAAGTTTTTCAGAATTCCACTCAGGGCAATAACAAAGAGGAGATGGAGTGTTCTGCTTTATATATATACACACAGTGATAGACCCAGGCCAGTTGGGTACACCAAAGCAGTCGAAGTCAGATATACTGGCCACTGGATTAGCAGTTTTCTGCTCCCTGACTGACCAGAGCAGGGGCTGCTCCAGACTAATGAGAACACCTGACTCTAATTAACCTGTAAAGAGTCAGGTGAGGCCATTAAGTTAATGTGACCACCTGACTCTAATTAAGGCCCTTTTGATACTATAAAAGGGCTCACTCCAGTCAGGCTGGCGGGTGGGGGTGAGCCAGAGGAGAGGAAGTGTGGCTGAAAGGCTGGTTAATGAAGACACCCTCAAGCCATTGGTAAGTGAGCCCTAAGGTAAGGGTGAGGAAGGGAGAAGCAGGAGAGCTGTGGGGAAGTGGCCCAGGGAAATGTAGCAACTCTGGCAGTGAAAGGTCATGTGCCAACAGCTGCTACCATTAGGGTCCCTGGGCCGAAACCCAGAGTAGAGGGCGAGCCCAGGTTCCCCCCAACTTACTACTACAGGAACATCTCCTGGGAAGGGAAGACAGGCTCCTGTCAGGACAGGAGGCTAAACTGTTCTGTAATAAGCCCCAGGGACAACAGAGACTGTGGGAGTTCTCTCATCCTTGCTGGCCGATGATGAAAAGGGCTCAGTAGACAGTAACCCTGGCCCTAGAGAGAGAAGGGCTACGTGGAGGGTCGTAGTGAACCACTGAGGCTAGCATAAACCGCCTAAAGCACAGGACCCACAGGGACAAGGTTGGAGCTCTGCCACTATATATATGGTTTGTTCCAGTAGCCCACTTATCGTCAGATTGTCCTGGTTCCTCAACATCTGGCACGGACCTTGTTAATCCGGGCGACGTCCAAGCCGGCATGACTCTTCTAGTTCGTGTCACTCTCATATTTGAGGTAGGCAGGTGAAGCGTTAGGGGGTCTTTTGCCCAAGGACCCCTACTGGAAAGTTGGGTACCAACCAGGAATTTGAACCCGGTCTCTCGTATCAAAGGGCGCGCTCTAACCACTACGCTATCCAGTTGTCCATTCATGGACCAGACAAGAGACAAGAGAACCTGGAATTGATGGAATGCTACTACAAACAGAAACGTATGAAGGACTATGGATGGACAAAGACCTACATCCACACTTACTGAGAAACAGCTAATTACCCAACGCTCTCAACATAGTAAGAGAAGCTGCTCTCACAGTTTGAGATAGACCAACTCCACATAATCCCAGACTCAAGAAGACCTGAAGAACAAGTGGATGTGCAGCCCACACCTGAAGCTGAAACTTCACTGCCACCCCTCCATTGCAGAGCACAGCAGCTGATATGAGGCATAAGATCATGGGAAACTAGCTACAGTCAATCCTCGAGACCGATTACCAGGCTCAGTGGAGAAGTACCATCAGATAGTATGTTAGCAATGCCAATAGAGCCCTCATGACAATCCCTACTGCACCATAACTCAAACCAATGAACTGGTATACGCTACAGCCTCTGTAATCCTGGAGATGCTTGGCTACACGATCAAGAGAACAACAGTATGTACTCACCCTGGAAATGAGGTTGAGGATAAGATCAAGGCGACTCAGAGAGAAGTTAGTCAGCTGGTGGAACTACAGAAGGGTGTAGAGATTAAGGATAAGACTCGGCTACTGAAAAATACAAGGACTGCTCCCTCTGAGCCCTAGAAGACTGCTAAACAAAGGCTCACAGCACTAGCTACCAGGCTAAGGAGATACACTAGAGAAGCAGAAGACTAAAAAAAGTAATGCCCTGTTCTCCAAAGCAACCATCCAAGGTGTACTCCCAGCTGCAGTGCAACAACACAATAACAGCAGAGCACCAGCAGCAAAACTGAACAGTACTGGAAGAACATATGGGAGAAAGAGAGACTCATAACACCATTGCAAAGTGGCTGCAGGACCTGAGAATGGAGCACAGCAATCTCCCAGAACAGAAACCAGTCACCATCACAGTAGAAGACATCCAGCAGCGGGTCAAGAACATGAAGAGCTGGACAGCACCTGGACCAGACATGATCCACACCTACTGGCTAAAGAACTAACAGCAGTGCATGAACGCCTAGCAGCACAGATGAACCAGCTGCTAGCAGCAGGTCCCACCCAACTGGCTAACACAAGGAAGGACAGTGCTGATCATGAAAGACCCCTGCAAGGGGACAGAACCGTCCAACTACCGGCCAATAAACCTGCCTCCCCACAACATGGAAAGTCCTATCAGGCATCATAGCTGCCAAGCTACAGGACCACATGGGCCAGTACATGAGCACAGCTCAGAAGGGCATTGGGAACAACACAGAGGCTCAAAACACCAGTTGCTCATAGATAGAGCAGTCGCCCAAGACTCAAGATCTAGACAGACAATCTGAGAACAGCCTGGATTGACTACAGGAAAGCCT
The DNA here is from genome assembly GCF_003597395.2 of Chelonoidis abingdonii. Lineage (NCBI taxonomy): Eukaryota > Metazoa > Chordata > Testudines > Testudinidae > Chelonoidis > Chelonoidis abingdonii. The sequence goes on along the minus strand of NC_133773.1, from coordinate 138,488,102 downwards.
ATGACTCAATGCCCACACGTGGATCTGTGAATGTCTGGCGCTATAAAGTCAACAGGACACTAAGGACCTTCCTCAAGAACTCAATGGGACTAGGGAGACAACACTAGAAGTCAACTCAAGGCAGCTTGCCACAAGTGGCCATCAGTGTGGCATATACCAAGGTGATGCACTGTCCCCGCTGCTGTTCTGCATGGCTTAAACCCCCTCAGCCAGATAATCACAAGGACTGGATACGGGTACAGGTTCAGGAGTGAACTACATCAGCCACCTTCTACATGGATGACATCAAGCTGTATGCTAAGAAGTGAACGAGACATTGACTCGCTAATCCACCTGACGCGGATCTACAGTGAGGATATCGGATGTCATTCGGACTGGAGAAGTGGGCCGGATGGTAGTGAAGAGAGGGAAGGTAGTCAAGACTGATGGGTGGAACTACCAGCGCCACATAGCAGACATACAGACCAGCTACAAGTACCTTGGCGCCCACAGTCACATGGAAACCATGATGAGGAGGCAAGGAAGACAGCAACATCCAAGTTCACCAAAGATAAGACAGTCTTTGAAGACCAGCTCAGTGGGAAGAACAAGATCCGTGCATCAACGGATACGCCCTGCCAGTCATCAGATACCCTGCCGGTATAGTGAGCTGGCCAAAGAGACATGGAGGCTGCCGATGTGAAAACCGGAACTCCTGCACAATGAACGGAGGTTTCCACCCCAAGTCCAACACCCAGAGACTGTATACCAGCCGGAAAGAAGGCGGGCGGGGCTTGGTGAGCGTCAAGGCCACTGTCCTGGATGAAACCCGGAACATCCAGGAGTACATCAGTAAGATGGCCCCAAAGATGAGCTGCTGAGAGAATGCCTGAGGCAGCAGCAGACATGGGAGGAAGACCAAGCAGAAGAAGTGCCATGGCAGACAAGACTCTGCATGGATGTACCATCGACAGATAGCTGAGGTAGCTGACATGGGAAATCCTACCAGTGGCTGGAAAGGGCTGGACTAAAAGACAGCACTGAGGCACTGATCATAGCAGCACAGGAACAGACACTGAGCACCAGATCCATTGAAGCAGGGGTCTACCACACTAGAGAGGACCCAAGGTGCAGACTGTGCAGAGAGGCCTCAGAGACAGTCCAACACATAGTGGCAGGATGTAATATGCAGGCAGGAACAGCGTACACTGAACGGCAACCAAGTGGCTGGCATTGTGTCAGGAACATCTGCACAGCGTATGGCTAGACCCTCCCAGACCAGATGGGAGATTCCACAGAAGGTTGTGGAGAATAGCAGGGCTAAGATTCTGTGGGACTCCAGATCCAGACGGACAGGCAGGTACTGGCCAATCAACCAGACATTGTGGTAATAGAACAAGGACCAGAAGACAGCGGTGGTGATAGATATAGCAGTGCCAAGTGACAGCAACATCAGGAAGAAGGAATATGAGAAGCTGGAGAAGTACCAGGGCTGAAAGAGGAACTAGAGAGAATGTGGAAAGTGAAGGCCAAGTGGTCCCAGTGTGGGTAGGAGCACTCGGGCTGTGACTCCTAAGCTGGGTGAGTGGCTCCAACAGATCCCAGGAACAACATCAGAGCTGTCTGTCCAGAAGAGTGCAGTGCTAGGAACAGCTAAGATACTTGGCAGAACCCTCAAACTCCCAGGCCTCTGGTAGAGGACCCGAGGTTGAGGAAGACACATACCACCCATAGGGGTGAGAGGAGAATTTTTTTTTTTTTTTATGGCTTCTGCATTGGTCTGATATATGTATTGCAACAATCATCATAATATCCAGGTGCTACATCACAGTGATGCATGAGAAATACATATTATAGCTAAATAACTATGTTAATGGGACTAGCAGACCCATTTTATGAGGACTGTATCCTGCTATCTTATTAAGAGCTTGTTTACACTTACGGGGGGATCGTCGCACAGCCATCGATGCATTGGTGGTAGATTTAGCGGGTCTAGTGAAGACCCGCTAAATTGACTGCAGATCGCTCCCATCAACGCCTGTACTCCACCAGATCGAGGGGAATTGATGGGAGACCATAGTGTGGACCCCGCAGTAAGTAGACATAAGCGATGGCGACTTGAATTACGCTATTTACATAACTCAAATTGTGTAGCTTAAATTGACTTTATCCTGTAGTGTAGACAAGGTCTTATTCAAATGAGATTGGTATTGGAACTACTTGATTTTTCAAGCCCTGAAGGGCCCTGGAACTAAATGGAGTATCTGTGTAAAAGAATGTGATTAACTTCACACCTTTAAAGAATTTATTATGCCACTTACTCCAGGAAATAACTGGCTTATCTGCTTTGAGTAATGTTGGTTAATGGGTTTCTAAATATACAGGTGAGCTAGCCTATTTTTAGTTTCCCTGTACAGTATTTAATTACATTCCTCACAATGACTCCTACAGAACACAGGAGAAAATGTCTTTTCCTTTTTTGTTTGTGCCGTGACAGTAAAGTAAATGCTATTGGGCAGAAATGAAGAATACGCTAGTATTTTGTGTTACTTTAAAAAATGCTGATAATTGAAAGAAAAAGAGCCAGATTCTATTTGGATGTCAGTATTAATGCCAATTCACACTAGTGTAACGGCAACCACAAACCGACCTACATGTTTTAAATACTATTCCTGCTAATAATCTTGTATGCTATGGATTGTATGAAGATCCCAGGTAATAAGATCACTGTCACTTTAAACCTGAAATATTTATGAGCACTATACTGTTGATTGCTGGACTGAATCATTTCCACCAGACTACATGATCTATGGGTATGTTCAGAAGTTGCAATGCCTTAAATATTAACACATTTAGGCCCCAATTTTGCATAGATATGAGCACATGCTTTATGTGCCCATGTAAGTCTTTGCACATTCAGGGCCTTGACGGATAACTTCCACTGGCACTTTATTTCCTTTTGAAATTGTTCTTGGCTTGGAAACCCAAATGTCTTGGGATTTGCTTTGAAATAGTGACTCATTTGTACAACTTGATAGCATCACTTCTAACAGTGAACCCACTGTAAATGTTAATATACTTGGAATGGCATTGTGATTGTATTTACATGTTAAGCACTATGTGATGGTGTAATCCAGTGGTTCTCATACTGTGGGTCGGGACCCCAAAGTGGGTCGCGACCCCATTTTAATGGGGTTCCAGGGCTGGCATTAGGCTTGCTGGGACCCAGTGCCGAAGCTGAAACCCTAGCCCCACTGCCTGGTGCCGGGGCTGAAGACCGAAGGCTTCAGCCCTGGGTGGTGGGGTTCAGGTTGCAGGCCCCTTGCGTGGGGCTGAAGCCCTTGGCCTGCAGCTTTGGGTCCCCCTACTGCTAATTCCTAATAAAATATCCACATAAACTACAGGACATGCTGCATTGCATGGGGTTGATTCCATGATAAGAAAGAAACAGTGTTGGGTCAAATTTTGTCCAAACTTCTGGTTTTGTACAAATGAGCTTTTATAAAACCTAACTGTAATAAGAAATAGTCCCATAAGTTAAGATAAAATCTGCTAGAAACAGTGTTTCTTTTTAACCTAATAAACGTGCCCTTGTATTATTTGCTTAAACTTTGCAGAATTGGGCTAATACGTGAGAGTCTGAGGGCAAAACTGATTAGACTTAGACTAAAGAGAACCATGTAACTGACTAATCAGTTTGCATTGTCCAAACCGAGAAATGCAAAAAGCAAACAAACAGCATAGGTAGTGAAAAATAAATGCTATTTCTTAATGTGACAGTGCATCTTTTTAAAGAAATCTTTCAAAGGCACAAATAATAAAATATGATCTATTTCCACCTTCTGGAAATGCAGGTAGCTTGAGTCCTTCTGGTAAACAACACACATGTATAATTGCAGAAGAAGCCTTTCCTCCATGCTAAAGTAAGCAGCCTCAGGCTGCCATTACAGGACAGTCTCAGTCTTTCCTGCATTCCTCTGCTTTAGTGGAACAGATGCCTTTTTGCCGTGTACTTGAATAACAATCTCCTTCCCTCCCCTTCCCTCAGACTAAATTTGATGTTTGAAGGCTTTGGGTGGCCTACTGATGCTCTTATTCTTTCCCTACTACTTCTTCAATATTTATGTAAGTATTCATTTATATTCTGTTTGCAGTAGTACAATACAGAGAGCCAACCCCTCTTTTCCTCCTCTAACCTCTCTCACTTTTTGAGCAAAAGAGATCAATACACCCTCTGGTGCACTAAATTCTAATGATGTTTGTAGGGTAGACACCATTGCGTTCTGCTGTTACACTGCTCAGCATCTGATACCGGGATATAGAAAATACTCACATAGCTCTTTTGAAGGTATAAAGCACTGTGCAGATGTCCTTCCCGCATCCTTGTGGTAGGTAAATGAATAGTATCCCTATTTTATAGGTGGGAAGGATGAAGTAGAGAAGCTAAGTGGCACCTGTTGAGCTAGTAACGATCCTGGATTAGGACCTAGAGTCAGGGATTCTGCTTTGTTCTTGAACTATTAGATACCATTGCTGCTGCATACCTTGGAATCTCTTTAGGGAACACCTCTCTTGTGACTGATCCCCTTTTGTAGCACTGTATGACACTGTTGTTCTGTAGAGACCTACGATGAACAAACATTAGTATGACACTTAAACTTGTCCTTCAGTGAAAGCAGTTCTTCAGTGCTTCAGTGTTGTTTGTTTGGTAACGTGGCATCATTGGGCATATGTCCTGTTTGTGCTCTATTTACTGCTCTTCATTTGTAGACTGGGATGTGACATACAACATCTCTTTTTAAATGAGTTCATCGTACAGGTCTAATTGGATTGTTCCCCCCTAGAGAACGCCACTTTTGAACTGGGAGCTACGTGGATCCATGGTTCAAATGGAAACCCAGTCTATCATCTAGCAGAAGACAATGGCTTACTTGAAGAGACTACTGATGGTGAGAGAAGCGTTGGCCGTATCAGTCTTTACTCCAAGAATGGGGTGGCTTATCACCTTACCAACAATGGGCAGAGGATTCCGAAAGATGTGGTTGAAGAATTCAGTGATTTATACAACGAGGTTGGTATTTAGCAGCTCCCTCCGGTTGCACATTGGTCTGAAAACCCACTAGACACTTGTCAGTGCTGAGACAGTAGAAAAACTTTTAATGCCTTCAGTTTTTCTACTTAATATAAGTTTTGGATTTTTTTTAAAAACCAATATGGTGCCATCTACTTAATTCAGTCACTGGTTAATGTGATCAGAGCTCCTAGAATCAAATCACACTGAAGGACAATACCCCTTCTGTCCTGTTTTATGATCAATTCTCATCACTTCCAGCAAATATTGTGGGATAATTTAATCAATAGCTGTAGACTTGCCATTTAGCTAATAATAAGGAAAGGGCCCAAACGAGGCAGAGCGTAATGATTTAGAAAGATCCAACTAAAAGATGTGGCAGTGAGACGTTATTGACATTATAAGTACTACTCTGTGCTGTGTAAGTTATGACATTCATCCTAGTATGAATTACAAGCTCGATTGCATCACAAGTGCTGTGACAAATGCTACAAGGGTTAAATATCATTTCTGTCTTGGCCAGAGCTTTCATTTTTATGATTTGAAAGCTACCTGTAATGTTCATTCCGCTATCTTAAATGATTTTCTCCAAAGAGCTATGTAAAACAGTGCCTAAGCTCATGGTAGAGACTCTAGACCAACGAAAAATAGAAATGAAAGCACTAAAAAAATTAATAAATGGAAAATTGCAGAATAAAAGTGGAAATACAGGTTCAGTAATAAAACGTATCCTAAGCAAATACCCAAGGAAAAAATGATCTTTGGTTTCCTAGATAAGTAGAGTCAGTCTCACTTTGGTGTAAATGGGCACCATTCCACTTATTCTAGTGGAATGATGCCTGCTTCTACTCCGGGTGAATGTGATCCCTGATACTTACTTAATTGCTGAACAAATGTAAAATGACATTACTTTTGTACTTTTATAATACCAAGATTTAGGCTATATTTACAGTACCGTGGTACGTTGACCTACACTATGCAACTCCAGCTACATACCTTAGGTCCAGTTACCGCGGGGTCTACGCTGTGGGGGGCCAAGGGGAGAAAATCTCCCGTCGACTTACCTTACTCTTCTCTTTGGGGGTAGAGTACAGGGATTGATTGGAGAGCAATCTGCAATCGATTTGGCGGGTCTTTACTAGACCCGCTAAATCGACTGCCGGTGGATTGATCTCAGAACATCAATCCTTGCCATAGTGTAGACCTGCCCTTAGACTTGCCCTTAGACCAATGCTAAGACAGCTTGCCAGGTTTCACTCTAATTATTCTTCTGATTGGTTTCCTCTATTTCTAATTATATTTGGGTGAGGGGCGATTATAAAATTTCCCCAGTCAAAAGGCTCTCCGAGTGAGTGGGAGCGGGGAACCATCCTTGCCAAGTTGTAGCCCTTTGTAGAGCCCTCAAAGTTTGCAGCTGGATCTGAACTTCACCAACACTTGTTTGAGTAAATCTTTTTTATAATGTCACACCCCAGGGATCACCCAGACATTGTATAATATATATTTAAAAATATGTACATGGGTATTCAAATCCTTCACTAGAGGCCATTAAGGAAACAAAATAGTTATGGGATAAGAGCTAAAGTGCTATCATGGATCAAAGACAGAGTGGCAATGCTGATTTCCAACATAGAACGACATTTAGCATTGTGTTAATGAATACATGGCCTATGATTAATTGAGTTAATAGAGAGGATTGTGGGGAACATCCAAGGGCTCTAGTTAAGATAGGCAACTGGGCAACGCAGTGGCAGATGAAATCCCACTTGGACAAGTGCAGGGTGATGCACTTTGGCAGGAATACTTTGAGCTGCTTTTCCTTATTACTAGGTTCTAAAATTAACAGTCGCCCCTCAGAAAAAAGAACTGAGCGTCTCTATGATGAGCTCAGGGAAAACCTCAGTTCAGAGTGCAGCAGCGATCAAAAAAATGAATAAAATGTTGGGCCAGATCAAAAAAGAGAGAGAGAATAACACTGAAAATGCTGGAATGAATGACGTTATATAAGTAAACAGCATGCTATTGCTCTGAATACCGTTTTCAGTTCTGATCATCCATCTCAAAGATATAAAAATATATAAAGTGTTTCGCAAAGGGGAATGAAAATTACTAGAGGTCTAGAACAACCTGTTATGAGAAGCAAACAAAAAGAGGTGAGAATACAGTTTAGGGAGAAGACTAATACGAGTTTACAGAGGGATACAAAATGAATGGTGAAGAAAACTTAGTTTTGCGCTTGGAGTTGCCCTTTCTCATAATGCAATATAAGGGGTCTGCTAGTGAAACTAGAAAGCAACAAACTTCAAGCTGATCTTTTTTTTTATGCAATGCATAATTAGCTTGTTACTACCAGAAGATAACCTTGTGGCCAATAGCTAAGAGTCATAAAAGGATTTGACGTTTATATGGTAGTAAACACATCTGCTGTTACATGTGCTGGGATAAAAATGTATAAGGGATCTTACCACTCTTACTTTAAGACATAAACCAACCCTCAGTTGTCTGGGACTAAGAAGTAACTTTCCCCACACCTGTGTTGCATCATTATTGCCTATAGTGGGGGAGTTAACACTCATCTCTGAAACTGCTGGTACTGGCTGCTCACATGGATGCTGGATTAGGTGGATTATTGTACTGCTCGGCTATGGCAAGTCCTGTGTTTCTCTCCTCTCTCTCTACTTTTGGGAACAAAAATAAGAGAAGTTATTAGGATCTCTTGAAAACCCAAATTGCAAAAGAAACCAAATGTGCAATGTGCAAACACACTCACTGTTGGATGAAGTAAATAGGAAAGTGCGTAGTATGTGTGTGTGGCTTCAGGAACTTTACTCTTGCACAATGCACAGATGAGAATGTGTTTCTCTTTACACACAGACTGAGTTAGCATGTTGCATTACTTCTGGGGGCTTTTATATTTTTGGTTGTGTTGGTTCCTTACGGTTTTACTGCTCTAGATGATTTGCAGGTTCTAGTGCCATGTTTATAATTAAAGGGGAGGGGGAATGACAAGTGGGCATTCAGCCTGCTTCAGTTTTAATCTCTTCTTTATTAGTTGGTGGGATTGTATGTTGGGGCATTTTACAACATCCCTAAACCACTCTGAGTAACACAACACTAAATCAGTGGCAATAAGGCGAATCTGAAAACTGGATGCATGTGACATATTTAGCTTTCCCTCACAGTCATCTCCAGGGTCCTGACATACCTTTCCCTCACAGGGTGATCTCCAAGCCACTTTCTGAGCCCTGAGAGTCCCCTACTGTGATCAGGGTCCCAGGGGAGCTGCACTGAAATTGCTTAATCAGGGCAAACTGCAAAGAATGGGAAAGATGATTCCCAAAACTGGTGGTTATTCTAATACTTAGATTTACAAAGCCAGCAACAAGGCAGCTTCTACAACACTTTACTGGTTACCCAGAAGCCCAAAACATACTTCCCTTAAAACAATTCAGCCTTGGGCTCCCACCCAGACAGCCAAATCAAATATGATGAGGATTACTGAAAATCTTATTCAGCATATAAAAAGTTCTACCAATCCCAAAGGATGGACCCATCGCCCACCAGGTCAATGAATATTTCAGATCTTACCCAAATACACGCTTGCAGCCAATTCTTATTAACTAAACTAAGTTTTATTTTAAAAGAAAAGAGTATAAGTTAAAACAGGGGTTGGCAACCTTTTGGAAGGGGGGTGCCGAGTCTTCATTTATTCACTCTAATTTAAGGTTTCGCGTGCCAGTAATACATTTTAACGTTTTTAGAAGGTCTCTTTCAAAAGTCTATAATATATAGCTAAACTATTGTTGTATGTAAAGTAAATAAGGTTTTTAAAATGTTTAAGAAGCTTCATTTGAAATTAAATTAAAATGGGGGAGGGATAGCTCAGTGGTTTGAGCATTGGGCTACTAAACCCAGGGTTGTGAGTTCAATCCTTAAGGGGGCCACTGAGGGATCTGGGGCAAAAATCAGTACTTGGTCCTGCTAGTGAAGGCAGGGGGCTGGACTTGATGACCTTTCAAGGTCCCTTCCAGTTCTAAGAGATTGGTATATCTCCAATTATTATTTATGCAGAGCCCCCCAGACCAGTGGCCAGGACCCAGGCAGTGTGAGTGCCACTGAAAATCAGCTCGCATGCCGCCTTCAGCACCGCACCATAGGTTGCCTGCCCCTGAGTTAAAAGATTATTATACATACAGGTTTGAGTAGAGTTATTAGGTCAGTTTCATAATAGAGATGGTGAGATTTAGAGTTGCAAAAGGTTCTTTCAGAATAAGTTCCATAGGTTATAGCTCAATGTCCAATATCTGGGTGATCCTGACTGGAGCTGGGGACCTCAGTCTTGCAACTCAAACTTCCCCCGAGGAAGTTGAAGCAGATATGAGATAACAGGATCAGGGCCAAGAGTTCCTTTTATAATCCTCTTGCAGCCTCTTGACAGCAGGTGACTAATAAGTGAAGCATTGTGGCTTTGAAGTAGAACTCCTATTTCCTCAGCATCACTGATAATTAGCTACATGGATCTAGGGTGACCAGACGTCCCGATATCGAGCAGTTTGTCCCGCACCCTCACTGAAGTACGGTCAGGATGCCATTTGTTCCGATATTTTGTTTCAGGCTCCTTTTTTTTTTTTTTTTTTTTTATTCCCCTTGTTGTTTAGGCAGCGGCGACTGGCAGAGGGAGTGCCTTTTCAATTGTTACACTCACCCGGCACGTCCGGGTCTTCAGCGGCATTTCGGCAGGGGGTACTTCCTTCTTTGGCGGCAAGGTTTATTACTGGCTGCTGAAATGCTGCCGAAGACCGTCAACGACTGAATGACCCTCTGCTGAAGTGCCGCCGAAGACTCAGACAGGTGAGTGTAACTATTGAAAAGATGCTCCCCCTGCGGTGGTCCCGATATTTTGGAATTCTCATCTAGTCACCCACATGGATCAGCATAAGGCAACTGCCCATCTCCCACCATTTACAAGTAGTTTATTACATACTTCAAAGAGAAACAAAGACAATGATATTACCACATTCACAGTTGATCTAAATGTTAATATTCCCTTTTGATCTTTAAATCAATGAAACATAGTGTGAGACAGGAGCCGTCTGGCTACACTGTTAACATCTAACAAGATATAGGTAAACACAGACTAGTACAATCACTATCTTTTCCCAGTTCTTTAACAATACAAGTCTACATTTCAAAGCTCTCCTCTATCTAATATGGCTTTGCTACCTATTTATAAGGAATATCCTTAATTACCATTTATATACTTTCCTAATATGTTTTTAAAGGTAGAATTTGGGTCATTTAGCCTTCAAGTTGCATAACCCTTTCTGGCTCAGTATCACACCCACTTTTAGCCCTTTTAATTTCATTAGTTTCCCAGGATGTGGTCTTCATTGCTGGAAAAGGTGTGTTTTACATTGATGTAAAATTCTGGAAGAGACAAGGCACAGGTGGTTTCCACTTTGATGGAGCTAGGTGAGTAAACCCTGGGTGAGGGGGTGGTATAGTGTTGTCCTTGATTAGCTACTTCAAGGTAAAAACAACAGGGCCTTGTCTCTGTAGGATTTTATATGATTAACAATAATAATGTAAGTAGTATAGTGCCTAAGAGCCCTATCTTCAGTTTAAAAACACGCCTACCTTGTGCAGTGAAAACATAGCACAATCGGCCCCACCTCAATGACCCTTTTTCTGGTTACTGTGTTTAATGGTCTCAGCGTCAGTCAGCATTCCCCTGTGTGGTGGATGTTAGTGGGTTTAGGAGGTAGCTGGAGAATGATTAAGTTTTCTTCCCCTGAGGCTCCCACCCTCTGCTGGGCTTTATGCCAGCTCAGGACTAAGCTGTGGTCCCTTGCATCATAGTCTATCATGCTTCCATTTGCCTGGCCCACTAGATACCGAGGGCCTGGTTTGTACTGGGGTTGCACTAGCGTCAGACTGGCATGAGACAGTGGTATAAATCAAGCCCTTCATTTTAAAACCAAGATAGAAAGAGTGCTTGAGATGAGTTCCAACAAAATCCTTAGGAAACTGCACAGATTGAGATGTGCCATCCTGGCCTTCCTAATTCAACACTGAATAACTTTTAAAATTCGCTCCTCAACATCTGGCTTCCTGGACAGACTTCTTTCCCTGTCGTATGCAGCCAGGGTTGCGATGAGTGGAGATGCTGATGCAAGGCCCTGGAACACCATAGAATCATAGAATATCAGGGTTGGAAGGGACCTCAGCAGGTCATCTAGTCCAACCTCCTGCTCAAAGCAGGACCAATCCCCAACTAAATCATCCCAGCCAGGGCTTTGTCAAGCCTGACCTTAAAAACCTCTAAGGAAGGAGATTCCACCACCTCCCTAGATAACCCATTCCAGTGCTTCACCACTCTCCTAGTG